>NW_020664931.1:594599-656995 GCF_002925995.2 Terrapene triunguis
GCGGAGCTTGGCTGATTAGGGGGCCTATAAAAGAGGCCTCCCAGCCGAGCAGCAGCACAGCTGCGAGGAGCGGCACCCAGGAGCCGGCACCCAGGGCTGCTAACAGGGGAGTTTAAGTGGGAGTGAGTCTCATTGGAGGAGAAGGTACCTGTACTTGCGTCTGTCTTTGTAGTGCTTGTGTGTGTAGAGGTGTTAAGGCTGTATCCCCACTTTGAACCTTAGGGTACAAATGTAGGGGCCTGCATAAAAACTTCTAAGCTTATCTACCAGCTTAGCTTTGGTCCGCTGCCACCATCACAAGAATTCCCTCCCTGGGAAGCCTTGAGAAACCTTTCACCAATTCCCTGGTGAACACAGATCCAAACCCCCTTGGATCTTAAAACAAGGAGAAATTAACCATCCCCCCTCCTTCCTCCCACCCTCCTTTCACCAACTCCTGGTGAATGCAGATCCAACCCCCCTTGGATCTTAAAACAAGGAGAAATCAATCTGGTTCTTAAAAAAGAAGGCTTTTAATTAAAGAAAAAGGTAAAAATCATCTCTGTAAAATCAGTATGGAACATACTTTACAGGGTAATCAAACTTAAAGAGCTCAGAGGACCCCCCTCTGTCTTAGGTTCAAAGTACAGCAAACAAAGATACACACTCTGGTAAAAAGGTACATTTACAAGTTGAGAAAACAAAGTAAATCTAAGACGCCTTGCCTGTCCTTTTACTTACTAGTTTGAAATAGGAGAGACTTGTTTAGAAAGATGGGGAGAACCTGGATTGATGTCTGGTCCCTCTCAGTCCCAAGAGCGAACCACCCCTTAAAACAAAGAGCACACACACAAGCCTTTCCCCCCCCAAGATTTGAAAGTATCTTGCCCCCTTATTGGTCCTTCGGGTCAGGTGTCAGCCAGGTTACCCGAGCCTCTTAACCCTTTACAGGTAAAAGGATTTGGAGTCTCTGTACACAGAGAACTGTTACCCTTCCCTTTATAGTTATGACAAGAGGCCTGTAGGGGCAGTGTGCTGGGAGGGCTGCTGAGCCCGGAGCCCTGATTAGGGGGCGGAGCTTGGCTGATTAGGGGGCCTATAAAAGAGGCCTCCCAGCCGAGCAGCGGCACAGCTGCGAGGAGCGGCACCCAGGAGCCGGCACCCAGGGCTGCTAACAGGGGAGTTTAAGTGGGAGTTTACAGGGGGAGGTGGAAGGGGAAGCAGGAGGGTGCGGCGTACGGTGTGCTCTGTGTCCCCAGGAGCAGCAGGCAGAGACCACAGCAGCCATGAGCCACGCAGCAGGGGACACAATGCAGACGATTGCATGTTGCAGCTGTGGTATGTACATGGTCCTCCCTGGGGAGCCTGAACAAAGGTATGTGTGCATGAAATGTTGCCTAATAGACCTGCTAGAGGAAAAGATTAGAGGGCTCCAGATGCAGGTAGATACTCTGGTAGAGTTCAGAAGGGGATTCGAGCAGCTAATGGAGCAGAAGCTGGGTGTGGCAGAAGGGGAATGCTCAGGGGTGCAGGTGGAAGCACAGGCTATGGTCTGTGAGGGGGGAATATCAGGGGCAGATCAAGATCAAGATCAGTGGAATCATGTGACTGTGAGGAGCAGGCCAAGGAAAAGGAGGGCTAGTGAGGGGGAAATAGAACTCAGGAACAGGTTTGAGTGTTTGGATAACGAGGAGGGGAGGCAGCAGGTGGTAACTGATGGTGGGAGGCAGAGGAAGAAGAGAAGAGCTGCTAGTCCGATAGAGAGAGGGCAGGAGTTGATGGAGACAGCATCAATACCGGGCCCCAGTAGGATAGAGGATGGCACTAGGGGTACTATGAGGGAAAATAGAGAGACACAGGAGTTACGACTAGAGGGAACAGGGGATAGATTTGTAGATCGCACTGTCACCAGGCAAAGGCAGGTTTATGTGATTGGAGACTCCTTGCTGAGGAGGTTGGACAGGCCTGTGACCAGAGCGGACCCTGAAAACAGAAGGGTGTGCTGTCTGCCGGGCGCTAAGATAAGGGATGTGGACCTGCGGTTGAAAAGGATCCTAAAAGGAGCGGGTAAGAACCCCTTGATCATCCTTCACGTAGGAACAAACGACACAGCTAGGTTCTCGCTAGAGAGAATTAAGGGAGATTATGCCAGGTTGGGGAAGACGCTTAAGGAAGTTGAGGCTCAGATTATCTTCAGTGGGATTCTGCCTGTTCCTAGAGAAGGACAGCAAAGGGCTGACAGAATTGTGAGGATAAATAGCTGGCTAAGGGAGTGGTGCTATAAGGAGGGCTTTGGGATGTATGGCCACTGGGAGGCTTTCGGGGACAGACAGCTGTTCTCGCGGGATGGACTTCACCTGAGTAGGGAAGGAAATAGACTTCTGGGAGGGAGGCTGGCTCATCTCATCAAAAGAGCTTTAAACTAGAAACTTGGGGGAGACGGTTGGGAGATGTTCAGTTAATCTCCACGCCAGATTCCAACTCTGAAAAGGAGTGTGAGGAGATAAGCACAGACATAGGTAGGGGTAGGGAATTGGACATAAGAAAGAGGGGGCGGAGGAACGGCATGGGGTCCGTACCAAATTACACAACTAATGGGAGAAAGGATAGACAGCATACGGTAAGATGTTTATACACCAATACGAGAAGCCTAGGTAACAAAATGGAGGAATTGGAGCTCCTGGTCCAAGAAATGAAGCCTGATATCGTAGGAATAACCGAAACGTGGTGGAACAGTAACCATGACTGGAGTACAGGTATGGAAGGGTATGTGCTGTTTAGGAATGACCGGAAAAAAGGTAAAGGTGGGGGAGTGGCGTTATATGTCAATAATGAGCTAAAATGTAAAGAGATAATAACTGATGGAATGGATAAGACGGAGTCTGTATGGGCAATAATTACACTGGGTAAAAGAACTACTAGAGCCTCCCCCGAGATAGTGCTTGGGGTGTGCTATAGACCGCAGGGATCTAGCCTGGATGCGGACAGAGAACTACTTAATGTTTTTAGGGAAGTAAAAACTGATAAGAACTGTGTCATCATGGGGGACTTTAACTTCCCAGATATAGATTGGGGAACAAATGCTAGTAACAATAATAGGGCTCAGATGTTCCTAGACGTGCTAGCAGATGAATTCCTTCATCAAGTAGTAACTGAACCGACGAGGGGGGATGCCATTTTAGATTTAGTGCTGGTGAGTAGTGAGGACCTCGTTGAGGAAATGGTTGTAGGGGACAACCTTGGCTCGAGTGACCATGAGCTAATTCGGTTTAAACTAAATGGAAGGATTAACAGAAATAATACTGTGACTAAGGTTTACAATTTCAAAAAGGCCAACTTTAATAAATTAAGGCAACTACTTAGGGAAGTGGATTGGGCTAACATACTTAGGGATCTAAAGGCAGATGACGCCTGGGATTATTTCAAGCTGAAGTTGCACGAGCTGTCCGAGGCCTGTATCCCGAGGAAGGGAAAACGGTTAGTGGGCAGGAGATTTAGACCTAGCTGGATGAGCGGTGGTCTCAAAGGGGCGATTAAGAAAAAACAGAAAGCGTACAGAGAATGGAAGAAGGGAGGGATCAGCAAGGAAACCTACCTTATTGAGGTTAGAGCATGTAGGGATGCGGTGAGAAAGGCCAAAAGCCGTGTAGAGTTGGACCTCGCGAGGGGAATTAAATCCAATACTAAGAGGTTTTATAGCCATATAAATAGGAAGAAAACAAAGAAAGAGGAAGTGGGACTGCTGAAGAATGTAGATGGAGTGGAAATTAAGAATAATCTAGGCATGGCACAATATCTAAATGAATATTTTGCATCGGTCTTTAATAAGGCTAATGAAGGGTTTAGGAATAGAGGGAGTAGGACAGAGGGGAATAAAGGAGGGGGGATTGACATTACAGTATCAGAGGTGGAAGCCAAACTTGACCAGCTAAACGGGACTAAATCGGGCGGACCGGATGATCTTCATCCTAGAATATTGAAGGAACTGGCGCGAGAAATTGCGAGCCCCTTGGCGATAATTTTTAATGAATCTGTAAACTCAGGGGTGGTACCGTTGGACTGGAGAATAGCTAATGTGGTCCCTATTTTCAAGAAGGGGAAAAAAAGTGACCCGGGTAACTACAGGCCTGTTAGTTTAACTTCTGTAGTATGCAAGGTCTTGGAAAAAATTTTGAAGGAGGAAGTAGTTAAGGACCTTGAGGTGAATGGCAAGTGGGACAAATTACAACATGGGTTTACGAAAGGCAGGTCGTGCCAAACCAACCTGATCTCCTTCTTTGAGAAAGTAACAGACCTTCTAGATAAAGGAAATGCGGTGGATCTAATATACCTCGATTTTAGTAAAGCGTTTGATACGGTACCGCATGAGGAATTATTGGTTAAATTGGAAAAGATGGGGATCGATAGGAAAATCCAGAGGTGGATAAGGAACTGGTTAAAGGGGAGACTGCAGCGGGTAGTACTGAAAGGTGAACTGTCAGATTGGAGGGCGGTCACCAGTGGGGTTCCTCAAGGTTCGGTTTTGGGTCCGATTTTATTTAATCTATTCATTACTGACCTCGGAACCGAATGTAGAAGTGGGCTGATAAAGTTTGCGGATGACACAAAGTTGGGAGGTATTGCCAACTCGGAGAAGGATCGGGATATTCTGCAGGGAGACTTGGATGACCTTGTTAATTGGAGTAATAATAATAGGATGAGATTTAATAGTGAGAAGTGTAAGGTGATGCATTTAGGGATGACTAACAAGAATTTCAGTTATAAGCTAGGGACGCATAGGTTGGAAGTGATGGAGGAGGAGAAGGACCTCGGAGTCCTGGTTGATCGCAGGATGACTATGAGTCGGCAATGCGACGTGGCTGTGAAAAAGGCTAATGCAATCTTGGGATGCATAAGGTGAGGTATTTCTAGTAGGGACAGGGAGGTGCTGCTTCCGTTATACAAGGCGCTGGTGAGACCTCACTTGGAGTACTGTGTGCAGTTCTGGTCTCCTATGTTTAAAAAGGATGAACTCAAACTGGAACGGGTACAGAGAAGGGCCACTAGGATGATCCGAGGAATGGAAAACCTTTCCTATGAAAGGAGACTCGAGGAGCTTGGTTTGTTTAGCCTAACCAAAAGAAGGCTGAGGGGGGATATGATTGCTCTCTTTAAATATATCAAAGGGATAAATACCAGGGAGGGAGAAGAATTATTTCAGCTCAGTGCTAATGTGGACACGAGAACGAATGGATATAAACTGGCCGTGGGGAAGTTTAGGCTTGAAATTAGACGAAGGTTTCTAACCGTCAGAGGGGTGAAATTTTGGAACAGCCTTCCGAGGGAAACGGTGGGGGCGAAAGACCTCTCTGGCTTCAAGATTAGGCTAGATAAGTTTATGGAGGGAATGGTTTGATGGGATAACATGATTTTAGTCAATTAGGCAATAACGGCCATCGCTGGTAAAATGAGGGTCTGGCTAAAGAATCTTGCCTGTATGCTCGGGGTTCTGCTGATCGCCATATTTGGGGTCGGGAAGGAATTTTCCTCCAGGGTAGATTGGCAGAGGCCCTGGAGGTTTTTCGCCTTCCTCCGCAGCATAGGGCAGGGGTCGCAAGCTGGAAGATTCTCTGCAACTTGAAGTCTTTAGATCACGATCTGGAGACTTCAACAGCAGAGTTAAGGGAAAGTGTGGGGGTCAGCTTTTGTGGCCTGCATCATGCGGGAGGTCAGACTAGATGACCATATTGGTCCCTTCTGACCTTAAAGTCTATGAGTCTATGAGAGGTTAAATGCTGAGTGCCCTTTTGGACTAACAGTTGTTGGGCTGCATGTGGGGTCCACAGGGTCATTGGATGGCCCAAGGTAACCTTCTCTGCTTGGGGTACCAGGAGACAAGCGGCAACCACTGCTCGGAGGCAGCCAGGAAAGCCTTGCGCTATAGCATCCAATTTTTGGGAATAGTAGGCCACAGGCCGTTCCCTAGGCCCAAAAGTCTGAGTAAGGACACCAGAGGCCACCCCTAGCCGCTTATGCACATAGAGAACAAAGGGTTTTTGATAATCGGGGAGTCCAAGGGCTGTAGCTGTAGCCAAAGCTGTTTTAATTCCCTGGAAGGCTTTAACAGCCCCAGAACTCCAGTGGAGTCATGGGTTATTTGTTCGAAAAGGGGTTTTGCCATTTCCAAAAAACCTGGAATTCAGGAACGACAGAATTTTTCAAGGCCTAAAAATCCCCGCATTTCACATTTAGTCTCTGGTCGGGGAATGTTCAGGATTGACTGGATACGGGTACTAGATAATGCTCGATGCTCTGGGGTGAGTACATGACTGAGATAAGTGACTTTGTCCTTGGCAAACTGAAGCTTAGAAGGGGACACCTTATGTCCTTTGTCTGCCAGACAATTTAACAAACAAATAGTGTCTGTTTTACATGTTACCTGATCCGGAGAACAAACCAGGACGTTATCCACATATAAAAGATACATAGACCCACCCGGTAGGCTAATATTAGCTAAGTCTCGTGTCAGGATAGAGGAGAAAATGGTCGGAGACTCAACATATCCTTGCGGTAGTCGAGTCCAGGTCAGCTGCTCTGCTCTCCCAGTCTCTGGGTCCGTCCATGTGAATGCAAAGATATCCCAGCTGTCTTGATTTAGAGGAATACTGAAAAAGGCATTACACAAATCTATTACCGAATAGCAAGCAGTACCTGCTGGAATGGCAGTCAGGATTGTGTGAGGGTTAGGCACCACATTGTGTTTAGCTTGAACGACCTTATTTACTGCATGTAAGACTTGGACAAATCGGTATACCGATTTTTCATCTGAGTCTGTGTAAGGTTTTTTAACTGGCAAGATCGGAGTATTGAAAGGAGACTTGGTACGAACTAACACTCCCAACCGCAGGAATGTGGTGATAAGGTTCCGGAGGCCAAGCAGAGCCTCTCAGGGGATGGGATACTGGTGAATCCGAGGAATTTTAATGCCTGGTTTTAGAGTTATTTGCACTGGCTCTGTTTGAAGAGTGCCTAGGTCTGCCTTCGAAGTGCCCCAGAGAGAGACTTGTACCTTCTGTTGGAGTCGCTCGGGTAGGTTCGTTGGACCTACGGGCAGGATCGGATCCTCTGAAGCCTGGGTTAATGCGGCGCATAGCTGGGGAAGCTGGCGTTGGGGTAACCGGAGAATGATCTTGTCATCTGAAAAGAAAATCTGAGCGCGTAGTTTACACAATAAATCTTGGCCCAAGAGATTAACCGGAGAGTCAGGAGCTAAGAGAAAGACATGGGAGGCAGAGACACCAGAAATCTCTACAGTAGCTTCCTGTAATAAGGAACAGTCAAATGGCTTACCGCCTATCCCCATTACCGGGATACTTTTGTCTGTGAGGCTTCCTTGTTTTGGCTTGGCAGTAACAGTAGAAAGGGCAGCTCCTGAATCTAAAAGGCAAGAATAAACGGTTCCTCCCAAAGTTAGGCGAACCTGGGAGTCTGTGGAGGAACAAACATAAGTGGTAAAGTCATTGGAATAGGTAACAAGGGGACCCCCAGGTTGCCGTCAATCTTCATTATTAACGGTGTTTGTTCTTTTTATGGCCATTTGTTGTTGAGGTTGATCTGTCGTCCAGCACGCCGGTTTGGACACTCTCTCTTCCAGTGACCAAGCTGCTTACAATAGTTACATATATTATTGGCGTGACTCGGGAACCCCCCGCGATCCGTCTTTGGTTGCCAGTTGGGAGATCCCTTCCACCCTCCTTGTTTCTCATTTCCAGCATTTACAAGGGCCGCTAGCATTTTCACCTGTTTGGTCTTTTGAACCTTTTTTCTTGTGTGATATATATGGGTGGACACACTTACCAGTTCCTCCAGGGATTTTTCCTCAGCGCTCTCGAGCTGCTGCAACCGCTTCTTGATGTCCGGGGCTGACTGTGAGATAAAAATAAGCCTGACCGTGGACTGTGTGTCCATGGCCTTGGGATCTATGTTAGTATAGGTACAAAATGCTTTACAAAGTTTTTCGTAAAAATCGGAAGGGTGTTCTTCTTTCCCTTGCACAGTATTATGGACTTTTGACTAATTTAGAGGTTTTTTTCCTGCTTGTTTTATACCTGTTGAAATGTAGTTTAGGAATTTTTTTAGATCTGCCTGGTGGGTTAAATCATTCGGGTTCCATTGGGCTGGGTTGGCGAGAATTATAAAGTTGTGGCCCTTGTTGGCAGCTTCTGCAGCCCCCCGGGCCCCCCTTAGGACCCGCTCCTTCTCCTCCGTGCGCAATAGGCAATTTAAAAGCTGGCCCACATTTTGCCAATCAGGATTATGAGACTGGAAAATAGCACGGAATCGCCTAAGAATGACGTCCGGGTCGTCCCTAAGGCGGGGTGTAGTGGTTTGCCAGTTCATAAGGTCTGCAGTGGTAAATGGGACATGGACATAACGGTCTATGACATTCCCATCCGTTGTGGGAACTGGGATGGTCCGGAGGGGCGCCTGTATATTAACCACATCTTCCCCCTATTGTGCCCATTTTCTCGTATGGGACGGACTAAGGAAGGGAACAGACAGGGAAGTGGTAGCATACCCACTGCTGGTTGCCCTACTAGTTGATCCACTGGCTTGACTTGTAGTGTCCTCAATTTTTGTTGACGGGATCGGTCTCGGTACAACTGCTGTTTTGGGCTCCGGGTCCGCCGCAGCTGGTAATGGTGCCACCGGGGGTGGTGATATCCTCCCAACAATCAGCTTCGTGAGGGGCAAAAGCTTTCGGGAATAGAGGTGCCTGAAGTCTGTACCTTTTTAAAGTGACGATGAGCCTCATATAAAATTAATGGAGATATCCTATCTCCTAGAACTGGAAGGGACCTTGAAAGGTCATCGAGTCCAGCCCCCTGCCTTTACTAGCAGGATCATCCCACAAAAACCAATAGTCCATTGCCCCGGCGCCTGGTTTTCCAATGTTAGGCGCAAGGGAGTTAAATAGGTCGGAATATCAAAGGAGCCATGTTCGGGCCATGCAGTTCCCAAGGCTGGGCAGTCTTGGGTGCAAAGCTGTAGAAAGCGCTTCCTTGACATTCCTTTTTGAACACCGGGTAAAGGCTATTTACTTAACATATAATCCAAAGGGCTATCCTTAGAGGGTTTTCCCTGAGACCCACCCATCTTTCTTCTGACACTTAAACAGAGAATTAAACAGAGAACAGAGGGAATTATGGTCTAATCCAGAATCTTATTACAGGAATTTCTACTTACACTGACCGCTACAGGGGGCGGGACAGAAGGATCTCGATTCGACCTCAGAGCTTCATCGCACGCTATGGCTTCCACCCTGAGGAATTACGAATGAGAGGCTCAGTTCCGCCCACACACCTAACACCCAAGTGTACAAGACAGAAATTCATTAACCGGTTAACCAGAACAGAACCAGAACCAGAGTCAGATAGTGTTTCCTTATCCTATTAGGGCTCACCTTATTGGAGCACGAACCCCAGGGGCTGCGGTGAAGCAGAGAAAGAGGGGCTAAACACCCCGTTGGCGCCGTTCCCAGTTCACCGCAGCCGTCCGTAGTCCAATGTCCAAGCTAGGAGAGTCCCATCTGGGTCGCCAGAAACTGTTACCGAAATATCGGGTCCACCTAGCTGAGAGCCAATAACAGCCAGACACGGATAAGGAAGGGTTGCTTTATTCTGCAGAAAAAAGGAGAGCCTTGCACCTTGGTACAAAGACTCTGTCTTATACAAATTTCACAGAACTTTTATATATACTCAGACAAAGACTCCTGCCGTGTTAACACTTGATTGGTGGTTGCCAGACCGTGCACTTCTGCTATCTGGTCAGTGAAAACCGGTTTGGAGCCAGTGTCCTCTGCCTCAAGGCAGGGGAGACAAGATAGTTTAAAAGTTCAGGATAGCTGTGTATGTGAGGCGCCTGCTACCCCTAATGGCAGTTGGTAGCCATAACGGCTGCTAGATTGTTAAGTAAGGGGGGGGTCACTGCTGACTATTACACTATTACTATTACTCCAGTTTACAAGGTCATCCAGATCTTCCTGTAGGATATCCCGGTCTCTCTTTGTATTGGCAATACCTCCCAGTTTTGTGTCATCCACAAACTTCATTAGCATATTCCCACTTTTTGTGCCAAAGTCAGTAATAAAAAGATTAAATAAGATTGGTCCCAAAACCGATCCCTGAGGAACTCCACTAGTAACCTCCCTCCAACCTGACAGTTCACATTTCAGTATGACCCGTTGTAGTCTCCTCTTTAACCAGTTCCTTATCCACCTTTCAATTTTCATACTGATCCCCATCTTTTCCAACTTAGCTAATAATTCCCCATGTGGAACTGTATCAAATGCCTTACTGAAATCGAGGTAAATTAGATCCACTGCGTTTCCTTTATCTAAAAGATATGTTACCTTCTCAAAGAAGGAGATCTGGTTAGTTTGGCACAATCTACCTTTTGTAAAACCATGTTTTATTTTGTCCCAATTACCATTGACCTCAATGTCCTTAACTACTTTCTCCTTCAAAATGTTTTCCAAGACCTCACATACTACAGATGTCAAACTAACAGGCCTGTAGTTACCCGGATCACTTTTTTTCCCTTTCTTAAAAATAGGAACTATGTTAGCAATTCTCCAGTCATACGGTACAACCCCTGAGTTTACAAATTCATTAAAAATTCTTGTGGATGGGCTTGTAATTTCATGTGCCAGTTCCTTTAATATTCTTGGATGAAGATTATCTGGGCCCCCCCGATTTAGTCCCATTAAGCTGTTCGAGTTTGGCTTCTACCTCGGATGTGGTAATATCTACCTCCATATCCTCATTCCCATTTGTCATCCTACCATAATCCCTAAGCTCCTCATTAGCCTCATTAAAGACTGAGGCAAAGTATTTGTTTAGATATTGGGCCATGCCTAGATTATCCTTAACCTCCACTCTATCCTCAGTGTTTAGTGGTCCCACTTCTTCTTTCTTTGTTTTCTTTTTATTTATATGGCTGTAGCACCTTTTACTATTGGTTTTAATTCCCTTTGCAAGGTCCAACTCTACATGGCCTTTCTCACTTCATCCCTACATGTTCTGACCTCAATAAGGTAGCTTTCCTTGCTGATCCCTCCCATCTTCCACTCCTTGTAGGCTTTCTGCTTTTTCTTAATCACCTCTCTGAGATGCTTGCTCATCCAGCTTGATTTACAACTCCTGCCTATGATTTTTTTCCCCTTTCTTGGGATGCAGGCTTCTGATAGTTTCTGCAAATTTGACTTGAAGTAATTCCAGGCCTCCTCTGCCTTTAGATCCACAAGTTCTTCAGTCCAATCCACTTCCCTAACTAATTTCCTTAAGTTTTTAAAGTTATCCCTTTTGAAATAAAAAACCCTAGTCTATTTTTGTTTATCCTTCCATTTAGTTTGAACTGAATTAGCTCATGATTGCTCAAACCAAGGTTGTCCCCTACAACCATTTCTTTGTCCCCTACAACCATTTCTTCTATGAGGTCCTCACTACTCACCAAAACCAAATCTAAAATGGCATTCCCTCTTGTTGGTTCAGCAACTACTTGATGAAGGAATCAATCAGCTATTGCATCCAGGAAAATCTGAGCCCTATTATTATTACTAGCACTTGTCCTCCACTCTATATCTGGGAAGTTAAAGTCTCCCATAATCACACAATTCCCATTAGTATTTACTTCATTAAAAACATTAAAGAGGTCTCTATCCATATCCAAATCAGATCCCGGTGGTCTATAGCACACCCCAAACACTATCCCAGGGGAGGCGCTAGTAGCTTTCTTCCCCAATGTGATTTTTGCCCAGACAGACTCTGTCTTATCCATTCCATCACTTCTTATTTCTTTATAGTCTACCTCATCATTGATATACAATGCTACTCCACCAACTTTGCCTTTATTTCTGTCTTTTCTAAACAGCACATACCCTTCAATACCTGTACTCCAGTCATGACTACTATTCCACCATGTTTCTGTTATCCCTATAATATCTGGTTTCACTTCCTGCACCAGTAACTCTAGTTCCTCAATTTTGTTACCTAGGCTCCTCACATTGGTGTACAAGCATCTTAATTTTTGCTGTTTGGATTCGCTCACATTCTTTACCCGATTAGGCACAGACATTCTACTGCCAGTATCACCTATTAGACTGGTATCTACACTACCCTTCCTCCTTATGTTCATTCTGCTACCCACAGCTGTATCCTTTCTTACTTTGTTTTCTTCCCTCTCAATGTCAAAATCCAGCGTGGAGATTACCTGGACATCTCCCAACCATCTCCCCCAAATTGCTAGTTTAAAGCTCTCTTAATCAGTTGTGCCAGCCTCCATCCTAGAAGTCTATTTCCCTCCCTACTCAGGTGAAGTCCATCCCAAGAGAACAGTCCTCTGTCCATGAATGCCTCCCAGTGGTCATACATCCCAAAGCCCTCCTTATAGCACCACTGCCTGAGCCATCTGTTGATCATCATAATCTTGTCACATCTTTGTTGCCCTTCTCTAGGAACAGGCAGAATCCCATTGAAGATCACCTGAGCCTCGATTCCTTAAGCGTTTTCCCCAGCTTGGCATAGTCTCCCTTGATCCGTTCCAGCAAGACTCTAGCCATATCATTTGTTCCCACATGATGAACAATCAGTGGATTCTTTCCCGCTCCCGTTAGGATCCTCTTCAGCCTCAGGTCCACATCCTGTATCTTAGCACCGGATGTCTATATCGTTTATCTGTGGCTCTATTAAACTTCCAACCCTTCAGGGGATATTGAAAAGGTGCGTGCCTGGAGTCAAGTGCCGTTTCTTCAAAAGAGCCTTGGGCTGGGATGCATCACCAGCCCATCACCCAGGCCCTCACCTCCCTGGGGTTACTGGCTCCTGCCAGGACCACAACGAAGTGGGGCAGGGCAGCCCCCCTCCCCTTGGCCCTAGATTCTACTACACATTCACAGGGCCAGTCTCTCCGGTGGGAGGGGAGGGCAGGGAGGGGGGAGACATCCCAGCTGGTCCCGGTCTCTCTGGTTGGAGGGAAGGGGGGAGACATCCCAGCTGGTTGTGGTCTCTGTAGTGGGAGAGAAGGGGAGAGATCCTGGCCGGTTCTGGTCTCTCTGGTGGGAGGAAAGGGGGGAGACGTCCTGGCTAGTTCTCATCTCTAGTTGTTACCATCTTTGCCTGTTACTTTGGGGTATGCTCATTTATTAGGGTTAGTGTCATAACTATAAAGGGAAGGGTAACAGCTCTCCTGTGTACAGAGACTCCAAATCCTTTTACCTGTAAAGGGTTAAGAAGCTCGGGTAAGGAAGAGCAAAAGGCCTGGTATGATAAACATTCCAGAGAACGGTCCTTCAAAGTAGGAGACCAAGTCATGGTCTTAAAGGCGCTCCAGGCCCATAAAATGGAAGTGTCCTGGGAAGGACCATTCACGGTCCAGGAGCGCCTAGGAGCTGTTAACTATCTCATAGCCTCCCCCACCTCCAACATAAAGCCTAAGGTATACCATGTTAATTCTCTTAAGCCCTTGTATTCCAGAGAATTAAACGTTTGCCAGTTTACAGCCCAGGAAACAGATGACGCGGAGTGGCCTGCAGGTGTCTACTACGAAGGAAAAAGGAATGGTGGCGTGGAAGAGGTGAACCTCTCCATGACCCTGGGACGTCTGCAGCGACAGCAGATCAAGGAGCTGTGCACAAGCTTTACACCAATTTTCTCAGCCACTCCAGGACGGACCGAACGGGCATACCACTCCATTGACACAGGTAATGCTCACCCAATTAGAACCCCACCCTACCGGGAGTCACCTCATGCCCAAACTGCTATACAAAGGGAGATCCAGGGCATGCTACAGATGGGTATAATCCGCCCCTCTACCAGTGCATGGGCATCTCCAGTGGTTCTAGTTCCCAAACCAGATGGGGAAATACGCTTTTGCGTGGACTACCGTAAGCTAAATGCTGTAACTCGTCCTGACAACTATCCAATGCCACGCACAGATGAGCTATTGGAGAAATTGGGACATGCCCAATTCATCTCTACTTTAGACTTAACCAAGGGGTACTGGCAAGTACCACTAGATGAACCCGCTAAGGAAAGGTCCGCCTTCGTCACCCAGGCAGGGGTGTATGAATTCAATGTACTCCCTTTCGGGTTGCGAAATGCACCCGCCACCTTCCAAAGACTTGTAGATGGTCTCTTAGTGGGATTGGGAGAATCTGCAGTTGCCTACCTCAATGATGTGGCCATTTTTTCTGATTCATGGACAGAACACCTGTAGCACCTGGAAAAAGTCTTCGAGCGCATCCGACAGGCAGGACTAACTGTTAAGGCTAAAAAGTGTCAAATAGGCCAAAACAGAGTGACGTACCTGGGGCACCAGGTGGGTCAAGGAACTATAAATCCCCTACAGGCCAAAGTGGATGCTATCCAAAAGTGGCCGGTTCCAAAGTCAAAGAAACAGGTCCAATCCTTCTTAGGCTTGGCCGGATATTATAGGCGATTTGTACCACACTACAGCCAAATTGCCGCCCCGCTGACAGACCTAACCAGAAAGAAACAGCCAAATGCAGTTCAGTGGACTGATGAGTGTCAAAAGGCCTTTAACCAGCTTAAGGCAAGACTCATGTCTGACCCTGTGCTAAGGGCCCCAGACTTTGACAAACCGTTCCTAGTAACCACAGATGCGTCCGAGCGAGGCGTGGGAGCAGTTTTAATGCAGGAAGGACCAGATCAAGAATTCCATCCTGTCGTGTTTCTCAGCAAGAAACTGTCTGAGAGGGAAAGCCACTGGTCAATCAGCGAAAAGGAATGCTACGCCATTGTGTACGCGCCGGAAAAGCTACGCCCATATGTTTGGGGACGGCGTTTCCAACTACAAACAGACCATGCTGCGCTACAGTGGCTTCATACCGCCAAGGGAAATAACAAAAAACTTCTTCGGTGGAGTTTAGCTCTCCAAGATTTTGATTTTGAAATACAACACATTTCGGGAGCTTCTAACAAAGTGGCTGATGCACTCTCCCGGGAAAGTTTCCCAGAGTTAACTGGTTAACAATTGTTCTTGGAATGAAACATATTGTTAGTTTTTATATAATCAGTAGTATGTCTAAAGGTACATGTGTCTTATTAACTCTGTTTTCTCCTAGAACTCCAGGAAGAAATCACAGCCAGTGTGGAACCGAACGTCCAACACTATCTGTGATTTGGGGGGCGTGTCATAACTATAAAGGGAAGGGTAACAGCTCTCCTGTGTACAGAGACTCCAAATCCTTTTACCTGTAAAGGGTTAAGAAGCTCGGGTAACCTGGCTGACACCTGACCCTAAGGACCAATAAGGGGACAAGATACTTTCAAATCTGGGGGGGGGGAAGGCTTTTGTTTTGTGCCCTTTGTTTAAGGGGTTGTTCGCTCTTGGGACTGAGAGGGACCAGACATCAATCCAGGTTCTCCCCATCTTTCTAAACAAGTCTCTCATATTTCAAACTTGTAAGTAAAAAAGCCAGGCAAGGCGTCGTAGTTTTACTTTGTTTTCTCAACTTGTAAATGTACCTTTTACCAGAGTGTTTATCTTTGTTTGCTGTACTTTGAACCTAAGACAGAGGGGGGTCCTCTGAGCTCTTTAAGTTTGATTACCCTGTAAAGTTATTTTCCATACTGATTCTACAGAGATGATTTTTACCTTTTTCTTTAATTAAAAGCCTTCTTTTTAAGAACCAGATTGATTTCTCCTTGTTTTAAGATCCAAGGGGGTTTGGATCTGTATTCACCAGGAGTTGGTGAAAGGAAGGAGGGGGGAAGGGTCAATTTCTCCTTGTTTAAGATCCAAGGAGTTTGGATTTGTATTCACCAGGGAATTGGTGAGAGGTTTCTCAAGGCTTTCCAGGGAGGGAATCCAGTGAGAATGGTGGCAGCGGGACCAGAGCTAAGCTGGTAGTTAAGCTTAGAAGTTTTCATGCAGGCCCCTACATTTCTACCCTAAAGTTCAAAGTGGGGATACAGCCTTGACAGTTAGTCTTCAGGGTGGGGTTCTGTACTTCTATCAATGTACTGCTTGTGTCACTTGTATTCTCAGAGAGCTCTAGGTCTCCCTGCTGCAAGTTCCCTCCCAAGGGAGCTATCCTGCAGGACCTAGGTTCCCCAGGGTTGGGTTCTTCCAGCCCCAGAATGAGACGAACACACACACACACTAACAGAGCATGTCTGAGAGGACCGGGTTAATCAGCACTCCCAAGCTGACCCCTTATACGTCCCTGGACTCAATAAGCTGGGTTGAGCAGCACTTCCAAGCTGTCACCCTCATAGGCCCTTGGACTCAGCAGGCTGGGTCGAACAGCACCTCCAAGCTGGCACCCTCATATGCCATGGGTACCACACCGGAATAGAGCATGCTTAAGCAGGCTGGGTCATGCAGCGCTTTCAATCAGCCATCCTCATATGTCCCTGGACTCAGCAGACTGGGTTTAGCAGCATTTCCAAGCTGCCACCTTCATATGTCCCAGGTTTAGCACATCTCTATCCCCACTTTCACATTACAATTGTTCTGGTAGTAACCGACTTGATGAGCAAACCCCACAGGATTTTTGGGCGCTGCAGGGATCTTTTAGCTTAGGTATGAGGAGCACCCCCAGCCCAGAGCCCTGACTCCCTCCTGAACTGGGAGGACTTTCTGAGAGGAGTGGGGACACAGCGCGCTCAGGGGAGGAGGCGGAGACGAGGCAGGGCAGGGGCAGGGACTTGGGGGAAGGGGGTGGAATGAGGTGGGAAGGGGGCGGGGCTGGGATGTGAAAAGGCAGGGTGGGGTGGGGACTTTGGGAAAGCAGTGTAATGGGGGTGGGGCGAGGGCAGTGGAGGGGTGGGAAGAGGTGGGGCAGGGGCAGGGCCGGAGGTGGGGGGGGGGGGTGAGCACGCACCGGGCAGAAGGGAAGGCGGCGCCTATGACATTATCCATGTGTGATCATGCTTATATTAGCTAATTACCCAATTAATAATTTATTTTTCTTTAACAGGTAAAAAATTGATCTTGGTGTTTGTCCCCACTGGAGACCTAAATTTGTTTAATTGTGTTTCAACCATTGCAACTAACAAAGCCACAAAAAGCATACTTACCTTGTCTTCTACAGTCCAGATTCTTCAAACCTCCATTGAATCCCAAATGGGCCTTTGCTCATATGGAAATTGTTCATGTTTTTCCTGTGAATTTTCATATAACTTTTCTTCTCTGTTGCTACTGTAAGCAAAATCTCCCCCATTCACCAAATTCCCTTAAATGCTTAGTGTTTCTTAAAAAAATGTTAATGGGATTAATTTTTTATTGCAATAAAAGTTCTTAAATTTCTATTTTGATATGTTTTTGATTTTTGTAAAAATAAGTCTAGGAAAAAGAGGAACATATTTCCCCTCTCCACGAGTTATTCTCATATAGAGGGACTGGAAATTCCACAAATTTGGACTCATGGAGTCAGTTCCTGCGCTACATAGCTCCATTGACTTAACCTGTAATGGAGTCGGGACAATTTACCAGCTCTGGATCTACCCTGTGGTGCTTAAATTAATTTTTTCCATTAGGGATACGCAAGACTTATTTCCTGTATTTTAGATTAAAGCATCTACAGTGAGGTAACATCTTTTATTGGCCCCATTTCTGTTGGTGAGAGAGACAAGCTTTTGAAAAAGAGGTTAGTGTAAGCTTGAAAGCATGTCTCTCTCTCTCTCTCTCTCTCTCTCTCTCTCTCCAACAGAAGCTGGTCCAAGAAAAGATATTATCTCACCCATCTAGTGTCTCTAATATCCTTAGACTGACACAGCTACAACACTGCATACAACAGCTACAGTGACATTTTCTTCTTCTGTTTATTCTCTTCTTTCTGATTGCTCTATGACCACAGATATGTAAATGAGTTTTTGGAATTCCCCAAGAGTCTCTCTGGTAATTCTACCAGTTTATTCCTTTTTTTAATTCTGTCAGAAACCACTGATATAAGATTGAAATAATTACAGAAAATAGTATCTTTAAAAGGGTGCCTGAAAAATAATCTGTAATCATAAATACTATTTCCATAGGCTTGATTGCATCAATACTATACTAAGGCTTGGAAGAATTTTACTGGTAAGTAAGTAAATGTCAATTTCACCGTACACATAGAAACCGATAATTTTTTCCCCATGGATAATAATCAAAATGTACATATAGACAAAGTAAGAAAAAGGCTGTTTGAGAACTTATTAGCATGTGATTTGAGGATATTCACTTTGTATATTTTGACGTGATGTTGAAAATTGGTGTTTTTATAGTTACAAAGCTTTAACTTTTTTACCTTAATGTCTACTATCATTAAATAATTACTGTCTGCCCCTCATTGTGGGACGCCCTCCATGATTTCCCGCAACTGTGAAGATTTAAATGGATAAAAATAAAAAAAAGTTTTAAAATAAACATAGACAATATCTATCTAAATTATATAAAAATGAATTCTGCTAAGCTTCACTATACTGTATATCTTCCTAAAATAACAGGAGGAAGTCTAAGCAAAGTGAGCACAGAATATACTGCTACCTAGAAGCCCATCAATGGTTTGAAAGAATAAAATATACACGAGTTGCAAACCAATTTGGTATTAATTAAATAGATTGGAATTATACAGACATATAATTCAGAATCACATAACTGTCTACAAAAATATTGTAATAATTAAAGTATTGATTTCTATGGGAAATGTTAAAGATAGCTGAAATAACAAATATCATTGTTTAATATCAATGGCAGAAAGAACAACAAGGAGTCCGGTGGCACCTTAAAGACTAACAGATTTATTTGGGCATAAGCTTTCGTGGGTAAAAAAACCTCACTTCTTCAGATGCATCTTATTGCAAGATTGCATACATAAACCAATTCTATATTGTGATGCATTTACAGATATATCATTGGATTTAATAAAATATGTTAATACCTCATCCAAAATATTCGGATATTGCATTTACAAAAAATGTAAAACGTCTGCAGATAAAAGCAAGAATTATGATGAGCTTCTTCAATTAAAGCACTTTGTATGCAGTCACTCAGTAATATACTTCTCTATTACATTCTCCCTAATTCCTTGATTCTAACATCAGTTTCTGAAGGTCAGCTCACACCCACAATCCAGGGCTGCCCAGAGGATTCAGGGGGCCTGGGCAAAGCAATTTCGGGGGCCCTTTCCATAAAAAAAAGTTGCAATACTATAGAATACTATATTCTAGTGGGGGCCCCTGCGAGGCCCGGGGCCTGGGGCAAATTGCCCCACTTGCCTCCCCCTTCCCCCCCCGGGCAGCCCTGCCACAATGAAAAACTACCAGCTCTGTAGACTAGCTTTAAGTGGCGATATGAGTATGATATGGAGGTTTTCTGCACGAGCTGTCTACCAACAAAACAATCAACATCATTATTTAAGGTCACACGCTAGCCCGATGTTGTTCTGAATGCCAGGCCAGCCTACCGTGAAACAGCCCAGGCTTCTAGCTGCCGCTCTTAAGACCAGGTACCTGATCTGCTCCTCCATCGCCCCCACCCTTGCCACCGCGACAGCAGTTCGCTCCTCTATACCCCTCCTCTCGCTCTAATCATCACCCTTCTCCCTCCCCTTCCCGCGGCGGGCGGGCTGTGGGGGGAAGTTTGAAGCTCAGGGTAAGGGCAGCAGCTTCGTTCTCTTCCTGGGCTTGTGCCAATGCTGCGCATATCCCAGGCGGGGCCGCATGCACGTGCAGGGGCCGCATGCACGTGCAGGGGCCGCATGCACGTGCAGGGGCCGCATGCACGTGCAGCGGCCGCATGGACAACGCAGATTGCTCCCCTGGCTCCTGCTGCAGGTGCTGCTCTGTGCTGGTGGCGGGGCGGAGCTGTCATTCAGTAGGCTCAGGCTGGCCAGAGAGGGAGATTTGTTGCTGTAATAGCTCACATAGGACAGAAAGGCAGAGTCCTGCAGGTGGCCAGCTATGTAGTCCATGTCCTTCCCACAGAAAGTGCGACTGCCTCCTGTTGCAGCCCCGTGGAAACTCCCACAACCCCCTGCGCCTCCTCCAGTAGTTTATGCTGCAGCTCCTCTCTCAGTGCAGAAGAATAATCACAGCCCTAACTGGGGCAGGACACAGTGTGGGGGAATAAACCCTTCTGCATCTGTATTGTGGGTCTTCTTTAAACTGGAAGAGTGAACCTGCTGCACAGCTCCCCTGACATGCAGGGCCCTTGCACCCTGAAACAGCATGAGCAGCTGAAGGAAGACCACTTGAGCATCCAGCTGGATTTATCACAGCACTTGAAGTTCTGAAATTGAAAGAAGGATACTTTTATTTTCCACTTTGTGGGATATCAGCAAGATGAATTCAAGCTCTCTAGTGTTGTGGTTATTGCTCATAATTGAAATATCTTTAAAGGTATGCTGTTCCATTGTGACTCAATGTTTAGTGTGTGTAGTAGCGCAAAGGCGATTTTTAATTTATACTTTTTGCCCGTTCCTTTCTTCAACTTGAATGAAGTAGTGTTTGCAAATATTTTCTAGAGTACACCGCTGTATGCTGGTGAAACAGCAGCTGGAGCTACTGGAAGAAAAAACAACTCCCATACCTCACTGCACTCTGAGATGTTGGACTTCATGGAAAACAGTGGTAATCAATAAGGTTTTAGATCCTAATCCTTAAACTCAACAGCTCATAAATTTTGTCAACCCTTAGAGTTAGACAATGCTGTAAACAGTAATAATTGCACACAAAGTGATCTAAACCCAATAAAAAATCCTCCTCCTGTCTTTCTTGTACATGCTGCACATTACACTCACTGTAATTATTCTTCTGCTGGTAATTATTTTACTGTGCACCTTTGTAAGAAGATATTGTCACAGATGTTAAGTTCTATCAGGATATTGATGTGCAAAACAAGGAAAAGGTAAAGGACTGCTATCTTTGACATAAATATAAAAAAAAGACTGGTTTATGAAAAGTACAATATTACATATTCTGAGAATTGCAGGACTGTATGAAGTGTAATTGATATTTGCAATCTAATTTTTTTTAGCCCTATATATGGGAGTTATGGGATGCAACATGCACTGTGATACTAGACTCTAACGGTGTAACTAAGCATAATTAGATTTATCAAACAAAATGCCAAAATGTCTCATCCTCATGCATCTAGTGTTCGTTAGGTACTGGAATGTTTCAGGTACTGAATAATATTTTTCTTGAAAAAACACAAAAACTGCTAATTAACTAGTTTATGCTCTAAATCATATCACAGTAATTAATTTGTTGTTGTTGTTAGGTTTTTTTTTTTTTTTGGTAGTGCTTAAGCATGGGTTTGCTTTTCAGCTGTATTGATAATTGGGCAACATTTTCCCCATACACATTATATACAGCATGCTACTGTAACTTTAATTTAAATAGCTGTATTTTCTACTGGTCCTCTTCCAGTCTAGAATCATTGTCTTATAAAATAAGAGCAACTATAATAATCATCATAATTTAATACTGAGGAAATGACACCCACATATACCCCCAACATAATGACAAGATGCTCTTATTTGTTAGTTTTCGTTAACTAGTGAGAGGCTATTCAGTTTAGGAACCAGTTGATGATTATTTCAGTTTTTGACCTCCAGATATTTAAATGTAGGAGTCAAAATTGAGTGTTAGTAATGGTCAGTGGTGTTATGACTTTCAAAATATATGTAGACTTTATCCATACTCATTAAAAATGAAGGTAAGCTCTTTATTGTGCACATAAAACATCCAGTTGTTTAGCATACTACTGGAACTACTCCATACTGTAATAGTACTATCCAAATGTATAATGGGAATCCTTGCATGACAAAGATGGAAAAGGACACAAGAGGGTGCTAAATGTAAACAATGCAGTCAAAGGGGGAAAGAGTCCTGTCCTGGTTTCTTGCAAATCAATGGAGAAACTCTCCTTGACTTTAGTGAGAGAGAGATCAGGCCTATAATACTAAATTGGCTCTGTTCAGAGAGTAGTGTCAATTCAGTCTTTATGCTGTAGTTCCCTTTCATAGTACACACAATATACATTTCTTATCATATTTACTTATATATCTTTATCACCTCTTGCATCTGCAGTTCAATTAAGAATTCTGAAAAATTCCAGCACTAACTGCTTTACCATCCAACTTATAAAGAAGCTTGTTACCTGTATATAAAGAATGCAATTGATTTCTAGCAAAAAACAAACAAAAAGCCCCCCACACATATAAATGTTTGGCTAGTCAAGCATCAAATCTTGCTATGTTCTTAATAGTTTACTTGATTTGTTAAAAAGTTATAGTCTTCAGGATTCCACTCAAGAAAACTTGTGAAAACAACTGTTTAAAAATATGGAATCAGACTTAACACAACAGTAGTACTGTTTTGGTAGGACTGTTTTTTAAAGTACGCAAGCCATCCCAGGAGCTACTGCATCCGAAGAAGTGGGTTGTAGCCCATAAAGCTTATGCTCTAATAAATTTGTTAGTCTCTAAGGTGCCACAAGTACTCCTGTTCTTTTTGCGGATACAGACTAACACGGCTGCTACTCTGAAACCTTTAAAAAAGAGAACTATAATCATCACAATTACATGGATAAAGGAAATGGACTGGATGAACTGTAATTCATCTGCAAATATTGTAGTGAATTATTTCCGGAAGTGAAATGTACAGATTACTGCAAATGGATCTTTCCACCCATGTGGAGCCCCATTATTTTTCCTCTTGTATAATGTTTAAAGACTTTAAGCCTGTGGCTTCTAGGGTATTTTAGAAAAGATGGTCTCTGGGGAGAGGGTGCTAATGATGCCTCCGTCAAATTCTCAATAACAACAAGCTCATGTGGTGATAGTAATATGCTTGAAAATGATTATCTTTCCACTGAAATTATCTATTAGCCCAGGGGTCGGCAACCTCTGGCACGCGGCTCACCAGGGTAAGCACCCAGGCGGGCTGGGCCAGTTTATTTACCTGCTGACGCGGCAGGTTCGGCCGATCGTGGCCCTCACTGTCCGCGGTTCGCCATCCCAGGCCAATAGGGGCGGCAGGAAGCCGCCATCCCTTGACCGCACTGCTTCCCGCCGCCCCTATTGGCCTGGGATGGCGAACCGCAGCCAGTGGGGGCCGCGATCAGCCGAACCTGCCGCGTCAGCAGGTAAATAAACTGGCCCAGCCTGCCTGGGTGCTTACCCTGGCGAGCCGCGTGCCAGAGGTTGCCGACCCCTGTAGTAGCCTAAATCACTGACTTAGAATCATAGAATATTAGGGTTGGAAGGGACCTCAGGAGGTCATCTAGTCCAACCCCCTGCTCAAAGCAGGACCAATCCCCAACTAAATCATCCCAGCCAGGGCTTTGTCAAGCCTGACCTTAAAAACCTCTAAGGAAGGAGATTCCACCAGCTCCCTAGGTAACCCATTCCAGTGTTTCACCACCCTCCTAGTGAAAAAGTTTTTCCTAATATCCACCCTAAACCTCCCCCACTGCAACTTGAGACCATTACCTCTTGTTCTGTCATCTGGTACCACTGAGAACAGTCTAGATCCATCCTCTTTGGAACCCCCTTTCAGATAGTTGAAAGCAGCTATCAAATCCTCCCACCTCCCCCAATTCTTCTCTTCTGCAGACTAAACAATCCCAGTTTCCTCAGCCGCTCCTCATAAGTCATGTGGTCCAGCTCCCAATCATTTTTGTTGCCCTCCGCTGGACTCTTTCCAATTTTTCCACATCCTTCTTGTAGTGTGGGGCCCAAAACTGGACACAGTACTCCAGATGAGGCCTCACCAAATCCGAATAGAGGGGAATGATCACGGCCCTCGATCTGCTGGCAATGCCCCTACTTATACAGCCCAAAATGCTGTTAGCCTTCTTGGCAACAAGGACACACTGTTGACTCATATCCAGCTTCTCATCCACTGTAACCCCAATTCCTTTACTGCAGAACTGCTGCCTAGCCATTCGGTCCCTAGTCTGTAGCAGTGCATGGGATTCTTCCGTTCTAAGTGCAGGACTCGCACTTGTCCTTGTTGAACCTCATCAGGTTTCTTTTGGCCCAATCCTCTAATTTGTCTAGGTCCCTCTGTATCCTATCCCTACCCTCCAGCGAATTTACCACTCCTCCCAGTTTAGTGTCATCTGCAAACTTGCTGAGGGTGCAGTCCACGCCATCCTCCCGATCATTAATGAAGATATTGAACAAAACCAGCCCCAGGACCGACTCTTGGGGCACTCCGCTTGATACCGGCTGCCAACTAGATATGGAGCCATTGATCACTACCCGTTGAGCCCGACAATCTAGCCAGTTTTCTATCCACCTTATAGTCCATTCATCCAGCCCATACTTTTTTAACTTGCCGGCAAGCATACTGTGGGAGACCGTATCAAAAGCTTTGCTAAAGTCAAGGAATAACACGTCCACTGCTTTCCCCTCATCCACAGAGCCAGTTATCTCCTCATAGAAGGCAATTAGGTTAGTCAGGCATGACTTGCCCTTGGTGAATCCATGCTGACAGTTCCTGATCACTTTCCTCTCCTCTAAGTGCTTCAGATTTGATTCCTTGAGGACCTGCTCCATGATTTTTCCAGGGACTGAGGTGAGGCTGACTGGCCTGTAGTTCCCCGGATCCTCCTCCTTCCCTTTTTTAAAGATGGGCACTACATTAGCCTTTTTTCAGTCATCCGGGACCTCCCGCGATCGCCATGAGTTTTCAAAGGTAATGGCCAATGGCTCTGCAATCACATCCGCCAACTCCTTTAGCACCCTCGGATGCAGCACATCCGGCCTCATGGACTTGTGCTTGTCCAGCTTTTCTAAATAGTCCCGAACCACTTCTTTCTCCACAGAGGGCTGGTCACTTCCTCCCCATGCTGTGCTGCCCAGTGCAATAGTCTTGGAGCTGACCTTGTTCGTGAAGACAGAGGCAAAAAACGCATTGAGTACATTAGCTTTTTCCACATCCTCTGTCACTAGGTTGCCTCCCTCATTCAGTAAGGGGCCCACACTTTCCTTGACTTTCTTCTTGTTGCTAACATACCTGAAGAAACCCTTCTTGTTACTCTTAACATCTCTTGCTAGCTGCAACTCCAAGTGTGATTTGGCCTTCCTGATTTCACTCCTGCATGCCTGAGCAATATTTTTATACTCTTCCCTGGTCATTTGTCCAATCTTTCACTTCTTGTAAGCTTCTTTTTTGTGTTTAAGATCAGCAAGGATTTCACTGTTAAGCCAAGCTGGTCGCCTGTCATATTTACTATTCTTTCTACACATGGGGATGGTTTGTTCCTGCAACCTCAATAAGGATTCTTTAAAATACAGCCAGCTCTCCTGGACTCCTTTCCCCCTCATGTTATTCTCCTAGGGGATCCTGCCCATCAGTTCCCTCAGGGAATCAAAGTCTGCTTTTCTGAAGTCCAGGGTCCGTATTCTGCTGCTCTCCTTTCTTCCTTGTGTCAGAATCCTAAACTCGACCATCTCATGGTCACTGCCTCCCAGATTCCCATCCACTTTTGCTTGCCCTACTAATTCTTCCCAGTTTGCGAGCAGCAGGTCAAGAAGAGCTCTGCCCCTAGTTGGTTCCTCCAGCACTTGCACCAGGAAATTGTCCCCTACACTTTCCAAAAACTTCCTGGATTGTCTGTGCACCGCTGTATTGCTCTCTCAGCAGATATCAGGGTGATTGAAATCTCCCATGAGAACCAGGGTCTGTGATCTAGTAACTTCTGTTAGTTGCTGGAAGAAAGCCTCGTCCACCTCATCCCCCTGGTCTGGTGGTCTATAGCAGACTCCCACTACGACATCACCCTTGTTGCTCACACTTCTAAACTTAATCCAGAGATTCTCAGGTTTTTCATATTGGAGCTCTGAGCAGTCATACTGCTCTCTTACATGCAATGCAACTCCCGCACTTTTCTGCCCTGCCTGTCCTTCCTGAACAGTTTATATCCATCCATGACAGTACTCCAGTCATGTGAGTTATCCCACCAAGTCTCTGATATTCCAATCACATCATAGTTCCTTGACTGTGCCAGGACTTCCAATTCTCCCTGCTTGTTTCCCAGGCTTCTTGCATTTGTGTATAGGCACTTACGATAACTCGCTGATCGTCCCGCTTTCTCAGTATGAGACAGGAGTCCTCCCCTCTTGCGCTCTCCTGCTCTTGCTTCCTCCCAGGATCCCATTTCCCCACTTACCTCAGGGCTTTGGTCTCCTTCCCCTGGTGAACCTAGTTTAAAGCCCTCCTCACTAGGTTAGCCAGTCTGCTTGCGAAGATGCTCTTCCCTCTCTTTGTTAGGTGGAGCCCGTCTCTGCCTAGTACTCCTCCTTGGAACACCATCCCATGGTCGAAGAATCCAAAGCCTTCTTTCCGACACCACCTGCGTAGCCATTCGTTGACTTCCACGATTCGACGGAGTCTACCCAGGCCTTTTCCTTCCACAGGGAGAATGGACGAGAACACCACTTGCACCTCAAACTCCTTTATCCTTCATCCCAGTGCAATGTAGTCTGCAGTGATCCGCTCAAGGTCATTCTTGGCAGTATCATTGGTGCCCACGTGGAGAAGCAGGAAGGGGTAGCGATCTGAGGGCTTGATGAGTCTCGGCAGTCTCTCCATCACATCGTGAATCCTAGCTCCTGGCAAGCAGCAGACCTCTCGGTTTTCCCGGTCAGGGCAGCAGATAGATGACTCAGTCCCCCTGAAGAGGGAGTCCCCGACCACCACCACCCGCCTCCTTCTCTTGGGAGCGGTGGTTGTGGAACCCCCATCCCTAGGACAGTGCATCTCATGCCTTCCAATTGGTGGAGTCTCCTTCTGCTCCCTCAGATGTATCATCTAGTCCACTCTCCGCATTGGTACCTGTGGAGAGAACATGAAAACGGTTGCTCACCTGTATCTGCATTGCTGGTACATGGACGCTCCTCTTTCTTCTTCTGGAGGTCACATGCTGCCAAATTTCTTCACTGTCCTTCTGTCCCTGCTGCGCAGCCTGCTCTGATTCTTCAGAATGTTGTGCCCGTAGAAGCATATCCTGACGTCTGTCCAGGAAATCTTCATTTTCTCTTATGCAACGCAGGGTCGATACCTGTTTCTCCAGACCTCGAACCTTCTCTTCCAATACGGAGACCAGCTTGCACTTTGTACAGACAAAGTCGCTTCTCTCCTGTGGAAGAAAGACAAACATGGCACATCCTGTGCAGGTAACAAGAGCCGAACGCCCACCAACCATATTACCTTCCTTCTAAGAGCTTCCTCAGCTGTTGCAGTAACTACTCAGGGAAGCCTGCAAGATGAAAGCCTCAGTGTGCTCTCCCCAGGCAAACTCCCTCTGTTAGCCTCCGCTGTTCGCCTAGACTAGATGCCTTTGTGGTCTGACCCACTGCCCTGTGAAATCAATTAAAAGGCTCCCACTGACTTCAGTGGGCTCTGGATTGGACCCTTAAGTCAATTCTTTGAGCACAGATCTTTAGTGCCTGGGGTCAACATTAGCAAGAACTGGAAATCTCACATCAATTTATTTTTATTTGTTCCTTGTTTTTATACTACTATAAAAGTATTTGGAATTTCAGATAGATGGACGTGTGTCACTTCAAGTTTCTATCAACTTAATTAATATGAAAAGATAAAAGTAAGACATGCGTATTCAATACAAATACATGTTAGAAACATATTACATTTGAAAATAACTTAAACTGGTCCAGATCTCTCTTTGAACTAATTATCAGAGGAATTGTATGCTGGGTTTGCCTGTGATGGTGGGGGGCAGGGCTCAGTAGCCCTGTATGGCCATTCTGATGGTTTTTTCCCTTCGTTCCTCTGAAGGATCAGAGATGGCCACAGCTGGAGACGGAATCCTGGATGGGGTGGGCCTGTGCTCTGAGGTGATACAGAACATTCTTTCAGGTGGTTGGTTGGCTGGTTTTTATTCACAGGCTCAGGGTCTATCTGCTGTCATATGTAGAGTCAGGAAGAAGTTTCCCCCCAGGTGAGGTTGGCAGTGACCCTGGGTTTTTTTCACCTTCCTCTGCAGCGTGGGAGTTGGGACGATTGCCAGGGTCACTTGGGTATATCTCCATCAATGTCCTGCTATTTAAAAATATAAATATGAAACCCTCTCTCTTTATCTTTCCCAAACTGAAGATAAAGCTTATTAGATTTGTACTGTTGCTTTGCTATGTCTGTGCACATGAGAAGAAATTGAGTGGAAGCAAATTAGAAAACATGCTCTTTATCGAGGTCCCTACCCAGAAAAGCACTTAAGCACATGCTTAATTTTGTGTATGTGGATATTCCTATTGACATCAAACAGTAAACACGCAACCAAATTTAGGCTGGCCATTGCTCAAAGACATACAACAGGAAATCATGGGAAGAGGTGGAGCACAGAGTAGAAATTGATCTTGATTGTTGCTTTCCCCAGAACCTGCGGAGAGGCCACTCTGTCAGGCCACAGCAACATGATGAATGGTTGGGTATTCCAGTTTGAGATGTTAGAGGGATTTCCCTTCACCCTCCGACTTCCCTGGTTCTTGTCACACAGACAGCAAGCAGCAAAAGACCAGAAGTCCAAAGTGCAATGCAGTGTTTTTAGAGGTTAGTTTCCAAGCAAGCATATTCCAAAGCCCTTCACACCAGTCGGGCTTATCTCTAAATGCCAATAGAGTCTGTTCCCCAGTATTCTGTTCCCAGCTCTGACGCCGCAGAGCATTTATCCCGTGTCCCCCTTCCCAGCTCTGACACTGCAGAGCCTTGCCTGTGTCCCTGTTTCCCGTTCCCTATTCCCTGTTCCCGTCCTCCCCCTTAGCAAACATGATTCCAATTTCCCTTCCCCCCACTTCCTGTTTGACCCCAGTTTATATAGTAATATTCTCAGCTATACCTTAACCAATCATTTTACTGAAATTTAACTAACCAATCCTAACATATTGTAACACAATTCTCTAATCAATTATATCCCACTACCCTAATTAACTTACACCTAGCAAAATTAATTATACAGCAGACAGAAACAATTAGAGAACCAGATAGATTAACAATAGAAAAGTGGGGACCATAAAGATAAAACAATACAGAAATGAGGGTTTCACAACCGCAATCATTGTTAAGTGATTTCTTGCCAGACAGGATGCTATCTTAAAATCTGTTTCTTTATCTGGTGGTGATGGGCATTATCAGGACAGGATCCTCTTCCTAACAGCCCAATACCACCTTATTTCAATGTGACTGGTTTGGGATGTGAGGATGTGACCCTATGCTTCCCAGCTTATGGCTGCCCCTGCTGCTTAGCCAAATGCCTTAGCCTAAGAACAAGGCCTCAGATTATTCTAGTGAGAGAAGGCCCATACACAGGTGGACTTGTGAATCTGATTCTTTGTTTTATATCTCTATAACTAGCTAAGTGATAAAAATACACCTAAGTTCTATATTCTAACCCGGGGTTGTGAATTAATAGGTACAGCCTTCACCTTTATGCATGAAGTTGCCAGACTCAGTAGTGGCAAGTATGCAACCCCTTGCTTCCCCCCCTCACTCCTTCCCCATGAGCAATTTATGTGTGCTCCTAGCAGGAATAATCAATATGGGGAGCACTCTGGTCATCATATGAATGCACAATATTCTTCAGGGAATTTTGTTTGTGTGCTAACTTTGTTCCCAGTGCTGCACTTGGATCCATGTGGGTGAACCCTTCTGGCTCTGCAGGGTACACATCTGATTCCATAAAAGACTAGAGTTTTTAATATTAGTGAATTAGACAAACCCATGCAACTGCTACTACAGTAACAGACTTTTGAAAATATATATTTGTATTAATATATTTTATGTATTCATAATTAATTTTTATAAATATGCATCTGTGGTGCAAACTGCTGGGAACATTTGTGTGAATCAAAGTGTCTTGTCAATAGTAGGCAGCAACAATACACCATCTCCCTCTTCTAGAAATGATGGAAAGCAGCAGCAGCGGGAAGGACCACATCCGCTACCCATTCTTAGAGAAGATACTTGATATCTCATTCATCATCAAGCAAATTCTTGTTTAAATAGATAAGACTTGCACATGCATACTCCAAAGGAATGACTTTTATTTGGTTTACTTTGCTATTTTTTGAGTGGGGTATGTTTTCCATTCCCTTCACTTAAATGAGTAATAATGGTATATCAAATCAATGCAGCAAGGGTTGGGTAGACATTTAGAAAGAAGGTTTAATGCATCAAAAGCATTCTTTATAGCTGGGGAAAATGAGGGAGAGGGGAATACAGAGAGAGTTCCAAAGACATGTGTACCAAAATTGAGGCTCTTGAGAATCCGGTTTCAATTATTTTCTGTAATGACTTTATACTTCGTTTGAAACATCTGAATCATCTTTTTGTTTTTCATAAAGGTTGTTAAATAGCAAGCTGCTTCAAGCAGCTCAGCTTCACGTCTGTGTTCACTACTGCTGTTGAATTGATGTTTCAAGGCCAGTGATCTGGAAAAGTACAGGAGGGGTGGCAAGTGGAGGGAGGGGTGAAAACAACCAAGTCAACTAACTGTCACTGTCCCTTAATTCAGTGAGAAATGTGTGGTGAAAGTGAGCATAATCACTTGTGAGTGGTTGCACTGGAGAAAGCAGGTATATAGACAGAAGTAACAAAGTAAATGAAACTGTTGTCTTTCTGTTTTCTCATTAATAGTCATGGAGTGTATAGTAGAGACAAGTTGAACTTAAGCACCAGAAGTTTAAATGTCCTTAACCACTTTCTTCAAAATATTTTTTTCCCTTGGGTTCTTCATGTGGCAAAAAAGGTTGTAGCGGCTGTCCTGTTCTGTTGTTCTTTTATCTAAAAAACTGAGCATTTCTGTATTTAAAACAAAATCAAATTGACAAAATCATTGCTGGAGTTTGATGGGGGGGGGAGTTTTCAAAACAAAGCAAATGCACAGTATGGAACTGACAATGTGCCACATTGTTAGATTGCCAGGAGTATGTAAGTTAAGTGCCAGTTAATAATTACATTTGTATTTACTGAGGCCTTACAACTGTAGATATGAGGTTAATTTTCAATTATTTCAAATTTTTAATTAGCTTTTCTCTAGCATAAACTTGCTGTCTTATTAAATATAAATATTGTCTTATGCCATTAAGGCCCTTAAAATTATTATCAAATATATAATGGGATCAGGAAGAAGAAGAAGATGCCCCACATTGAAAAAGCATGCCTAACTTTCGGCAGTGTGAATGCTACTATATGTTGAGGTGGGACTGATGGCAGGGAGTTGAGTGGGAGGAGAAGTGAAAATATTTAAATGGCATAGATTCCAACCAGGAGAGTCTACCTTGTCAAGTATCCACTGAGAGAAAGAGAAGGGATACTGACAGCAGTTCCTGGGACATTATGGGGGTCTTTTCTGTATGTGTTTCCTCCTCTTACTAAAATTATCCCTACATTACTGTCTGTCCTTTTATTAATGCCTTACCCATCTCTCCTTCTGTTGTAATGTCAGAGATTTTTGTTCAAAATGTACTCAATCTTTAATATCTCGGTATCTGAACAATCTTTGCATCTCTAGCACAGGTGGCAGTCAACTTGGGCTAGAGGGGGCTCAGCCCCCCAAATCTATCCACCAACTCACTAACTTTTCTCCAATTTTGGCTGAGCCATGCTGCACACATGCCCTGTTCATCAGGAGAAGCCCTGCACCTGGAGGCACCTTTGATAAATGAAAGGGTTGGGGGGGGGGGTAGCTTCCTTTTATGGACACCCAGCCAGCCAGTTAGATATAAAATCTCTCTTGGTAGCTGTTCTCTACTTGCTTTACCTGTAAAGGGTTAAAAAGTCTGACTGCATGCATAGATAAAAGAAAGTGAGTGAGCACCTGGCCAAAAGAGCCAGTGGGAAGGCTAGAACTTTTTAAAATTGAAACAAGACTCCACTTTTTTCTGTGTGTGGTTGTTCTCCGGAGAGAGGAGACACAGGGCAGCAATGCTGTAAGAAGCTTTAAACCAGGTATGAAAAATCATCATATCATACCTAGAAACTACTTATCAGAAACCCCAGATATGTAAGTAGATCAGGGAATGTCTAGGAAGACGCAATTAGGTTTAGCTCTTTTATTTCTTTATGGCTTGTGTACTCCTCTGTGCTAAACCCCAAATGCTTTTGTTATGCTTGTAACCATTAAGTTAGCCCTCAAGAAAGTTATTTTGATGCTTAATCCTTATAAGTGGTTCTTTTTAAAATCTAGCAATAGTCTAAGTTTTTAGATGTATTTTCTTCTTGTTTTTAATAAAGTTTACCCTTTTTAAGAACAGGATTGGGTTTTTGTGTCCTAAGAGGTTTGTGCATATGTTGTTTAATTAGCTGGTGGCAACAGCTAATTTCCTTTGTTTTCTTTTTCAGCTCTTTCCCGGAGAGGGTGTGTGTGAAAGGGCTTGAGGGTACCGCACAGGGAGGAATTCCCAAGTGCGCCTTCCTGGGTTCAAAGGTTTTTTTTGCATTTGGGTGGTGATAGCATCTACTCATCTATAGTGGTGCGACGACTTACTGCTGCGCCGCCTCCTGATGGTCATCCAGGGAATTAGCTCTTTCCATTCAGGAGCGCCCTCTGCAGGCCGGTGTCCTGCTTGCCGCTGGCCCTGGTGTCCCTCCTGGGCCCTAGTGCCCCTTACCTCGGGGTTCCGCCCCGTGCAGTACCCCGCAGTCTCGCTAGGTCTTCCCTCCCCAGGGAACCCCCTATCCCCATCTCACCTCAGTCTTGGCTACTGCCAGTCACCATCTAGCCCCCGCTCACTGGGGTGGACTGCAGTATAATTGCCACTCATCATTGGCAAGGAGGGTTTGGACCTGCTGCCTCTGCCTACCCTTGGGCTGCCCATCTACAACCCCAGTACGCTTCTTGGCCTTTAACAAGGCCTGCAGCCTGGAGGTTTTCCAGGCTGGAGCTCCCCAGCTCCTCTGGCCTTTCCCCAGCCCTGCTCCACTTTAGGTACCTGGCTCAGCTCCCAGCAGCCAGGCCCATCCCTCTCAACAACTAGAGAGAGACTTCCTAGCTCCAGCCTAGCAGCCCCTTTATAGGGCCAACTGTGGCCTGATTGGGGTGTGGCCCAGCTGCGGCTGCTTCCGCAATCAGCCCAGGCTTACTGGTTCCCCACCACAGCCCTCTTGCAGGGCTGTTTTATGCCCTTCAGGGCAGGAGCAGAGTTACTGCCGCACTACACCATCCAAGGTCAAAGAGAAGCTGTAACCTTGGGAGTTTAATACCAGCCTGGAGTGGCCAGTATTAATTTTTAGAGTGGTAGCCGTGTTAGTCTGTATCAGCAAAAATGAATGAGGAGTACTTTGTGGCAGCTTAGAGACTAACAAATTTATTTGGGCATAAGCTTTCGTGGGCTAAAACCCACTTCATTGGGCCCCCACCGTCTGCACTCAAAGTGCCAGAGTGGGGAATCAGCACCAGACCCAGGGGAGTCAGCCTGGATCACCCCAAGGGGCATGGGATGGGAGACTTGATCTGGCTCAGCAGCAACAGCTCCCACACCCCCAAGTTTGAAGCTAACTGGCTCCTGCAAACCATCATCATAAGGGCTAAGAAAAGGGGCACGTGTGCTGTGCTATCCAGGTGCATCCCAATGTGTGTGCTGTGGATACTGTTGCACTTCTTTGACAAGAACTATGACCATGGACTCAAGTGGTACAGGGAAGGGACCACACTCCCCCTGTGCCAGGGCACCACACCACGTGGAGCATCCTGCAGCCAGCCCCTGCTGATGGGGCACAGTGATTATCCTGCTACACTGTAAGGATTCTGCTCTTGTCATGGTGGTGAAGGGGGGATCAGTCAGAGGTGCTAGGGAGAAAGATCCAGGTGCCTAGAGATTAGGGAGTGCTGGGCATGAGTGATCTGACGGGGAAAGGGTTTGGAGTGTGGGTGAGCCATCTCTTTATTGGCAGTGAAGGGGCTGGGGAGGCTGCAGGCAGATCAAGCTGTGTGGAGACATGATGGGAAGCTGGCTGCTGTGGGAGGGGCTCTGGAGGATTTAGTGTTCTGCAAGGCACTGACAAATGCTGTCTGTGATGGGTTCGGTCACAGAGACCCTCTTGGGACTGTCACCTGGCATGCTGAAACTACCTTTGAGCCCATTTTCCCTGGCAGCTTGGGACTCCAGAACCCTGTCTTGTTGAGCCAGACATGCAAGCCTGCTGCAACATAGACCCAGGGTCTGAACCATGTCCCCAAATCTGCAGGCTTTAAGTGAAAACCACTCAGCAGGTACTCCTATCTTCAGCACCCAGATGCCCAGCTCCCAATGGGATCCAAACCCCAAATAAATCCGTTTTACTCAGTATAAAGCTTATACAGGGTAAACTCATAAATTGTCCGCCCTCTGTAACACTGATAGAGAGATATGTACAGCTGTTTGTTCCCCCAGGTATTAATCATTTACTCTGGGTTAATTAATATACAAAAGTGATTTTATTAAGTATAAAAAGATTTAAGTGGTTTCAAGTAATAACAGACAGAACAAGGTAAGTTACTAAGTAAAATAAATCAAAATATGCAAGGCTAACTTAATACACTAAGGATCTATTTACAAATACTAACTTCTCACCCTAGGTGTTAACTCAGGTACAATCCTTTTCAGAACAATGTTGTAGTTTATGGCCGGGGTCCAGCAATCACTCACACCCCTGCAGTTACAGTCCTTTCTTTCAGTTACTGTCAGGCATCTCTTTGGGGTGGAGGGCCATCTCTTGACCCAGCTGAAGACAAAAATGGAGAGGCTTCCAGGGCCTTTTATACTCTCTCTCTTGTGGGCAGAAACCCCTTTGTTCTTCTGTGCAAAATCACAGCAACAAGATGGAGTTTGTAGCCACCTGAGCAAGTCACATGTCCATGAATGATTCAGCTTTTTGCAGGCCAACGCCATTGGTTACATGTTAGGGCTTGTCTACAGTGGCAAGTTTTGTTGATGAAACTAATGTCGACACGAAAAAATTGACAAAATCAAAATCGCCAAAGCGAGTCTACATTTGCTCCCTCTGTTGACAGATCGTGTTCACATTCGGAGCACCATTGTTGACAGCGTGAGCAATACACTGTGGGTAGGTCTCCCACAGTGCCTGGTGACACCATCTGTCGCTAGGTGTTGTTGGAAGGCGGAAACGGAGCACGGCGCATCCTGGGAAGTGCAAAATGTCCCATCGTGCATCACTTTGTGTCCCAGCCTCCAATGGTTTCAGACTTCCTTTAGCGCCATTCTGGCTTTCCTTTTGCGCCATTTTTCCAACTGTCAGTCTTTGTAGTGCGTGCCAGCATCTGCAGTGAGAGAGGATGGATCCTGCACTTCTCTCCTATGAGTTGTTAACTGTTGTGAGAACATCGTGCATGGCAGCAGAGTTACTCGCAAAGTTACTAACAGAGGATGAATCGCAGGCACCCGAGTGTGATATGGACAGCAGCAACTTATCAGTGCTTTTGGCATTCACAGAGCAGCTGCATACAGTAGACGGTCGCTTTTGGGCTAGGGAAACAAGCACTGAGTGGTGGGATCACATTGTCATGCAGATGTGGGATGATGACCAGTGAGTACAGAACTTTAAGATGTGTAAAGCAACTTTCATGGAGCTATGTGCTGAGCTGGCCCCCGACGTGCAGTGCAAGGACACCAGATTGAGAGCTGCCCTTCTGTTAGAGAAGTGTGTTGCAATCACTGTGTGGAAGCTGGCGAATCCAGACTGCTACTGGTCAGTTGCAAATCAATTTGGAGTGGGGAAGTCCACTGTTGGAGCTGTATTACTCCATGTGTGCAGGGCAATAAATCTCATCCTGCTGCGGAGGACTGTGACTCTGGGAAATGTGCATGAAATAGTGGATGGCTTTGCAGAGATGAATTGATTGCTATACACTATTGTAGAACATAGAATAAAAATGCTGTACCATTAAATACCTTTAGCCTTTATTTGTTTTTTAGCCTTTATTTATTGTTAAAAAGCGTAAAACCTCACAACTGTGTGTAGCTCCAGCTATCATTGTTTAAGCTGTGACAGGGGGTGGAGTAATGGGGAAAATCAGGAGTGCTGTGAAGTGAAAAGGAATGTGTGGGCATAGAAAGGGGTGGGATTGGCAAAGAATTGTGCATGTGCATGTACTGCAGGGGAGGTTAACCACGGATTTGCTCAGTCTGCAGCTGAATCAAAGACTTGAGCATCTCTGTCTAATCCTCCATAACTTTTATCATCTGCTCTGTCGCTTGCCTAGCAAATGCTGCGTTGGCTTCCCAGCACTCTTTGTGTTCCCTGGTCTGCCTCTCATCGCACTGCAGCACGTCCCAGAACATGTCTTCTTTGCTGAGTCTCGGGTTCTTCCTTATCTGCTGAAGCCGGTCAGCAGGAGTGTGATGTGTTCCTCAAGATCTCAGTTGCTGTGGACATTTCACCGAAGAGGCATTGTTACATTCCAGCCAAGGACTGAAACATTTCAGTAACAAGGGCCTTTTGCTAAGTAGTAATCACTTTCTCACTGACTCTAGGCAGGCACACAGTTACGCGAGCACCCCAATCATGGTGAGTGTCAGGAGTGGGGGGAAGGCGGTTGTGTGAATGGACAAAACAGTCACGGCTTGCAGGGCAGCTTTGCAGGAAACTCATTCTAAAATTATCACACACTTTTTCACAGGTGGCCAACCTACTTGCTGACGTATCATTGCTGCGGGTGAGCAGGGAAACCAGGGCACAACTACTGCATGCTTGTGGCTTTCAACCCGGTCTATATGCAGCTCAGCTATGTGCTGCTTTGGTCCCAGCTCCAATGATTGCTAAATGGCATGGTACAGTTTCCTACAATGGGGGAACTAACAAGGCTGCAATCCCTTGGAATCTGCAGCAGAGGATTAACAAGTACCTCTTGGAAACTTTCCAGAGCCTCTCTCTGGAGGATTCCCTGCAGGTCTCGATGTCCATCGACACACTGCTTGGCCACGCAGATTAGCCACACGGGGTAATGTCCAGCTCACATAAAGCACTATCTGCCTCCCATTTTTCGATTCCCCACACAAGCCACAGAAACTTACCCACCATCTCATCTGCTTCCTGCTCCCCGTAGAGAACTTCGGGAGTGGAGAAAAGTTGCTGGCTGCTTATCCCAGCAGGCGAACCTACTGGGAGCTCCACATCCTCTTCTAGCTCCACTTCTTCATCCATAATTTCAGTCTCCGGGTTACCCCCTCTTTCTGCTGCCTCTGAAGTATCCATAGGGCTATCGGCAATGGAGGTGGGGTCACCACCAAAGATAGCATTCAGCTCCTCATAGAAGTCTTAGGTGCACCACCGGAGTGATGGTTTGCCTCCTGCGCCTTATGGTACGCCTGCCTTAGCTCCTTTATCTTCACTCTGCACTGCTGCGTGTCCTGATCATAGCCTTTTTCGCACAAGCCTCGAGAAATTTGCCCATATGTGTCCTGATTCCTATGGGTCAGTCGCAGCTGCGACTGAACAGACTCCTCTCCCCATATACTGATCAGATCCAACAGCTCAGCGGTGGTCCAAGTGGGAGCGTGTTTGGTGCGATAGCCAGCCATGCTTACTTGGGAAGCCACCTGGGAAGCTTACATGGGAAGCCAGCAAGCAGGAAATGAGATTTAAAATTCCTGGGGTTGGCTGCAGGGCAGCGGAGTTCAAACTGCTGACCAGAGTGGCAGCATGGGAATTGTGGGACACTTTCTGGAGGCCAATAAAATTAAGTGGCTCACTCTCTAATTGGCTGCCCCCAGACCTCAGCGCTGGGCCAGGATAGTTTTACTCAGTCTCCCCCCATACCACCACCAAGAATATTTTTATCCCCTCCCCCGATCTCTAGCCATATTTACTTGAAATCTTCATTTGTAAAATCTGCCAGCTCTCATTATTGGCAAACATGTCCTTCTCTCAGGGCTAACTAGTAAGTTTAATCTGTTGCTGCTGTAATGCTTGTAATTTGATTGAAAACTTCTTGTTAGGAGGTTTTGGTGATGGTGGTGTTTCTCTAGAGCCAGACTGAAGTGGTATTGGCTCCTCAGTTTACTTGAACATGTTTAGTTAAACTCAGCAGAATATATAGTTTTTTTACTCTTGTGGAAAAGTCTTATAGGGTTTACAAAGGAGGAAATCAACAGAGTTCTAAAAGAAACTAAAACTGGATTCTATAGAAAATGGAATAAAAGCCCAGAGACTAGAGAATTGTATCATTTTGATAGATTTTTTTTCAAACTATAGAACTGAATATTGTAGCCATGTTGGTCCCAGGATATGAGAGAGACAAGGTGGGTGAGACAATCCTTTTTGATATCTATCAAATTCTCTCTAGAACATTCCCACACTAGCATTGTTAACTTTAACTTTCCCTCTATTTTCTGAACAAAACTTGCTCTGGAGAAGTAACTTATATTAAGTTATATTATATTAAGTTCCATTAACTTAATGAATCTATTCCATGGGTGAAATCCTGTCCCACTGAAGTAAGTGGGGAAGCTCCCGTTGACTTTAATGGAGCCAGAATTTCATGCCATGTAGGTGAAGGGGTCTGCACTAGCACATCTAATCGCCGCATGTGGGCCAATGAATGCAAATACAATAGCATTAAACTTAAACTTTTGTTTGTTGAGAACGAGGGTAATGGGGAGGGCAAGAATAAGGGCATATATAGAAAATACCTGCTGAATGCTCTTTGCATGGATTACGTGGGGCATGCAATTCATTGCTTTTGAAAAATATTTTATAGATCGCCTTCAGATAAATGTGTTTTCATGTTTCATGTTGGCTTGTTTTAAACTGAAACCAAACTCTGAGTACTACATCTCTTTCAATTCTATATACTTATTCTGGCCTGTGTTGATTGCAGAATATGACATTGTGATAGCATATGAAGTTGACCAAAACGAGGATTACATAACTCATGAAATTACTCACCACCAAAGAAGGAAGCAATTGACTACAAATGTAAGAATTGACTCTCTTCACCTCCAACTCCATGGATTTGGGCATGACTTCCACATGAATCTTAAGACTTCTAACAATCTAATGGCACCTGGATTTATAATCCAGACATTGGGAAAGAGGGGAACTAAATCGATACAGACCTACTCACAAGAAGACTTTTGTTTTTATCAAGGTTTCTTACGATCACACAAGAATTCATCAGTTTCACTTTCAACATTCAGAGTCTTGGTAAGTAATGAATTCAAAGGCATATGTTGTTGCCTAAGACTGTTTTAGAAGAACACAGTGTATTTATTGCAATTAGAAATACCAGCATTTTCTTAGGCTATGTTTACACTACCGCGGTAAGTCAACCTACGCTACGCAACTGCAGCTACGTGAATAACGTAGCTGGAGTCAACGTACCTTAGGTTGAGTTACCGCGGGGTCTACCCTGTGGGGAGTCAATGTGAGAAACTCTCCCATCGACCTACCTTACTCTTCTTGTCAGGGGTAGAGTACAGGGGTCGACTGGAGAGCGATCTGCTGTTGATTTGGTGGGTCTTCACTAGACCCGCTAAATCGACCTCCAGTGGATCGATCTCAGTGCGTCAATCCGGCTGTAGTGTAGACATAACCTTAGTGAAGGATGTAGGAAGATTGAGAGGTTTGGCTCAAATAAGCACACAGTGCCAGTTGTTGCAGTAGGTCTTTGATTTTTTTTTCTTTTCTTTTTTCATGTGAAGGCTTAGCACAGCTATTGGCATAATAACTGTTATCACGTTACATCATCTAATTTGCATAGTCATTTCCATACTAGTAAAATAATTCAGCTGTCCATTGAGGACTGGTGGAGACTAAACTTATTTCACTAGGAACAAATGTGTATTTTTAACATATGTTAATCATATGGAGGATCTTAAGGTTTGCTTTAACCTGCTAGCACATGTTAAACTACAACTTTCTACAAGTATTTTAACATGTTAGCTAACATGTTAACAATATATTTTTTTCTTAGTGAAGACAAGGCCACCTAAACTGTCTCACAATCATTAGCTGTTAATGATCTATCTGATCTAGATACGGTACTTACACGGCTCTGTTATTGTAATATCTGAATGCCTCACGATCTTTAATGTATTTATCCTTTGCCCTCTGTCTGGGTGGATTTTTCAAATAAGAAGCAATACCTGGGATTTTTGCAGAGCAGACATTGCAGCTCAGAAAGAGCTATCACCATGCCCCAGTTAGTCCTTTCCCTGCAGCCGCAGCTGGTTGGTCCCTTCCCTCCAGCCTCAGCTGATTGGTTCCTTCCTCAGCTGCCAGATCCCCCCACCCAGGCCCCGGCTCCCAGCCCTAGGAAGGAGGAGAAGCCTGCATGGAGGTGTGATCTGAGGGCTGGTGCTGTGTTCCAGGACACAGTGCCAGCTGCCCTGCCACTGTGACAGGGAGCAACACTCCCTCCCCACCCCCAAGAATGAGGCCACAGGTATGCCCTGCCTCCTGCCTCCCTCTGGAAGTTTTGGGAACCTGAAATATGGTAACCCTAGGTGTAGGCGGCAGCTGAGTGAGGTTTTATGGATTGCAGTGGTGCCTAAAACTTTGTGAATCTGGCCTGGTGTACCTGCAATGCTGCTGGGTTCCCCTAACAAAAAATATTAATGGATGCACTTCAGGTGATGCCTTGATGTAGTGTAAAAAAATTCACAATGATGCCATCTTTTTCTACAAGGCTTCATAAGAATGGCCATACTGGGTCAGACCAAAGGTCCATCCAGCCCAGTATCCTGTCTACCGACAGTGACCAAAGCCAGGTGTCCCAGAGGGAGTGAACCTAACAGTAATGATCAGGTGATCTCTCTCCTACCATCCATCTCCACCCTCTGACAAACAGAGGCTAGGGACACCATTCCTTACCCATCCTGGCTAATAGGTAATTATATTATGGGCACAAGTAAATAACTTTTCCTTATTCACTTTCTCCACACCACTCAGGATTTTATATACCTCTATCATAACACCCCTTAGTCTCCTCTTTTCCAAGCTGAAAAGTCCTAGCCTCTAATCTCTCCTCATATGGGACCCGTTCCAAACCCCTAATCATTTTAGTTGCCCGTCTCTGAATATAAGAACATAAGAATGGCCCTACTGGGTCAGCCCAAAGGTCCATCTAGCCCAGTATCCTGTCTTCCGACAGTGGCCAGTGCCAGGTGTCCCAGAGGGAATGAACAGAACAGGTAATCATCAAGTGATCCATCCCCTGACACTCATTCCCAGCTTCTGGCAAACATAGGCTAGGGACACCATTCCTGCCCATCCTGGCTAATAGCCATTGATGGACCTATCCTCCATGAATGTATCTAGTTCTTTTTTGAACCCTGTTATGGTCCTGGCCTTCACAACATCCTCTGGCAAGGAGTTCCACAGGTTGACTGTGCGTTGTGTGAAGAAATACTTCCTTTTATTTGTTTTAAACCTGCTGCCTATTAAATTCATTTAGTGACCCCTAGTTCTTGTGTTATGAGAAGGAGTAAACAACACTTCCTAATCTACTTTCTCTACACCAGTCATGATTTTATAGACCTCAATCATATCTCCCCTTAGCTGTCTCTTTTCCAAGTTGAAAAGTCCCAGTCTTATTAATTTCTCCTCATACGGAAGCTGTTCCATACCCCTAATCATCTTTGTTGCCCTTTTCTGAACCTTTTCCAATTGTTTTTTGAGATGGGGTGACCACAGCTGCACGCAACTAATGTAAAAACAGGGACAGAAGTGCGATTAAAGGGTCAAAAGAAGGGAACCTGACGGGGACACCGAGCAGAGAACCCCGGAAAGCACCCACTGCTCCTCAAAGGTGTCAAGGGAGCCAGTGGACGCCGCCCAGAGGAACTCTGCCCGGATACGTGAACGGACAGAGGATCGGAAACAGGCCCCACAGTCACAGGAACCTCCATCGGCCAACCTCCTCTCCCTGGTTTTATAGATGGCCTGTTTAGCCAGGGCCAAGAGGAAGTTGACCAGGAGGTCCCGCGACTTTCTGGGGCCACGGATAGGGAGTGCATAAATGAGAAGGTGAGGGGAAAAGTGTAACCAAAAACACAACATAATGTCGGTGAGGAGCCGGTGTAGGGGCTGCAACCTGGCACACTCTAAGTAAACGTGAGCCAGGGTCTCCCTCACGCCGCAGAAAGGACAGGTGTCAGGGAAAGGGGTAAACCGCGCCAAGTACACGCCCGTGCTCACGGCCCCATGAAGGAGCCGCCAACTGACATCCCCAGCGGGCCTCGGGACCAGGGTGGAATAGCGCCTGGCCTACCGGGGCTTCTCACCCTCGACAGGTGGCAGGAGGTCCCGCCACTTCGTATCGGGGTGGGACACGAGGGTGAGGAAGTGAAGAGTGTGGAGCACGAGCGTGTATAGATATTTCCTTGGCGCGGTCAGGAAACGAACCGGCTGCAAGTCGTGCAGCCGGCTCACAGAGAAGGGGCGGGGAGGCCGGTTGGGTCCACGGGGCAGGGTCCCAATAAAGAGGTCAGGAGGACCAGGGGTGGAGGGTGGGCGGGGCGTGCCCTCGCGCAGGACCTGGTCGAGGTAGACCCAAGCAGCGGGCGGCAAAGCAGCCCTCACCTCCTGAAGTACGCGCCGGGAAGTACAAGGCCTGGAGAGCCCCATGCGCCGAGCGAGCGTCAGGGGATCCAGCCAGACTCCCTGGTCGTAGTCCAGGAGCTCTCCGACTCTCGTGACTTCTGCCAGGACCAACCTCTGGCACACCGCGGGGGACTCCGCCACCTGCACACGAAGCTGGGGGTTGTGTAGCAGGGGCTCCGCGAGGAGATCTGCCCCCCCGGTGGCCGCCACGGACCTGGTCGCTGAGAACAGTTTCCAGGTCCGGAGGAGGTCCTGGTAGAAGACTGGCAGCCCGGAGAGGTCTCGCGGAAGACCTCTCGGATCGAGATAAAAGAGCTGCCGGTCGTATCGGAGCCCTCGGAAGCGGCGCAGGAAGGCGTGCGCCAGTACTATCCACGCTGGACTACCTGCACCATGAAAGAGCCTCTGCAGGGCCTGGAGGCGGAAGACATGGACCTGAGTGCGGAGGCACTTCAGGCCCTGCCCTCCCTCCTCCAGGGGCAGATGCAGGACCCCCACAGAGACCCAGTGCAGTCCTGGCCAAAAGAACTCCAGAATCGCCCTCCGGAGGTCGGCCAGGAAGCCCGGGGCCGGGACCAGGGTGTTGAGACGGTACCAGAGCATGGACAGGACTAGTTGATTGAGTACCAGTGCCCTCCCGCGAAGGGAGAGGCACCGGAGTAGTCCTGTCCATTTCCGGAGCCGCTCCTTCACCCTGCCCTGTAAACCTTGCCAGTTCTCCGGCGGAGATGAATGCGTGGCAGAAAGGTAAACGCCGAGATAGAGCAGCGGACCCGCGCTCCACCGGATGGCCTGAAGCGCGGGTGGGAGGGAGCTCGCCCGCCACCCGGCCCCTACCACCAGGCCAGAGCTCTTGACCCAGTTGACCCGGGCAGAGGAGGCCGCCGAGTACACGGTCTGGCAAGCCTCCACCCGCACCAAGTCGCCCGGGTCCTGGACCACGAGGAGCACATCGTCGGCGTACGCCGACAGGACCAGCCGCAGCTCCGGCTCCCGAAGCACCAACCCCGTCAACCTCCTGCGGAGGAGACAGAGGAAGGGCTCGATCGCCAGAGCGTAAAGCTGGCCCGAAAGGGGGCACCCCTGCCGCACTCCCCGCCCGAAGCGGACCGGCTCGGTCAGGGTCCAGTTGAGCCTGACCAGACACTCTGCGGAAGCGTACAGCACCCGGAGAAAACCCACAAACTGGGGTCCGAAGCCTAACGCTTGCAGAGTGCCCAGGAGATACCCGTGATCCACCCTGTCGAACGCCTTCTCCTGATCCAGGGACAGGAGGGCGAACGACAGACCATCCCTACACCCAAGTTCCAGAAGATCCCGGACCAGGTAGAGATTATCAAAGATGCTACGGCCCGGGACGGTGTAGGTCTGGTCTGGGTGGATCACGTCCTCCAGCACGGACCCCAGCCGCAGCGAGATGGCCTTGGCAACGATTTTGTAGTCCGTGCTGAGGAGCGAGACGGGACGCCAATTTCGTAAGTCGCGGAGGTCCCCCTTCTTCTGCAATAAGGCGAGCACGGCTCGCCTGCACGAAAGAGGGAGGACCCCGCTCAGCAAGGCCTCGGCCCAGACGGTGACTAGGGCCGGGCCGAGGACGTCCCAGAACACGCGGTAGAACTCCACGGTCAGCCCGTCCATGCCCGGAGATTTATTGGTGGGCATGCGGCGGAGGGCTTCCGAGAACTCGGCCAGAGAGAGAGGCAACTCTAGCCGGTCCCGGTCGCCCGCGCTGACCGTCGGGAGTCCGTCCCAGAGCACTCTGCAAGCGGTAGGGTCGGTCGGATCCGGGGAGAAAAGGTGTGCGTAGAAGGTCCTGGCCCTCTCGCACATCTCCGCCGGATCCGTGAGGGGGGTGCCGTCCTCCGCCAGGAGGCAGGTGACGTGCCTCTTGGCCCCCCTCCTTTTCTCCAGGGCGTAGAAGAAGCGGGAGCTGCGATCCATCTCCCGAAGGAGGCGGATGCGGGATCGAACAAAAGCACCCCGGGCCCGATGATCGTCGAGGGCCCGGAGCTCCTCCCGCTTCTCCCGGCACGCTCCGCAAAGGGATGGATCCTCAGGGCTGGCGGCCAGACGCCTCTCTAGCTCTAAGACCTCCCGTTCCAACTGCTCTATCGCCGCATCCCTCCGTCAGCTGGCGCCCCGGGTGTAGTCGCGGCAGAAGAGCCGGGCGCGCACCTTTCCTAGGTCCCACCATCGCCGCACCGAGGGAAAGGCACGCCGCTGCCCTAGCCAGACCAGCCAGAACTCCCGGAAGGACGCCACGAAGCCCACATCCTCCAGCAAGCTATTGTTAAAGTGCCAATAGGCCGGCCCCGGCCTCTCCGCACAGAGAGAGGCCGTCACGGTGACTAGATGGTGATCCGAAAAAGGGGCCGGCCTGACGTCGGAGGAGTGGGCCCGTGAAAGATGGAAGCGTGACAAGTAAATGCGGTCCAACCGGGAGTGGCACGACCGATGGATTTCCACCCGGACATAGGTGAACGTGGAGACATCATCCGGGTGGTGGTCGCGCCAGACGTCCACCAGGGAGTGATGTTCCACAATCTCCTGGAGGACGTCCGCGGCGGCCGGGCACTGCTCGGTCCCCGAGCGGTCCTGCTCCTCGAGGGTAGCATTGAAGTCCCCGCCCAGGACCAGGCACTCACGAGGATCCAAGGAGCCGAGGAAGGCGGACGCCTGCTGATAAAAAGGCAACTGCTCCGGGCCCGATGTCGGGGCATAGACGTTGACAAGGTTGATCACAAGCCCCTCCATGCGGACCCGGAGGTGCAGCAGGCGGCCCGGCACAACCTCGGCAACCCCCAGCACCTCGGGCTGTAGGTCGGGGGAGAACAGGGTAGCCACTCCAGCCGTACAAACTGTGAGATGGCTAAAATAGACCCCGTCCCCCCACTCCAGCCGCCAGCTGTCTTCGGCGGCCGGATCCGTGTGGGTCTCCTGCAGGAAAACCACAGAGTACCCCCCTTCCCGAAGGAAGGAGAGCACCTGGCACCTGCGGAGACCCACCCTACAGCCCCGGGTGTTCAATGTTGCAAAGGTAATTGGTGACATGAGGAGGGCTGGGGGGGATCCTCGCCGGCAGGGACGCTCATGGCCCCCATTGGGCCACGCAGCAAACCGTGACCCACCCCGAAGGTGAGCAAAGAGTCACGGAAGCTACGGACCCGCTGGTAAGCTGCGGCGCCCTGCTTCCCGGTCCTTTTACCCTCCCCCATGAGGGCCCTCGCGGCCCGGAGAATCTGGTGGAAATCCCCCCATCGCTGGAGAGCGAGCGGCACCTTATTGCGGGAGCCACGGACGTCTTCTAAAAACTCCCGCAGCTCCTCTCGCAGCGTATGGGGGGGTGGGGTTACTGGCTTCTGGTCATCTCCCACTGGGGCCCCTGGCACTGCCCCGTGGCCCACCAAGACGGGCAGGCAAGGGGCGGACCCTCGACGTGGCGCCCGCTGGACCAGCGCCACACGGCCCGCCTCAGACCCCGGCTCAATGGGGGGCAGCGGCGGAGGGAGGATAGCAGCCCCTAGTGGGTGGGGACAGGGGAACACAAAGGCCACTCCCTGGGGGTTATCCTCCGGGAAAGAGAAGGAGATGTCCCCAGGGGCAGCAATAGCATCATGGGAGGGTGAGGGGATAGAAATCGGGTCAGGAGTAAGGGCAGGGCCGGAGGCAGGAGTAGGGTCGGGAAGAGGGACAGAGGTGGGATCCTGGGCCCCAGGAGCTGGACAGCCGGAAGGTAGCTCCTCGCGGTCGGGCTCAGGGGTCTGAGGGTTAGGGACGGGGTCCCCAGGGATGCCGGGCTCAGGCTCTATGGCAGGTGGAACAGCCACGGCAGCAGGAGGTGAACAATCTGCAACGGGGCCCCCACCCGGGAAGGAACTCGGTTGCCCCACGCCAATGAGGGATACCCCTGGTAACTCGTTTCCCGGCCGCGAGGCACCAGCCGTCGCCTGAACAGGCTCGGCGGCCGTCAGCAAGGTGTCACTCGCAGCCGGGCAGGTCAAAGAGCCCAGGGGTTCCGCTGAGGCAGGAGCAGCGGTTAGGGGCACGAAAGATGGAAAAAGGGGGGCTGGGGTGAGGTCGGCCAGATCGAGGCCCGCTGGCAGAGGGTCGTCCTCCCCCTGGGTGACCGGGGTCAGACCCAGGGCCTCAATCTCCTCATAGATAGAGGGCAGCTCACCTCCCACCACCCCAGGGTCTTCCCCGCTAGCACTCGAGGCGACACTTTCCTCGGGCATCGCAGGGGGTACAGGTGGCAAGGGGGTAGGAGGGGCTTCAACGGGGGCCTCCGCAAGGAGGGACTGCGGAGGACGGATGGTGGGATCCTCCGGTGCTGCCACACCTTCCCCAGCCGGCAACGGTTGATGTAATGTACCCGTGGGCAAGGCGGAAGGCTTGGCAGCGGTGCCCCCCTTCCTGGTTTTCCGGGGGGCCTCCGCACCAGATGGCAGGAGCGGAGCTCGAGCCTTCCGCTTGCCCCGCTTTCCCTGTACCAGGGTCCAGCCCTCCATGGCAGTATCCGCGGGCTGGGTGACAGGGGTTGGGTCGGGGGGCAGAGATGATAGCTTGAGGATCTGAGGAGGTAACAATGGGGCAGCAGGAGGGGGGAAGGATTCCCCCTGGGGAGGGCCCTCTCCCGCGCCCGGCAATACCCCCACCGCACCCTCCTCTATGGGCCCCGTCACAATGCACGTAGCAGAGGCGGGGCTCTCCCGCTTGTCTGGGCATGTTGGGGGAGGTACCCCTGGAGCCCGAGCGGGAGCAGTGATGGTCCGAGAAGGAGGAGGGGCGGCTCCGGGAACCGGGCAACCAGGGGCGCCAGCAATGGTGGGGCTGGCGCCCTGCCGGGGCTCGGGGGTCCCGGATGCTCCTCCATGCCGGGCCAAGGGGCAGTCCCTCCGGACGTGCCCTATCGCCCGGCAGAGGTAGCACCGGGTCTCCCCCGTGGAATAGTGCACCCGGTAATGGGCCCCCTGATAGGGGACCAGGAAAGACCCCTCGAGTGTCTCTCCGCCACGCGCCACCGGCGGCAGTTGGAGCTGCACATGCCGGCGGAACGAGAGGACGTGACGGAGGGCGGGGTCTTTGCAGCCCAGCGAGAGAGGGCGGACGATGGAAATTGGTTTCCCCAGGGTAGAAAGGGCGGGCAGCAAGGCGACATTGGGGAGGAAAGGAGGAACGGAGGTGAGGACCAGACGGACACCCAGGTCCTCCAGCGGCTCCAGGGGGACGAACACGCCCCCCACCGCCAGGCCCTTCTCCACCGCCTCTTGGGCGGCGGCCTCCGAGGCAAGGAAAAAGACAACCTTGCCATACATTTTGGAGGCCGCTACGATGGCCATGGGCCCCACCACCCTCGCCAATGCCCGCACGTAGGTCTCTACGTGGGGCGAGGCGGGCACCTGGAGGCAACGGATGCCGTGCCTCCTAGTCAAAGTGGGGAAGGGGCCCAGGCCACTATAGATGGAGGCAGAGGCAGTGGATGGACGAGATGGCGTACCAGCAGGTGGGGGGGCCGCCGCCACCTGGGCATATGCCTTGGGGGCCAGGGGAGGGGCACCCGCAAAGCTGGTGGAGGGAGCAGCGGGAAGGGATGCCGTGGCCGGTGGCGGGGCCGCGGCAGTGGAGGTAGCCCCTGCCATGGAGGGCCCAGTCTTCCTAGCGGGGCTCTTCCCCTTCTTTTTGCCCTGGCCTTTCCTGCCGGCTGGGGCAGCTCCCCCAGAATCGGAGGGAGCGAGGGACGTGGCAGCAGCGGAGGTCACCCCGTCACCCGCCGCTGCTGACACAGCAGCGGGGGCAGTGGCAGGTGGTATGGCAGCGGCGGTTGAGAAAGAGGTCAAGGGGACAGGCGGGGGAGGGACGGCAGAGTCTACTTGGGGAGGGTCGCCCGCCGTGTTCCCCTCCATTATGAGCAGGGAGGGAGGGGAAAACACACCGGAGAAAAAGGGGGGCGGCTAAAGGGAAAGCAGGTCAACCACTCCTCCCCGCTAGGCTGCAGGCAGGGGAGAAGGGCGCCGAAATGGGGGGAGATGGGGGGGTATCAAGGGCTTGGGGGAGGGACAGTCACCGACACCGGCTCCTCAAGTTGCACTAAGGGAGGAAGGTCACACTAACATCAGGGGGTGCAGTGATTAACCAAAATGTGATGGGGGGCACAAGCGCATGGGAGGGGGCATGGGCACACGAGGGGGGGTCAATCAGGGCAAGGGGGGGCTCAAAGGAAAGGGAGCAACTAGGCTGGGAATGGGGCAAAAGAACCAAGGGGCTAACCGCAGGGCTGGGGTGGGACAACCAAACTAAACAGCAGAGGGAAAAGGGCGGGGCAGGCAAACAAACTGAAGCTGGGGAGGGACAAAGGCTACAAAGGACAAATAGGGTAGGCAGCAAGGGGCAAAGCTGGGAGGCCTGTTGCGAAGGGGAAGGGGTCAGTCCGGGGGGGGGGCAGGTGCGCCCACAAGCACTTGTGCAAAGTCAATGTGCGGCTGCCTGCCGCTGCAGGCCCAAACGATGTCAGTAGGGCGTGACAGGTCAGGAGAGCAGCAGAGTCCCAGAGGCAGGAGCGGAGGTAGATGGTAAATGGGCTGTGGGGGTGGTGGAGGGGGCAACGGTGGTGGTGGGGGTTTGGGGGGGGACACAGATGGACCAGGGGGCAGGCTCCACACCACACCCCCTGTGTCCCCACAAACACAGTCTAGACCCCCACCACTAGAGCACAGGTCGAAAATTACTCAGTCCGAAATGGCCCCCTCCACAGTGGTCTCCAGAGTCCCGTGCACTCCCCCAGCAGCCGATGGTCTATGTAGTCCTCTTCCTCCACCTCCAGGCTCCAGCAGCTCCCCAGGACACACGCAGCAGCGACAGCAGCAGCAGTAGCTCCGGCAACCCTGGCAGCCAGGCAGGAAAGACCCCCCACAGGTGGTAGTGGTGATGATGAAGGTGGGGTCCTGGCCTCTCCCTCCAGAGACGGTGGGGAGGGGGGGAGGCCGGCCGGCAAGGCCCCTCGCTCAGCAGCAGTAGCAGCAGCTGTCCAGGGAAGGAGCTTCAGCCAGCAGCAGCAGCCCAGGGAAGGAAAGGAGAAGGAGCTCCAACCAGCAGGGCAGGTGGAGTGGAGAAGGAGAAGGGAGAGCTCCAGCCAGCAGGGCAGCCACAGAGAACATTGAGCACGCTCTGTAGCAGGATGGACACCCACTCCTGCCCTGAGGGGTTTGGAACAGCCCTGGGAGAGGAGGATGCAGCTACTAGGCTGATTGGGGAAGCAGCTGCAGCTGGGCCATGCCCCAATCAGGCCTCAGCTGGCCCTATATAAGAGGCTGGGAGCTAGTTTTTGAGAGGGAGGGACTGACCTGAGCAGAGTACCTGAGGGGGGCTGGGGAAAGGCAAAGGAGCTGGGAAGCTTCAGCCTGGAAAGCCCTAGGCTGTGGCCTAGCAGAAGGCCAATGTGTACTGGGGGTTGCAGAGGGCAGCCCAGGGGTAGGCAAAGGCAGCAGGTCCAAACCCAACCTTGCAGGTGATGAGTAGGCTGATATTGCAGTCTGCCCCAGGGTGCGGGGCTAGATGATGACTGGCCTTATACTGAGGCAAGGTGGGGATAGTGGGTGGGGGTTCCCTGGGGAGGGGAGACCCTGAGAGAAAAGGGTTACTGTCAGGGGGAAGCACCCCAGATAATGGGGCACTGGGTCCAGGAGGGACATGGGGGGCCAAGTGGCAGTGGGACACCAGCCTGCAGAGGGCACTCCAGAGGCTGGATGAGCTAATTCCCAGAGACAACCAGCAGGAGGTGCTGCAGGGGTGAGTCCACACAGCTACACATGGATTTATATAGAGGCAACATGATATTTTCTGTCCTATTATCTATCCCTTTCTTAATTATTCCCAGCATTTTGTTCGCTTTTTTTGATTGCCACTGCACATTGTGGATGTTTTCAGAGAACTATCCACAATGACTCCAAGATCTTTCTTCAGTGGTAACAGCTAATTTAGACCCCATCGTTATATATGTATTACATTTGGGATTAGGCTTTCCAATCTGCATTACTTTGCATTTATCAACATTACATTTCATCTGCCATTTTGTTGCTCAGTCACCCATTTTGAGAGATCCTTTTGTAGCTCTTGGCAGTCTGCCTGGGTCTTAACTATCTTTAGTAATTTTGTATCATCTGCAAATTTTGCCACCTCTCTGTTTACCCCTTTTTCCAGATCATTTATGAATATGATGAATAGGACTGGTCCCAGAAGAGACCCTTGGGGGACACCACTATTTACCTCTCTCCATTCTGAGAATTGACCATTTACATCTACCCTCTGTTTCCTATCTTTTAACCAATTACTAATCCATGAGAGCACCTTCCCTCTTACAGTAGTGCATTGGTGGTTCAGTGGTAGAATTCTTGCCTGCCACGCGGGAGGCCCGAGTTTGATTCCTGACAGAATACTGTGTCCAGTTTTGGGCCCCACACTAGAAGAAGGATGTGGAAAAATTGGAAAGAGTCCAGCGGAGGGCAACAAAAATGATTAGGGGGCTGGAACACATGACTTAAGAGGAGAGGCTGAGGGAACTGGGATTGTTTAGTCTGCAGAAGAGAAGAATGAGGGGGGATTTGATAGCTGCTTTCAACTACCTGAAAGGGGGTTCCAAAGAGGATGGATCTAGACTGTTCTCATTGGTACCAGATGACAGAACAAGGAGTAATGGTCTCAAGTTGTAGTGGGGGAGGTTTAGGTTGGATATTAGGAAAAAGTTTTTCACTAGGAGGGTGGTGAAGCAGTGGAATGGGTTACCTAGGGAGGTGGTGGAATCTCCTTCCTTAGAGGTTTTTAAGGTCAGGCTTGACAAAGCCCTGGCTGGGATGATTTAGTTGGGAATTGGTCCTGCTTTGAGCAGGGGGTTGGACTAGATGACCTCCTGAGGTCCCTTCCAACCCTGATATTCTATGATTATCCCATGGCAGCTTACTTTGCATAAGAGCCTTTGGTGAGGGACCTTGTCAAAGGCTTTCTGAAAATCTAAGTACACTATATCCACTGGATCCCCTTGGTCCACATGCTTGTTGACCCCCTCAAATAATTCTAGTAGATTGGTGAGGTATGATTTCCCTTTACTAGAACCATGTTGACTCTTCCTCAACAAATTATGTTCATCTATATATCTGAAAAAATTGTTCTTTATTATAGTGTCAACCAGTTTGTCCAGTACTGAAGTCAGGCTTACCAGCCTGTAATTGCCGGGATCACCTCTGGAGCCTTTTTAAAAATTGGCATTACATTAGCTATCCTCCAGTCATCTGGTACAGAAACTGATTTAAATGATAGGTTTCAGAACTCTTGGGTAAATACCATCTGGTCCTGGCGACTTATTGCTGTTTAATTTATCAATTTGTTCCAAAACCTCCTCTAATGATACCTCAATCTGGGACAGTTCCTCAGATCTAAAAAGAATGGCTCAGGTTTGGGAATCTCCCTCACTTTTGGCAATTTACTCTTTAATTTCTGTTTAACTAACCTCCTCATTTTTGTGTAGTTCCCCTTTCCAAAATTAAATGCTACAGTTTTGGGCCGCTGTGGTGTTTTTCCTGCCACAGGGATATTAAATTTAATTATATTATGGTCACTATTGCCAACTGGTCCAGCTATATTCACCTCTTGGACCAGATCCTGTGCTCCACTTGGGACTAAATCAAGAATTGCCTCTCCTCTGGTGGGTTCCAGGACCAGCTGCTCCAAGAAGCAGTCATTTAAGGTGTCAAGAAACTTTATCTCTGAATCCCGTCCTGAGGTGATATGTACCCAGTCAACATGGGGATAATTGAAATCCCCCATTATTATTATTATTGAGTTTTTTATTTTAATAGCCTCGCTAATCTCCCTGAGCATTTCACAGTCACTATCACCAGCCTGTCCAGGTGGTCGGTAATATATCCCTACCGCTTTATTCTTATTATTAGAGCATGGAATTTCTATCCATAGAGATTCTATGGTACAGTTTGATTCATTTATGATTTTTAATTCATTTGATTCTATGCTTTCTTACACATATAATGCCACTCCCCCACCAGCACGACCTGTTCTGTCCTTCTGATGTATTTTGTACCCTGGTATTACTGTATCCCATTGATTTCACCAAGTTTCTGTGATGCCTATTATATCAATATCCTCATTTAATACGAGGCACTCTAGTTTACCCATCTTATTTAGACTTCTGCCACTGGTATATAAGCACTTTATGCTGGTGAGAAGATGAAAAGGGTGAGGATGCAAGCAGCAAATAATGAGAGAGCATAGAAACTTCTTAAAAGGGACTAGTACTCCAGCTTTTTGTTATCCTTTTAGGCCATGTCTATACTGCACTTTTGTCATTGAAACTTTCGTCATTCAGGGGTATGAAAAAAAAAAATCCCCCTGAATGACAAAAGTTTGAATGACAAAAAGTGCTGGTGTGGACAGCGCTTAACAGACAGAACAAAGTGAATTACTAAGTAAAATAAAATAGAACACGCAAGTCTGTCTAAGAAACTTAATACAAATAACACCTCAGCAGTTCCAGTAAGCTTCTTTTCACAGACTAGTCTCCTGCTAGTCTGGGTCCAGCAATCACTCTCACCCACTATAGTGACTGTCCTTTGTTCCAGTTTCTTTCAGGTATCCTTGAGGGTGGAGAGGCTCTCTTTAGCCAGCTGAAGACAAAATGGAGGGGTCTCCCACGGGCTTAAATAGACTTTCTCTTGTGGGTGGAGACCCCCTCCTCTCTCCTGTGCAAAGTCCAGCTCCAAGATGGAGTTCTGGAGTCACCTGGGCAAGTCACATGGCCATGCATGACTCAGTTTTCACAGGCAGAAGCCATTGCCCACATGGTATCTTGAATGTCTCCTGGAAGACTTCTTATGTGGATTGGAGCATTTCAAGATGCATTGCTCCTTAAGTACTTCTTGATTGGTACTTCCTTTCTAAAGAAGTTGACCAAATGTCTTACAAAGCTTACTTAGAAATGAAATCAAGCAAGTATACATCCAATATTCATAACTTCAAGTACAAAATGATATATGTGTACAAATAGGATGAATAGATTCAGTAGTCCATAACCTCTACAGAGATAAGTTACATGACACATGTAGCATAAAACATACTCCAGTTATGTTATATTCCCATAAAGCATTATGGGATTCATCGTCACAACCTGATAATGGGCTACTTTATGGGCTGATTTATATCCTGAGTATCTTCCATTGAAACCCATAGCTAAGAAAGTGGGGGGAGGGGGGATTGTAGCTTTGCCAACCCCAATCTTTCAACAACCATGAGTCAGCCCCCCCCAATCATGAGGTTATCTTAAAAATTAAGATTTTAAAAACTCAAGTATTTTTTATTTATGTTTCTATTTCTGAGCCTTTAAGATACACTTGGGTTATATTTTCAAGCTTTTCTCCACAACCATGAGAGTTAGGAATCATAGAATATCAGGGTTGGACGAGACCTCAGGAGGTCATCTAGTCCAACCCCCTGCTAAAAGCAGGACCAACCCCAACTAAATCATCTCAGCCAAGGCTTTGTCAAGCCGGGCCTTAAAAACCTCTGAGGATGGAGATTCCACCACCTCTCTAGGTAGCCCATACGAGTGCTTCACCACCCTCCTAGTGAAATAGTTTTTCCTAGTATCCAACCTAGACCTCCCCCACTGCAACTTGAGACCGTTGCTCATTGTTCTGTCATCTGCCACCACTGAGAATAGATGAGAGCCATCCTCTTTGGAACCCCCCCTTCAGGTAGTTGAAGGCTGCTATCAAATCCCCCCTCACTCTTCTCTTCTGCAGACTAAATAATCCCAATTCCCTCAGACTCTCCTCATAAGTCATGTGCCCCAGCCCCCTAATCATTTTCGTTGCCCTCTGCTGGACTCTCTCCAATTTGCCCACATCCTTTCTGTAGTGGGGGGCCCAAAACTGGACACAATACTCCAGATGTGGCCTCACCAGCGCCAAGTAGAGGGGGATAATCACTTTCCTTGATCTGCTGGCAATACTCCTACTAATGCATCCCAATATGCCGTTAGCCTTCTTGGCAACAAGGGCACACTTATATTATACCCAGCTACCAGGGTACACTTGACTCATATCCAGCTTCTCGTCCACTGTAATCCCCAGGTCCTTTTTTGCAGAACTGCTGCTTAGCCAGTCAGTCCCCAGCCTGTAGCTGTAAATGGGATTCTTCCATCCTAAGTGCAGGACTCTGCACTTGTCCTTCTTGAACCTCATCAGATTTCTTTTTGGCCCAATCCTCCAATTTGTCTATGTCACTCTGGTCCCCATCCTCCACCATATCTAACTCCTCCTAGCTTAGTGTCATCCACGAACTTGCTGAGGGTGCAATCCATCCCATCATCCAGATCATTAATGAAGATGTTGAACAAAACCGGCCCCAGGACTGACCCCTTGGGCACTCCACTTGATACCAGCTGCCAACTAGACCCATTGATCAGTACCCATTGAGCCCGACGATCTAGCAACTTTCTATTCACCGTATAGTCCATTCATTCAATCCATACTTCTTTAACTTGCTGGCAAGAATATTGTGGGAGACCGTATCAAAAGCTTTGCTAAAGTCAAGTTAAATCATGTCCACCACTTTCCTCATATCTACAGAGCCAGTTATCTCATCATAGAAGGCAGTCAGGTTGGTCAGGCATGACTTGCTCATGGTGAATCTATGTTGATTGTTCCTGATCACCTTACATTTTAAATGAAAGCTGAGATTCTTTTCCAAGTACATGATTCCACAAGCTGGGACTTCAAGTAAAACTCCAATATATCATGAGATTCATGATTACATTGCCAGCATTTGAGAACCACATGATTACATTGCCAGCATTTGAGAACCATAGCATTCACTGGGTGATGTTTCATAGGGGCTGAAAGGACATATTGCTTCTGGGAATTTTTACCTGATATGAAGGAAAAGTACACTTTTGCATTCAGATCAATAGAAAACTTCCAAAATTGGTTTGAAGAAAGTTCCAAGCAAATAGTCTGTGAGTTGACAGATATAATATGACCTTTCACACCTTTATCTTTGATTTGTTCCTCTCCTTTTTAGAATATGATTGTGGGGAATATAACACAGAATAAAGTTGTGTGAAATTTCACCCAAAGCAGTATTCAAAGTGGCAGTAAATCATTCTAGTTTACCTTTCTTGACAAGTGTGTGTGGAATAAAAAGAGAAGTTGCTTGATATCAGGGAGAAGTGTGGAGATTTTTCAATGCATTATAAATATTTCCAGTAATTAAATGTTCTACATGTAATTTCCATAACTGTTTATTCCTCCTTACATAATTTAGAACTAGGCTTCACAGAAGAAAAGTTTTCATGTTGCTGGAACCATCTCATTAAAATAGAAACAAAGGGTGTAATTTGCAAAAGTACCTAGCTCACGTTGATATCAGTTGGGAACTAGGTGGCTAACTTGCTCTAGGCAGTATTGAAAATCCCAAGAACAATGACTTAAACAGAATTTGTAAATTAAATTTGGCAGATACTCGTGCCACTGTTACCTCATCTGTCAGTTGCAGCACTGCTCAAGCCATATGCCTTGCTGATCAGCCCAAGCCAGTGAATGAATACAAGTATCCTGAAAAGCAGCCAGAAGAGTTGTGTGATGCCAGCATTCAGTGCAAGTGGCAGTTTGGGGAGAAGGCCAAACTATGTATGCTGGATTTTAAAAATGCAAGCAATTGTTAGTCAAAAATTTACATCCCCTACAATTATTTTTCTCTACAGGATTCTGTCTTTAATTTTAATTTTAAACTGTATGTTTGGGGGAAAAAAAAATCTCTGTCCAAGAGAGAAGAATACTCAGAGTGCACGCAGCAAGAACTTAGGATATGTCTACACTACGAAATTAGGTCAATTTTATAGAAGTCGATTTTTAGAAATCAATTTTATACAGTCGATTGTGTATGTCCCCACTAAGCGCATTAAGTCGGAGTGCATCCTCACTACCGTGGCTAGCATCGACACACTGAGCGGTGCACTGTGGGAAGCTATCCCACAGTTCCCACAGTCTCCGCTGCCCATTGGAATTTTGGGTTAAGCTCCCAATGCCTGATGGGGCAAAAACAATGTCGTGGGTGGTGTTGGGTATATGTCGTCAGTCTCCCTTCTGCTGCTGTTCCGAGCATTGTAAACACTCGCACATTATACTGCAGTATGTGCAGAATCTGGCTAAGAGATGGCAGCATGAGGACGATTGTGAGGAGGACATGGACGCAGACATTCCTGAAAGCACGGGCTGTGGCAATTGGGACATCATGGCGGCAGTAGGGCTGGTTGATAGCGTGGAACGCCGATTTTGGGCCCGGCAAACAAGCACAGACTGGTGGGACTACATAGTGTTGCAGGTATGGGATGATTCCCAGTGGCTGCGAAACTTTTGCATGCGTAAGGCCACTTTCCTGGAATTCTGTGTGTTGCTTTCTCCTGCCCTGAAGTGCAGGAATACCAAGATGAGAGCTGCCCTGACTGTTGAGAAGTGAGTAGCGATAGCCCCGTGGAAGCTTGCAATGCCTGACTACTACTGGTCAGTCAGGAATCAATTTAGAGAGGGCAAATCTACTGTGGGGACTGCTGTGATTCAAGTAGCCAATGCAATTACTGACATTCTGCTATCAAGGGTAGTGACTCTGGGAAATGTGCGGGTCATAGTGGATGGCTTTGCTGCAATGGGTTTCCCTAACTGTGGTGGGGCGATAGATGGAACGCATATCCCTATCTTGGCACCGGACCACCTTGCCAACCAGTACATAAGCCGCAAGGGATACTTCTCAATGGTGCTGCAAGCACTGGTGGATCACAACGGACATTTCACTGACATCAGTGTAGGATGGCTGGGAAAGATGCGTGACGGTCGCATCTTTAGGAACTCTGGGTTGTTTGAGCAGCTGCAAGAAGGAACTTACTGTTGGGGATATTGAAATGCCAATAGTTATCCTTGGAGACCCAGCCTACCCCTTGCTCCCATGGCTCATGAAGCCATACACAGGCAGCCTGGACAGTAGTAAGGAGTAGTTCAACTATAGGCTAAGCAAGTGCAGAATGGTGGTAGAATGTGCCTTTGGACGTTTAAAAGCTCGCTGGTGCTTTTGCTGACTAGGTTAGACCTCAGCACAACCAATATTCCCATTGTTATTACTGCTTGCTCTGTGCTCCATAATATCTGTGAGTAAGGGGGAGACGTTTATGGCGGGGTGGGAGGTTGAGGCAAATTGCCTGGCTGCCAATTTTGAACAGCCAGATACCAGGGCGATTAGAAGAGCACAAGTAGGCGCGCTGCACATCAGAGAGGCTTTGAAAACCAGTTTCATGACTGGCCAGACTACGGTGTGACAGTTGTGTGTGTTTCTCCTTGATGCAAACCTGCCCCTTTTGTTGATTTTTAAGTCCCTGTAAGCCAACCACCCGCCCCCCTTCGATCGCAGTTGGCAAAGGAAATAAAATCACTATTCTTTTGAAACCATGCATTCTTTCTTTATTATTAATAAAAAAAAAAAAAAAAAAAGGGGGAGATAACTGATAGGGTGGTGTGGGGGAGGAGGGAAGGAAGGAAGGACAAGGCCACATTGCTTATTATAGCTGTTGTAGGAACAGCAGTGATCTGTATGGTCTGTATAACCTGTATGCTCAAAAGATCTGTTACACTCTTTCCCCCCATCCCATCTCCTCTCCCTCTTTGAATACCAGTGAAGTGGCTTTCCCCCACCCCTCCCTCTTGGAATGCTTGTGGGATGAATGGGCTGCTTAAACAACTGGAAGATCAGAAGAGCTCCTAGATAGACAAGGTGTCTGGGACTCTAATTAGGCAGTGATCACACACCCAATGCATGGACACTGGCTGAGGTGGAGTGTGACCAACCAGACCCAGCCAAGTCATTTCTAGTCGCAGGCCATGAGGAGCAGGTCCTTAAAAGGGGAAGGGGCCATGTGCTCAGGGGTGCACTCACAAGCTTGTACCTCCCGTGAAGGCCCTTCATCCAGACCGCCTGGCCAGTGGTTCGTTGCGATGCATTCCATCATGCCTCGGGAAGACATGCCTTCATCACACCATCCATCGCTGTGCTGTGGGACAAGTGTGGGACCTTAAAGGATCCTGACATCTCCAGTGTCGTGCCTGTCCTGGGAGCGTGAGTATGCGAGTGTGAATGTGACACCCTCTCCCCCCCCCTTCTTTTGAGCTTAGCTATCAATATAATAAACATGCTGCTTTCTGCTAAACTCTGGTGGGTCATTAGTTCTCCCTAATCTTACTAGCTGACCCAATTTCGGGTAACATTAATGGTGGAGAATGCGGGCAGCTTAGTGGAGGATTTGACCCAAGAGTAGGGGTCCCCGGTGGTCTCTTGGGTAGGTCTGGCTCAAGCCTGTGTGAAAAAGTGGTAAGCTAGCAACCCACTGCAGGGAGAAAAGGACGCCACTGTTGAGTGCTGGTGTAGGGCAAGGGAGAGAGTTAGGTGTAAATCCCCTGGTTCCCCCTAATAGCTTCTTGAGCCGGTCCGGCTCGAGCCTGTGTAAAAGGTGGTATGCTAGCAACCCACCACAGGAAGAAAAGGACATCGCTGCTAAGTATGCCACTGTGGGGCAAGGCTTCTAAGGTGGTGGCAGTAGACCACAGAAACCTCGAGAGACCAGACCCTCGGTCTGGAAACCGCAGAGGGCAGTCCTGCCTGTGGAATAACCTCTGGTGGTTTTGCTGGAACAGGGGGAGGATATGGACAATTGGCATGGGAAACCCACCGGGGAGCTGATGCTCCAGTGCATGCAGTTGGGGATACCCCTTCCTGCAGGGAAGCAAAGGGGCATCCCGGCCCTGTCAGGAGCAGTGCCAGCTGGCTTGGATCAGCCAGTGCAAGTCCCCTAGGGGAGCCCGCAAGAGGATGGATGCCCGAAGGACAGGTGGCGATGGGTAGCCACCCTGTCCCCCGATTGGAGGGGGGGGCGTCTAGTAGTCCAAATGAGGGTAGGAATGACACGTACCCCCTGTGTGATACTGGTGCAGCAGTTTCACTTTTACCCTTTTTTCCCCCCGAATGTGTGCAAGTTCGGTCAGTTGTGCTGGCTGCTTATCAGGGCCAGGAGGAGAGAGGAACCTTGTTGTCAGCAACTAGGTGGGAATTGGCAGATTTGGTGGCTAACCTCCCCTGGGTTCATTCGTGGATGGCAGGCGAAGTTATTCTGGGGATTGATCAGCTCAGAGCTCTGTTTGGTGGTAGATTGTGCCAATCGCTGCATGTGGTAGGTCCCCACAGTGGATTGGGGAAAAGACTTACAAGGAGGGGTCTCTGGAGTGCTAACCTGCTCTATGTTGGGGGTGGCAGCTGTGGAGGTTCCAGAGACAGATGAATGAAAAAAGCAAATTCCCGGGGTCTGGGCTAAGGATAAATATAATGGTGGTCTCTGGAATGGGGAGCCCATTGTCATTCCGGGTCCCCCGGTGCCACCCCAGAAACAATACAAGTATCCTCCTGAGGCAGAGCAAGCTGTGAGTGAGATATTGGATGCCCTAATAAACCAGGGAGTGGTTTGTTTAACTACCTCTCCTTTCAACTCCCCCATCTGGCCGGTCCGCAAGGCAGATGGGAAGACCTGGAGACTGACTATAGATTACCGCCGGATCAATGCTTGCACCCCACAGCGGGCTCCAGTGGTGGCAAACATGACCACATTGTTGGAAAGTATTCTGCCCGAGACACAGTGATTTTCAGTGATTGATCTAGCAAACTGCTTCTTTGCCCTGCCCCTGGCTCCAGAAAGCCAAGACCGATTTTGCCTTTACCTTTCGCAATACCCAGTATACATTCACCCGGGTTCCCCAGGGATTCCACAGTTCCCCCACGCTAGCCCACCAGGCTGTGACTAGCACCCTAGATACCTTGAGCCTCTCTGACCGGCCATGGGACCCCAGAGGGAAAATGGGAACACCGCAGACAACTCAAATGAGCAGGGTCTGCCGCTGTGGGAGCACTGTGCTAATTTGTTTCTAAGCTTCTATCTTTCAGCCTCTAAACCAAAACATCAGGACAGCTGGTACCAACTGAAAAGTTATAAAAATACCATGGTTATAGTGTCGCAACAAAGTCTGTGTTCAGTGTTCTATGTTGCATGTTCTGTGTCTGTCTCTGGTGGGTGTCCTGTGCTAGCATTGGGTCCAGAGAGAGAGGGGATACTACACAAAACAGGGTAAATGCCTTTTCCTCTCTCTATTTCCCCCATCTCCAACCAAATTATCAATCACATCCACCTCTGTCCAAAAAACTTTGGTCCCCAATACATCAGGTTTATTTTTTGGTAGGTTCTCTAATAATCGTTTTGTTGATACATTTGTATTGTTAGTTACATTTTCCATGACAACTGTGGTACTCCTACAAATCTTATTTGTTGTGTACATTTAAGGGTTAGGGTTGACATTTATTGTTTGATGGCTATTGCAGCATCAAACTTGGGCCTCATTTTGTTTGTCAATGTAACCAATTATTGTAATGGTGATGGTTTTATTGTATTCCCAATTACTATAATTGTGATTGTTTGCATTTGTGTTTATATTATATCTGGTGTTAGTCAATTGTAATGGTTTTAGTTTGGTTTGTTTGCAACAGATCGCCTGTGTCCTACTACTACTACAACAACAACAACTACTGTAATGATCATAGATCAAGGGGTGGAGTGTTGTAGGAGCAGCAGTGATATGTATGCTCTGTATAACCTGTATGCTCAAAAGGTCTGTTACACCCTTTCTCCTCCCCCCCCCGCTTGTCTCCTCTCCCTCTTTGAATACCTGTGAAGTGGCTTTCCCCCATCCCTCCCTCCTGGAATGCTTGTGGGATGAATGGGCTGCTTAAACAGCTGGAAGATCAAAAGAGCTCCTAGATAGACAAGATGTCTGGGACTCTAATTAGGCAGTGATCACACACCCAATGCATGGACACTGGCTGAGGTGGAGTGTGACCAACCAGACCCAGCCAAGTCATCTCTAGTCGCAGGCCATGAGGAGCAGGTCCTTAAAAGGGGAAGGGGCCATGTGCTCAGGGGTGCACTCACAAGCTTGTACCTCCCGTGAAGGCCCTTCGTCCAGACCGCCTGGCCAGTGGTTCATTGCGTTGCATTCCATCGTGCCTCGGGAAGACATACCTTCATCACACCATCCATCACTGTGCTGTGGGACACTTACCTTAAAGGATCCTGACATCTCCAGTGCTGTGCTTGTCCTGGAAGCGTGAGTATGCGAGTGTGAATGTGACCCCCCCCCCTTCTTTTGAGCTTAGCTATCCAGATAATAAACATGCTGCTTTCTACCAAACTCTGGTGGGTCATTAGTCCTCCCTAAGCTTACTAGCTGACCCAGTTTCGGGTAACAGTAGCCACACTACAAATCAAAACTGTTTGAATGACAGCCTTCTGTTGCTTGGGCCATCCTCTGGAGTGCAGTGACTGGGTGTCCTGAGCTGTCCCTCCTCCCCCGTTCTTGGGCATCTGGGTGAGGAGGATATGGAACTTGGGGAAGACAGCAGGCAGTTGTACAATGGATGCAGCAGCGGTCTGTGCTCTTGTTGGCTTTCCTGCAGTTCCACCAGATGCCTGAGCATGTCCATTTGCTCCCCCATTAGCCTCAGCATTGCATCCTGCCTCTTCCCAGCGTGCTCACTTAATGCTTTCCTGGACTCTGCCACTGAATGCCTCCATGAATTCAGCTGTGCCCTATCAGTGCGGGAGGACTGCATGAGCTCGGAAAACATGGGGGGAGGGATAGCTCAGTGGTTGTGAGCTCAATCCTTGAGGGGGCCTGTCATAACTATAAAGGGAAGGGTAACAGCTCTCTGTGTACAGAG
>NW_020664931.1:657395-684072 GCF_002925995.2 Terrapene triunguis
TTCTCCTTGTTTTAAGATCCAAGGGGGTTTGGATCTGTGTTCACCAGGGAATTGATGAAAGGTTTCTCAAGGCTTCCCAGGGAGGGAATTCTTGTGATGGTGGCAGCGGACCAAAGCTAAGCTGGTAGATAAGCTTAGAAATTTTCATGCAGGCCCCTACATTTGAACCCTAAAGTTCAAAGTGGGGATCCAGCCTTGACAGGGCCACTTACAGATCTGGGTCAAAAGCAGTACTTGGTCCTGCTAGTGAAGGCAGGGGGCTGGACTCAATGACCTTTCAGGGTCCCTTCCAGTTCTATGAGATAGGTATATCTCCATATATTTTTAATTTTTTTTTAACGTCATTGCGAGTGTGTTTTTTGTTTTTGTTGTCTTCTAATCTGCAATAACCTCAGGGACGGAGATGGTAGGGGGGCGCATAGAAACATTTGCACCTGCGGGGGGATAAAAAGGGAGAGGAAAATTTAAGATGATACATTTCTGAGAACAAAAGGGAGATTTTTTTACAGTGAATCAAGCAATTCACAGCAAACAGCACATGTGCTTTAGGTCGCATTTTGCCTTTTATATTGAACGTCTGCCGGAAAGGTGACACATCACATACGGCTGGGCAACAGAATTCGGTTTCCAGGCAGCCATGTTAAGCCAAAGGGTACGCAGGTTTGGCTTCTAATGCTTTGATAACATGTAGGAACATTTTCAAACTGCAGCGCCCTCCTTTCCCCTAGCAAGCAATGACTGTTGGGCTTGCCATTTAAAAGGAGGGGCTGAGGTTTTCGGCTGGATGTGCAGCACACACCTTCCCCCCACCCCTCTGCGTGGCTATTTGGGATGATCCCTTCACCCCTCCCCCACCACAGGGCTATTCTCAGGGATGATCCCTTTTAGCCAAGCGCAAACAGCCCAGCATGAAGGGGGTGCTTTTACTGTTTCCTTACAAAAATTCCCCTATTTCAACCATGAATAATATCACTCTCCTGAGGCTAACACAGAAAGATATAGACCGAATGTTGCTTGAATGTGACCAAAACCCAGGACCATTCGGTGCCATGCTTTGTGCTGCAATGATTCCAGACTACTTGCTACTGGCTTGGCGTGGTACAGTGTCCTACCATGGAGGATGAAATAAGGCAGCCCTCCCCAGAAACCTTCTGCAAAGGCTTTCAGAGTACCTCCAGAAGAGCTTCATGGAGATGTCCCTGGAGGATTCCCGCTCCATCCCCAGACACATTAACAGACTTTTCCAGTAGCTGTACTGGCAGTGAATGCATCCCAAGTCTTCAGGGTAAATCAAACATTAAACACTATTGCCTTTAAACCCTGTACTGTAGTTACAAATGTGTACTCACCAGAGGTGCCTTCTCTGCCTTCAGGGTCAGGGATCCCACCTTGGGAGGGTATTGGCTCCATGGTGATGAAAAGGTCCTGGCTGCTAGGGAGAATGGATTCACTGCTTACCTGCTGAGCTTTCTCCTCCTCTTCCTCATCCACAAAATCCTCCTCCGTGTTGCGTGAGACTCCCCCCTTGCAGGTGTTCATGGACAGTGGTGGGGTAGTGGTAGTGTGTCTCTTTCCCCCCCCCCTCCCCCCCCCCCCAGAATGCCATGCAGCTGATCATAGAAGCGGCATGTATGGGGCTCTGACCCAGAGCGACTGTTTGCCTCCCTTATCTTTTGGTAGGCTTGCATGAGCTCCTTGACTTTCACGTGGCACTGCTGTGTGTTCCTGTTATAGCCTCTGTCCATCATGCCCTGTGCGATTTTGGCATATATGTTAGCATTTTTCTTTTTGGTTGGAGTTCTGCCTGCACAGATTCTTCTCCCCATACAGCAATCCGATCCAGTGTCTCCTGTTTGCTCCATGCTGGAGCTCGTTTGTGATTCTGGGGGGACTGCATGGCCACCTGTGCTGCTGAGCTAGCCACGCTGACCAAACAGGAAATGAAACTCAAAAGTTCCCAGGGCTTTTCCTGTGTACCTGGCTAGTGCATCGGAGTTGAAAGTGCTGTCCAGAGCAGTCACATTGGAGCACTCTGGGATAACGTTGATTTGCGTCCGCACTACCCCAAATTTGACCCAGCAAGGTCGATTTTAGCACTACTCCCCTCGCCGTAGATTACAGAAGTCGATTTTAAGAGCTCTTTAGGTTAACTGAACGGGGTTGCTTGTATAGACGTATTCATTATAAAATGGACGTACCGCGGCTAAATTCGACCTAATCCTGTAGTGTAGACCAGGGCTCAGTAAAATTAAAGGTAGCAACAAGGCAAAATGTATGCACTGTTTAAGGAATCAATAGAAGAGGTTAAGGGAAGAGACTGATTTGTTAAATAAGGAATATCTACTGGCAGGATGTGAAGGCAAATTGCATTAAGGAGGATGTAAAAGAAGGCTCCCATACAGCTCAGACAATATATGCAAAAACATATGATCTGGTGATTATATATGATAGAGTCAATGCAAAATAGTACAAATATACTTGTAATAAGTCCAGCAGTTTTCCCAAGGCAAATATCAGTCTTGCCATAGATGCTGTGTTCCAAATGTGTCCTCATTATCTGTCTTATTTATACATGACCATGCAGTAGATGTGCTTAGTGCTTTGTAGACAAATAAAGATAGATTGCAGGTTCTCAGGGTAGCAACCTATGTTAGACAAAACATAGCAAGAGATAACAAAGAAGGGAGAAGAATGGAGGGAAGATAGGAGACAAAGGAAAGAGGAAAAGATGCTCCATATTTTAAATTTAATAATTTCAGGAAAATATACAAGTAAAACAATAAAGAGAAGAACCTTTATGAAGTGATGCCCATTCCCAGTGAGAGAAAGGTATGATTTGTAAAATCACATTAAATTGATTTCCCCCATAACTATATGGCACTAATAGTACTGTGTGGCTAGTAAAAATCAATAAAACAGAGCCAGCATGGTGTCTTAAAGTGTTTTACTGAAATCAATTACATTATACAACATTAATTGATATAAAGCTATCATGAAAATGTTTGCAACCTAGAAAAAGTATATTCTGCAAACAAGGTCACATAAAAAAATATTTAAACATACACTAATTGAAAGGGCCAAAATTAAACCTTCCCTAAAATGTACTTTAAAAAAGAATCCCTCCCAATCCTGAAAAATTATCCTTTTTTACAAAACAAGAAGTTACAATAAAACTGTAGTCCAAGCTTCTCAGACGGGTAACTTAGATGAATGTATAGAAATCCCACACTGGGCAACGTGGGGTTAACAAGCTAATGTGGGCTCAGGTACCTCCATTTCATCATACCTGTGAGAGATGTCAGAATTGAAGAGTGGAGTTTAAAAGGGAGAAACCCAGCTCTGTTGATGGCAGACTGGGGAGCAGAGCAGACTTTCGGTCCTCAGCTCCTGGAGAGAAGGCCTGCTGAAATCAGAAGCTCCTCGATGACTTCCTGAAGGAAGGGAGGGCCTGATGCTAAGAGGGAAGTGTTCCTCTCTATTTACTTCTGAACCCAGTTTAGGGCCACAGTCCAATGAGTGCTCTCTGAAGAAAGAGCACCTTAATCCAGTTTTAGAATGATACTGTTCATTGACAACCTTGGAAAGGGTGGACTGTGTGAAGCCTAGCTGTAGGGCTGAGCCTATTATGACAGGAATGGGAGTGGGAAAATCACCTGGACATTATAGAACAATGGCCTTGGTGAATGCTGGAGTCCTGCCCAGAGCTCAGGGAGTGCCCCAGGGAAGGAACTCCAGGGACAGTAACCTAAGAGCACACAGTGATGGAAACAGCATTTATCTGTGATTACAGGTATGCATATGTCATTCTGTGGCTTAACTTTTCTATTCAACTTTTGTAAACAAACAAACATATTAAGAAACCTTGCTGCTGGCTGGAAAGGGCCATTAGGGAGAACAATACATCTTAGAAGATGCTAATCTCTCACCAGGGAGCCTTCCCCAGAATGGTACAAACAGCCTCCAAGTCATGGCTGCTATGGCCCTACAGGGGCATGTGACCAAGTCACCTGGTACTGGACTCCATCATAGAATACTAGTGTTTTTCCACTGAAAGGCATGGGAACTAAAGTTGGAGACAAAGGGTTCCCTCCATATGCAAAAGCTATTTAAGGCCAGGGGAGTGACATCATCATGGTTCTTCATTGACTCCCCGCCCAAAGGAGACTCTTGGAAACACCCAAGAAACAAGGACTGAACTAGGGAGAAGGGCTGGACCCAGGCTAGAGGGATTTCTAGCTTGTGAAAGGAATACTGGGGTTTTAAGCTGCATCTTGCCCTTAAGAGCCTGCAGCCAGCTTAAATCATCATTTAGGGTGTTAATTTGCTACTCATATCCAATTTCTTTAGTATATTAAGCTTAGATTGCGTTTTTGTTTTATTTGTTAGGTAATCTCCTTTGATCCGCTTGCTATCCCTTATAATCACTTAATCTATCTTTTGTAGTTAATAAACTTGTTTTTGTTTTGTCCCAAACCAGTGTGTGTGGGAGTCATTACTTGAGGCAGAAAGCTGTGTATATTCCTCTCTACATTGAAGAAGGGGGTGAATTTAATGAGTTTACGCTCTACAGTTCCCTGTGCAGTGCAAATGGGTATAATTTTGGGTTTACCCTCCAAAAGGGCGTGTGCACTTGAGTAGTTGGGCAGTTCCTTAGCTGAGCCTTCCCATGCAGAGCTCATCTCAGCATCTGTGTAGCTGCAGCTGGGTGTGTCCCTACCTGTGTGTGTGCTGGTGGGGACTTGAGAGCCTGTCACAGCAGTACAGTGTAAAGGGAGCCTTGGCTGGAGGATCAGGCGGGCTCAGTGATATTTAGGGCCCTACCAAATTCATGGCCAAGAAAAATGCATCATGGACTGTGAAATCTGGTTCCCCCTCACCCCCCTGTGAAATCTGGTCTTTTGTGTGCTTTTACCTTATACTGTACAGCTTTTACGGGGGAAACCAGCATTTCTCAAATTGGGGGTCCTGACCCAAAAAGGAGTTGCAGGGGGGTCACAAGGTTATTTTAGGGGTGGTTGCGGCATTGCCACCTGTGTTGCCGTCAGAGCTGGGCAGCCGGAGAGCAGCAGCAGTTGGCCAAGTGCCCAGCTTTGAAAGCAGTGCCATGCCAGCAGCAGCGCAGAAGTAAAGGTGGCAATACCATACCATGCCACTCTTACTCCTGTGCTGTTGCCTTCAGAGCTGGGTGGCTGGAGAGTGATGGCTGCTTACTGAGGGCCCAGTTCTGCAGGCAGTAGTGTAGAAGTAAGGGTGGCAATACCATACCATGCCATCCCTACTTCTGTGCTGCTGGTGGCGGCACTGCCTGCAGAGCTGGGTTCCCGGACAGCAGCTGCCACTCTCCAGCTGCCCGGCTCTGAAGGCAGTGCCACCGCCAGCAGCAGCGCAGGAGTAAGGGTAGCAGTACTGCAATCCCCCTACAATAACTTTGCGACCCCCCCCCCCATGACTCCTTTTTGGGTCATGACCACTAGAATTACAACACTGTGAAATTTCAGATTTAAATAGCTGAAATCATTAAATTTACGATTTTTAAATTCCTATGCCCATGAAATTGACCAAAATGGACCGTGAATTTGGTAGGGCCCTAGCGATATTATAGTATCATTGTAATTTGAGACACAGTCAAGACCACGTTTGAGGATAGCAGTGCCTGGCCTGATTTGGTTGAAAAAATATACATCCTGGCTCTAAGCCACTTTGCAATTGTAGTTTTAAAACTTATTCTATCCAATTTCAAAATAATGTTACAAAGAAATTTTAAAATTACATATTTTCAGCAGTTTGAAGGGGAGTTTTTCTTGATTGGGGAAAATCTGAAGCTAGGTGCTTTTTCTATTTACAGTTTAGCATGCCTATAAACTGAAGTTAGTCATGAAGAAAGACAAGGTTTTTTCTTCAAACACTAGAATATAGATATATGTAACATTTTTCATCATGTACTGGCATTAGAATAATTTCAAAAAATCAGGAAAAGGAGGAGCAGTAACAATCAGGAAATGCAGACATTTTCTCTAGACAAAATTCCTTAACAGCTACAAAAACCTGTCAGTAAGTGTAAACATAGGCTCTAATAGCCTTCTCCCGTAGGTAAATATTCAACCAGTATAAGAGCTCTGGAATACTTACCCAGTACTTTTCCTGCTTTGTCAGCACTGTTTCATGGCCTGACCCCAAAGATTAGAATGTGAACTGCCAGGACTGTTTTGAAATTTGATCAGCTAAATTGAGTGGATTCTGCGGCTAACCACTACTGCACTGCCCTAAATCCCTTCCTTCTAAATCCACTCTCTGTCATCTTTGAATGAATACCTGCTCAGGTCTATGTTACTGTATTAAATGGGTGTAGTTATATTAAGTATATAATGAAATATGCTAACATGTCATATCTCCTATAAAAAATAAAAGCTACTTAATAATGCCTTTAGGTATATATTAGATTATGAAGTCATACCAGAGATTGGACCATAATGAGAGTACTGTACTACCACCGTGCTGATTTAGCTGGCCCTTGGCTTCAAAATATTGCCATCTTCTTTAGCACTTGTCTGATTTTGTTTTTCATGGGATGTCTTCCAGCTACATGAGATTTAAGTGTAAGGGCATGTTGGTCAAAAATAGTTAAATTCTCACCTACAAAACTCATGTTAAAGATAATGCACTCATTTCAACACTGGAAATTTTTGAGCAATATTGTATCCTCTACAGGCTACCTATAAGAACAGCACAGTTTAAAAATACTTCAGAAACAAATCTAACTTGAGAAAAAATGTTTTATTTAATAAATTTATTTCATGCAGGAAAGCCTAATACAAGCAGCTGATTTCATTGTTGCCCTAGAGCACTAATGTCTACTGTTCTGAGAGTGCACTTGTCTTTCTGTGTTTTTCAGGGGGTGAGAGTACAGTACAAAAGCACTATCACACAAATATTTTAGTTTCTGATTGTTTACAATTTTGGACACCCATCAAAGATATCTGAGTCAACAAATAACTGGAGATGTCATTAGCCAGACTTTTTGTTTCCAGTTATTGAATCTTAATTAAGCAACAGAGACCCAATTTTCTTACATGAGGATTCCTATAAGACATCCCCTGCCTCTGTGCCATCCCAAGACGAAAACTATTTTTTTATTTGAAGTTCAGCTATAAAACTCAGTTTAGTTTCTTTACATAGAAACATTGTCAACTCTTTTTTTCCCTTTAAATTGAATTATTTTTTAAAAATCTACTTTGGACACAGCATATTATAAGTAGTATTGTATATGCTTAATTTCTTTTAGTTCCTGTTTTAAAAAAGTTTTTCTGTTTTCCTCATGGATAGATCCCTGCTCCCTGATGGGCTCTACATGGATGCAGAGGGATGTCTGCACAGATCTAATTGCAAGATTGGAATCCAAGGGACAATTTGCACCTCCAAAAGAAAGATCCTATGCAGGGTTATGACTTGAGGGCAAAAGGTTGGGATTAATGTAGGCCAAACAAGCTTTTGTGATGTGAGGCAATGTGAAAAAGGTGCTCCCAATGGGACCTAAGGTTTAGGAACATATTAAACCTAAATCTAGAGTTATTTTTGAGTGATTTCGCTGTTCAAAGAGTATTTCATACACATAGTGCTATTCACAAAGATGTAGAACTGAAGAATCCAGATTCAGAGTAGTTAGAACACCAGAGCTCTCTTAGAATTTTTGTGATAATGTTTTTGAGCAGAGGTAGCTTCTAATACAAATCTAATTCTAATGACTAGGAGTTATGGCCAGTAGATTTCAGGACAGTAAGGAATTTAAGAATCTTAGGGGGAAAATCCTAACAATTGTATTGGTCCAGTACTAGATGGGAAATGTTAGAATCATGCAGAAAAGCAGAAGTGGTCAACAAATATTTCTGTTCTTTATTTTGGAGGGAGGGAGGAATGATGATTTAGTCATATCATGCGGTGATACTAGTGGTATGGAAAGTATATCTCAGGATGATGTTAAACAGCAGGTACTCAAGTTAGACATTTTTTAAAATATCAGCAGAAGCAAGTAACATGCATCCAAGAGTTTTAAAAGAGATATCTGAGGAGCTCACTGGACCATTAATGTTGACTTTTCAATAAATCTTGTAACACTGCGGAACTTCAAGAAGATTGGAAAACAGCTAATGTGCCACTATTTAAAAGGGGTAAATAGGTAATATAGTCCTGTCATCAATCCCAGAATGAAATGGAGCAACTGATTAATTAATAAAGAATTAAAGGACGGTTATACAATTAATGCTAATCAACCTGAGTTTATGGAAAATAGATCCTGTCAAAATAACTTGATATCTTTTTTTGATAAGATTACAAGTTTGGTTGATAAAGGTAATTGTTTTGATGTAGACTTCTATAAAGCATTTGACTTGGTACCACACGATAATTTGACTAATAAACTAGAACAATATAAAATTAACTTGGCACACATTCAATGGATTAAAATCTGGCTAGCTGATATGTATCAAAATGTAATTGTAATCCCAGAATCATCATTGACCGAGTGTGTTTCTAGTAGGGTCCTACAGAGAGTGATTCTTGGCCCTGTGCTATTTAACATTTTTTTCAGTGACCTGGGAGAAAATATATTCATCATAATTAAAGTTTGCAGATGTCACACAAACTGGGCTAGTGGTAAATAATGAAAAGGACAGGTCACTGATAGAGTGATCTGGATTGCTTGGTAAACTCGGCACAAGTAAATAGTGTTTTAACATGGCTGACGGTAAATGTAAAAATCTAGGAACAAAAAATGTAGGCCATACTTAGAGGAAGCAGTGACTGAAAAAAGAATTGGGGTTTGTGGTTAATAATCATTAGATGCATAAACAGGTGAATCTCAAGTAGGAGTAGAGAAGTTATTTTAACTCTACATTTGGCAGTGGTGTTTTGCTGCTGGAATAATGTATCCAGTTCTGGTGCCCACAATTCAAGAAGGACTTTGATAAATTGGAGAGGGCTCAAAGAAGAGTCATGAGAGTAATAAAGGGTTAGAAAATATGCTATACAGTAATAAGATAACTAGATTGAGCTCCTTGAGTCTAACAAAGAGAAGGTTAAGGGATGACTTGATCACAGTTTGTAAGTACCTACAGGGGGAACAAATGGGCTCTTCAGCCTAGCAGACATAGCTAGACAAATTCAGACTGGAAATAAAGTATAAAATGTTAATAGTGAGAGTAATTAACCAGTGGAACACTTTACCAAGCGTCATGGTAAATTCTCTGGCAATTTTAAAATCAAGATTGGATGTTTTGCTAAAAGCTATGCTCTAGGAAATATTTTTGGGGCATTCTGTGGCCTGTGTTATACGGGAGTTCTGACTAGATGATCACAATAGTCCTTATGAATCTATGAATCCTGAAAAATGTCAAAAATCTCTTTACCCAAACCTAATTTCAGCTGTTGGACTCAGCTTCAGATTTTAAGGTTATCATACATGAGACTATTTCAAACTGAATGCAGACAGATAAGATTTCAACTATTAACATCAAAGTCAACATGTGGTTTTTGGTTAAAAGCACATAATTATGGTTGCAGATAGAAGAGAAGTGGAGTGTTTTTGGTCAAAAATAATACACCAGAACAATTAATCTCAATGAAGTTATTTTAACTATAAATCTGATGTCATACAGTCAGTTTACTTTTCAATATTTAATCCACCCTCTAGCTTACAAGTCATAAGTGTGTGCCAAAAATTATTCTCATTCAGGGGTTAGTAACTGCTTTAATGCATAACAATAACAGAAAACCTAATAAGAAGAATGCCTATAGAACTGCTTTGAAATTTAAGATCTTATACATCATATGCTGTATTAAAGTTATTAATAAATGGAGGAATCAGATTCATTTAACTTTCATGGGGCAGGACTCCTTTGCCTTAGTTACCTATACTAGCTTAAGTTGTGAACTCAAATCAATTGAAATCAATATAACAATAAGGAATTACTCAACGTAGGCAAGCCTGACTTAATTAGGCCTTTTAAAATTAATGCAGTAATGACAAAACTGTATAATGGCTGCAAAAAATAAGCACTTTTATAAGATAAATTAATTTGTTCCATCTATAATAAAATCATTTTAAAATTAGATTGATGATCCAGGTCTGAGTTGAAGCACTGAGCCCTTGTGGGAGGGAATGGGGAGAAAAGATGATTTCACATTGTTCAGCCTTGACCTCTATGAGAGATTTACAGACACTGAATGGTTCCCTTGTTCATTTTTTAATTTGCTTGGAGATATGGTAAGTATAATCATAATGATTTGGTAAGTATAACATTAGTGTGTATATGTGGGAAATTAAAGTCAGTTAAATATTGTTGGGTGTCCCAAGTGAGGGACAATTATCTAATGAGTTATTAGGAAGTATTTATAAATTACAGCATGAATATGTGGCAAAATCCTGCTCACCTAATAAGCCTAAATAATATACAAAGGATTTCCCAAGGGTTCTTGATGTAGTTCTTAAACGAGCAGTTCAAATTCATAAACATCTGTTGAATTTTAAGCCTTTTATCTTCAGCTGTGTCATGTCATATGTCCCCATTAAATGCTATGCTTGACTTATTAGTGTTGCCCCTACAGACTCAGGAGTCAGTTGTGCTGTGTACTGCAGTTGTATGCAAGAAAGGGCTTCTTCAGCACCCCTGCACTGAAAAGCAGACCTGCCCTCCATGGTGCACCCTGTGAAAGTATGGTACAGAGACATCCTTTCTCCTCTGTTCTTGGAAACAATGGGGGAGATTCTGGTCTTCAAAAAAATTGATAGAGATATTTTGTCTTAAAACCAGACTAATTAAAATTTGGCCTTTTGTGCTTTCCAGACACCCAGTGGATCCTGGAGCTCCTGCTGGGGGATGTTACTTTTGCACCTTCTTCAATGCAGTGTATGGCTTATAATGTGTAAGTCTTAGATGCTTACAATTTTCAGCCAGGAATACTAGTTAAGGTCCAGTGTGATTATTTAGAGAGACTTTCCTAAGATTAAATATCCTTTTGAACTTTGATTCACTGTTTGCCAAGACTTTAAAAAGATAGTATCAGAATTAAATATGTCAAGACAGCAAGTGACTGATCAAATTCTGAAAAGTTTAATTAAAACCACTCTGAACATTTAAACCATTCACTATTCAGAGAACATCAAAAGAAAGCAAAACTGAATTTACAGTAGTTCACATGGTTCTGTTTGAGAATTTATGAGTACACTTTTTCTTGCTGGTTTATGTAGATATCCTTTTACTTTATGGAATATGGATTACTGGTGCACTTAACATTCATTTTCACAGGTAAATATGTAAAGATCAAACTTCATTTCGATAAAACCAAATTTTTCTTCAAAAAAGAAAAAAAATATCAATAGTGCATATGCTAGAAGATATTTAAAACAGAACATGACATATAAAGATGATAGAAGTAACAAGACTTGTCTTACTGTGGCTTAAAGGTTGTTGAACAGTTCTGAAATAATTTTGTTCAGGAAATTGTGCTGATGACATCTCAAGTGAAGGTTGAAGAACACAGAGATGAAATTCAGTTTAGATTGGTTCATCCTCTGGAAAAAACTATGTGTTGTAATTTTGGACATGCAGAATTCTAATCACTTAAAGACCAGGTGTTATTAAAGCATAAAGAAACAGACCTGTAATTTCAAAGTGCTGAACTAAACATTTAATATTTTCTTACTTCAGTTGCTATCTAAAGAGGCTTTCTAACAACATGATGTACAATTCCTCATGATCAAGTTTCCAGTATGGTTAATAGTTCACTGAGTATAAAGTTAAGCAATGAGATTTTTAACATTACATTTTAGAGGTCTTGGGTAGAGAAAACATTGAATGGGACTGCTCCATTTCTTATTAAAATTTGGAGTTCTTTTGAACTTGTTGACTTCTGCAAAATGAGAGGATTAAGTATTACCAAGCGGTTTTTTTATTACCATCTTTAAAAAAATCTTATTAAATAAATATAAAAGGCCAAATTCTATCCTGACTTACACCTAGTGTTTCTCCATTGACTTGAGTGGGGAAGCATGGGATGCAATCCAGGGCTGCATTTAGTCTAAAGTCATTGGCAGAAAGGTGACTTTTGTTGTCCCTGTGAAAATCCACCCAGATTTGGGTTATAAGTTTCTGAAAATTGCTGTTTGCACATGCGTAGTAGAGACTTAGAATTTGGGAGCTAAATTCTCAATTCATCCTGCTGCACTGAGCATGCTCCAGCCCAGGGCTACAGAAGCTGCACAGGACTTTCCCTGCAATCACATTTCCTGGCCCATGGGAGCTGCCATGACATCAGACCCTGGAACTTAGAGCAGGGAGACTCTTGTATTCATTAATGCCCTTCCTTATGGTGATGCACAGGAAGAATGGAGGAAAAGGAGGAAGCAACCTGACTCAAATTCAGAGGAGCAGAAATGGAAGGCTGGGAGTGAGATGAGCAAAGACTGGAGACAGGCTGGAAGAAGAAAAGTGTAAGGGGCAAAGCATAAGTGCGGTCAGACTACAAGGGAAATGGTAGGGGAACGCAAGCAGAAGGAAGAAACTTATGGGGGACAAATAGTAAGGTCTGTAATTACTAGAGTCTATTCCATTGCCGAACTTGGAATAGAACCCAGGATTCTCAAGTTCTGACATTCCTTTTCTATTTAGCAAATATTTGTGAAACCCACTGGCAAAGTGTATGTCTGTTCTGTGGATCTAAATTTCTCAGTGCTGCTGTTGACCCATGTAGAGGTCAATATGCTTCCACAGGACATTTCTTTTATTCAATTTGCTTTTTTTAAAAACATAGGAAATTATTTACAAAAATCTCCATTAAAAGAAAATTGAAGTTGCAAAGTCCATTACTTGAAAGTTAGGAAATGCCTAACTTAATTAGGCCCCTTAGTGTGTATGCATTATGAAACAGTTATCAATTACATGATCACATACAAATTTTTCTATATGGTCTGTGCCATTCAAGACACTATATAACCAGTGCTCAGTGAGTGAATCAAGTTGTGTAGTGAAGGAGGCTGTTGTATGTAGGACCCCGCCTCATTTGTTGCAGAAGTTGAGCTATGTGGTGAATGAGGCAGAGGATTGCAGGAAGAGAAAGGATTATCATGTGATTAAAGCAATAGAACTGGGAAAAATCAGAGAATTGAATTCTACCCCTGCCTTTGGTACAGAGCTCCTATGTGATGCTGGACAAGTTGCTTAAACCAAACTTTCCATAGGTTCCTCATTTTTAAATGCCCAATTTGAGACATGAGGAGCCTGAATTGCAGATGTGCTGAACATTAAGGTCTGTGATTGAAGTCTATTGGAGCAGTGCAATGACCATATAAAGTGCTATAAAAATTCTAAGTACTTTGAAAAAGCAGGCTCCTCAAGTTGGGCACCTAAAAGTAGTAGATATGCTTGAGAATTTTGGCCTTAATCTCTCTCTTCCTTAGCTCCACATCTGGAAAATGGGAATAATTATACCAGCTTACTTCAGAAGGTTGTTGTAAAGATAAAATAATGTAATGTATCCAAAGCTCTCAGATACTACAGTGAGAGCATCACTGAAATGCTCATGAGGAAATTTTTAATTCTGTATTCAGGGCAGAGTTTGCATGGTGTGCAGTACACTAGGCAGGCCACACACTGCATGATAATGTAACATGCTGTTTGGGACACCCAGAGCTGTGACCCACTATGTTACCTCTCTGCCCCAGCAAGAGTGACCATTGCTGGAAATTAGACTGTCAGCACCCTGTCACACCAGTCTTCCTTCCTCACCAGCAAACTCCTGAAGGCTCTCGCAACCCAAACCTTCCTTAGCAGGTAACAATCAGTGAACTCCAAGCTCCTCAGAGGTGTTTCTCTGCAATTCATAGTCCCTATCACTGTATGTGTACAGAAAATATTAAGCTCACTGCTCTTTCCAAGATCTCATTGGGGAGCTTGAGGGTCCTGGCAGCTAGCGGCTGTGCCACCCACCCCCCATGGAACCACACAGCAACATGTTGATCCCAAACGTGATGAGGAAAGCTGTGGGCCTGTTGGTAGACTTTCCTTTTATCCCTTTACTCTCCCCAAACAACACCCTCATGCTCTGGAGAATGTGAGTAAAATCCTCCCACTGCTGGAAACCGAGCTGCACCTTCTTCCTGGAGCTATGTGTGTCTGACAGGAACTGACACAGCTTGTCCCATGGCATAGAGGGGGCCAAGAGCGCCACAGACTCACTGACTCCCTTTCAGGTAGGAGCATTGTTGCCTAAATGGTAATGGAACCCTGACACAGCACCACCCATACCACATGGTCTGTCTTGCCCCCGACAGAAATGTGAGCATCAGAGGGAGCACAGCAGCCCCCACTGGAGCAGGGAAAGGGACAGTGGAGCAGTACTCCATCCAATTGTCTTTCTTTGATTATTTTTGTAATTCTTTGTGCTATTGCCTTACTTCTTTTATACTTCCTTAGATCTTCACTATTCATTGTATTTGTCGCTTTTTATAGGCTTTGTTCCTTTCTTTAAGTGCCATTTTGAACTCCTCATTCCATCATGGAAGTGAGTTTTTAGTTTTGCGATACTTCAATATCCAAGGTATGGCTACAGTAGCTGCTGCCATTAATCCTTTTTTTACATTATCACTGAAATTCTCTCTGTCATTATTCACACAGTGATTATTTACAAATTTCGTACATTTACTTGTAAATAGCTCAGAGTTAGCTTTCTTAAAATTCCAGGTGAGTAATTTTCCTTTACTTTGGCATTGAAAAGTAATAAGTATCAAGAAATGATCACTTCCCTTTCCTTCTTCCTTATATATTTCCAAGTTGCATTTACTTGCAATATCTGCTGTTATTATTCCCAGGTCTAAGCAGGAAAAGCTACCATCTTCTGCATTAAATTTAGTTGGGATGCCATCATTTAAAACCACTAGATTTTTCTCATCAATGAACTTTTCTATCCATGCACTATTTTCATCAGCTGTCTTACTTTCCCACAATTTATTATGACTATTTAGGTCACTGCATATAATATATAGTATGTTATAATTTTTCGCTATTTCTAGTAGCTCCGAACTTTCTAATGTCCCACGTGGGTTATAGATATTATAAATCCTCAAAAAATATTACTGTTCTACATTGGGATTTCAACAGCATTATATTCTAGGCTTGCTTCATCATTCTGTGCTACTATGTAGTTTAATATCAGGGAGTAGCCGTGTTAGTCTATATCCACAAAAACAACAAGGAGTCCAGTGGCACCTTAAAGACTAACAGATTTATTTGGGCATAAGCTTTCGTGGGTAAAAAACCTCACTTTGATGCATTTTGGTTTATTTCCTTAGCTTCGGGTTTTTTTCTGATATCGTCTGGTTCTGCTTCTACTCTTTTCTTATTTTTCCTACTTTGGAATATAGAGGTATATCAGGTACCAGAATATCCCTATGCAACTATTCATTCCAGACAATCACATCCTATCAAATTCCCGATCCTCCTCATCAAGATCTGGTAAGGCCCTAGATATATGTGATGGGTTTTTTTAACCACCATCCCACCAAGGAAGGTGGGGAGGATGTGTAGCCTAAGGGTAAGATATAGGTATAAGGTAAAGCAGTAATGGCCTCAAAGCCTATAAAACAATAGCTTAGCCAAACTGAGCATAAGGCTAGCTTTAGCATAAGCAGCTAACCATGAGTAACTTTAGATTATCAGATATCATAAGACAGAATGCTGTAATAAACAAGTATGGTGAAATTGCTGATAGGTAACTGTAGAATATCAGTTATTGCTAGCTTTGGGTATTTTAGGATGAGAACATCAGCAAATGTTCAACCACAAGAATGCCATGGTAACCAATTGACATATATTCCAATAAGGTTGAGGTAAATGATATAATAACCTACAAGAAGAAAGCACCCCAGAATTATTAGGGTGAGGAAGTTTAGATATGGACAGAAGAGGCTGGGCATCCTTATGAAAATTCACTGAGACCACAGAACCCCATAACAGGCCTAACCACAGCATTCGTTATTGGGATCCTCTTGGCATGCCAGAGATAGGACCACTTGTGGATCACTGGTTTTAGGTCTTCACAAGGGGATAGTGTAGCATATGGATGCTCAGATGCTGGATGTCTTGACCATTTTGTATTATCTCTATCTACTTAGCTGGGTCAGTGTGATTGTGATTTTGCTAACTGTGCTAATAAAACTATCACCAGGCCCAGGGGCTTTCCAAAGTGTGAATGTCTCTACCATGCACATTGGGGTTCTCATTATAATTGTGGAAGTTGGGAAAAGCGCAGACATCTTAGTCTTCCAGGAAGAGCAAGAGTCAGGCTAACTCTTCTATTTAATAACGCAAGACTTTAATGCAGGGCCTGGGCAAATGGGAAAAAACTGTGAGAGGTTATTTTGACCTTGTGTTAGATAAGAATGGAATGCAGACTGTAGCAGAAAATTGCTGAGAAAAGTAAGATATCAGAAAGGAATATGTATAAACAAAATGCAGCTGTTGATCATTACTGTATGTAACAAAAGGTATAAATGCTTGCCCTAATTGTTTATCTGGCGGAGACCTGCCTTGGGAGGGGGAAATCCCTGTCCGTATGTACTCTCCCGACCAATTGCAATTGCTCGTAATAAAGCTGCCTCTGGCTTGTTGCTTTAAAGTCAGAGTGAGGACTTTGTTTTCTTCCACATAATAATGTTAATAATTCTGGGTATAATCCTGAGAAATAACCCTGCCAAATTACAGAACATCAAATTGGGAATTCTAATCAATAGGTCAGGTAACAATACACATGAAAGTACACAAATGCATCACATAACACTACTATGGCTGTTAAAATGATCTTTTAGGACCTCTCTCAACTGTATAGATTCAGAGTTGATTTTTCCAACAGCCCTTATGTCTGATGGTTCTAATTCAGCAGGCAGACTGCCGACCTCATCCCTCCACCCTGTAAGTAGCCTTCCTCCTTTGCTTCGCAGTATGATGTAATAGACAACATGCAGCAATAATGATAGGAGTGTTTGCTTTGTTAACATCCAATCTACTAATTAAACATCACCAGAAAGCCTTGAATCTACCCAAAGCACATTCAATAGTCATTCTGCATCTGCTCAGCCAGTAGTTGAATCTTTTCATGGTTCTGTCACTGTGGCCAGTGTATGCCTTCATGAGCCAAGAAAGCAAAGGATAGGTTCAGTCCCCCAGAATCACTAATGGCATTGCAACATTGCCAATGTGAATGCACTGATCAGGGAAAAATATCCCTGTTTGCAGCTTTTGGAAAAGTCCTATGTTCTTAAAGATGAGAGTGTCATGCACTTTCCCTGACCAGCCCACGTAAATATCAGAGAAGTGTTCCTGGTTTTCCACTGGCCCTTGCATAACCTTGGCAACGTACCCCTTTCAGTTTATGTACTCATTGGTAAGGTGGGATGGTTCCAGAATAGGCATATGCATCCCATCTATTGTCCCACCACAATTCAGGCCATTGCTGCAGATTCCATCTACTATTTCCAGCACACTGCCAAGAGTCACAGTCTGGGCAAAAGGATACACTTGGATGACAATGGCCTCCCACTGTGGATTTTCCAACTCCAAACTGATTGCCCATTGACCTGTAACAATTAGGTTGTGACAGTCTATACCATTATGTTCAACACTTTTACAAGATTATAATATATTTTGTTCGGAGTATGCCTTGTAAGATATAATTTGAAAACCCATAACCTGCTGAACATTACTGTCCTACCTGGTCCCATGTCCCTGTAGTATCACAGCAGCCATTACTCAGAGGCTGTCTGCAGCATCCTCAGAAAGGCTCTCCAGGTGGGAGATAAGCTTTGTCTAAGGCCTATTGTTCTCTCTAATGGCTCATTAACTTAAATGGGCCCTTCCCAGCCAGCCATCTAGACTGAGAACTTTTTGCCTAGTAGGCGTCGCCCAGGAATAGCTACATGTGAAATAGATACACTATTAATAACTTTGGATACAAAAATGATACATGCATACAAATAGTATAATCATATTCAGCAAATCATAACCTTTCCAATGACATCTCACGTGACTTATCTTGCATATAAAATACATCATAACTATGTCATAATCATATCATGATCATATCACTGTGGAGAATATGGGGTGCAGTGTCACACCAGGCATGTGGCCTTTCCCATCCAAAAGTTCTGCAGCCATTGCTCATCTGTAACCTGCATTACGATGCGATCCCACAGCTCAGTGCTCATTTCTTGGGCCTAGAAGTGCCTACCCACTGTGTGGAGTTGCTCTGCGTATGCAAGCAAAAACCTGACATTTTTATTCACTGTGCCTGTCATCCATTCGTCATCCTTAAGCATCTCATCTTCATCACCACACCACCGGTTCTATTAATAGTCTTTGAAGTTCCACAGATACAAAAGAAATGTGCATCCTGTATTAGCAACGGTCCTGGGTGTAACAAAGCGGCCTTTGGCGGGACACTACTGAGAGTATCAATTCAGGACAAATTGCTTAGAGCAGGGCAGTCACAGCCCAAGGCTGGGGGTCCTTCACTACTAAGGCACAGCAAACCAGCCAAACAGAGAGGACTTCGGTTTTACCCCACTGGCTAACCAGAAGTCATACAAGCAATTCCCTCAGACACACCAGTTTTCCAGTATCACCACCAGCACCACTCCTTCTGGGCATGAATGGTTATGAAAACCAAAACCCCAGTAGAAGAAAAAAGGTTCTCCTGATCCCAAACGACCAAGCACCAGACCCAGATCAATATACAAGTCAGATCTTATCCACAAATCATGCTGTTGCCAGTCCTTTAGAATCTAAAATCTAAAGGTTTATTCATAAAAAGAAAGAAATATAGAGGAGAGTTAAAATTGGTTACATGGAATTAAATACATACAACAGTTGCAAAGTTCTTAGTTCAGGCTTGTTTCAGGCTTGATGGGATTACTGCTGATTTAAACCAATCAAATCTCTGGAGTACAAACATCTCAGCTTGGATGGGTTGTTCAGTCCTTTGTTCAGAGCTTCAGTTTCAAGCACAGTTCCTCCAGAGGTCAGAAGCAGGATTGAAGACCAAATGGAGGGGTTTCCAGGGCCTTTTATATCCTCTGCCATGTGGAAGGACCCCTTTGTTCTTACTGTGGAAAATCACAGCAGCAAGATGGAGTTTGGAGTCACATGGGCAAATCACGTGTCCATGCATGATTCAGTTTGCAGGCGGCAGCCATTGCTCACATGCTACCTTGAACGTTCCCAGGAAGGCTCCTCAGATGCGGATTGGAGTCTCCCAAGGTCCATTGTCAGTTAAGTGTTTCTTGATCGGGCACTTACTCAGAATAGTTCTTTGTCAAGAAGCTGACCAAATGCTTCACTGATGCTACTTAGAATTAAACACATTGAGATACAAGTACATAACCAATATTCATAACTTCATATACAAAAATGATACACACATACAGAAGGATAATCATAACCAGCAAATTACAACCTTTTCATAGACACCTCACTTGACCTCCTTTGTACAAGATTTGGTGCAACTATAGGACCTTGGTTGCAACAATTATCTATACGGTCACAGTTCATGTCAATAACGTCACAATGGGAATTGTGCTGAGCTGTGCAGGGTCCATGCTTCTGTCAGAAATATAGCAAAGACCAAAAAGTAGTGCATGGGACTGTGGGAATTAAAACAGCACACATTATGGGATGGAATAAGCATTATGGGTTGGCGAAAGTGCGAATGTAGAAACTTGAGCACTACTTCCCAGAAATCCCTAGGCGAACTGCTGGTATCACACAAAGCACTTAAAAAATGTCCCACAAGATATTGCACAAGGTATTATGGGGCACACTGAGATACCTACCCATGGTGCACTGAATTTTCTATCACCATGATTCATGGTAGATGTGCAGCACTGACATAAGCAGTCAAGTGTGCACGCGCCTGAGAAACATAAAAACGTTGGTGGTTGTTGTGACATTATCTTAAAAAATGACCATCCATGTAGAGCATTGTTGCTACAGCTGTTATATAATTGCAACAAATCTTGTACAAAGTGTGTCCAGTAAGGTGTCTATGGAAAGGTTATGATTTGCTGAATGTGATTATCTTATTTGTATGCATGTATCATTTTTGTACCTGAAGTTATGAATATTAACTATGTACCTGTATTTCAAATGTTTGCTCCTGTGGTAGCACCCACAAGGTATTTAGCCAGCACATAGTGAAGGAACTATTCAAGTTAAATGGCCCATCAAACAACACTTAACTCACAATGGACCATGGGAGATGCCTATCTACACTTAATGGACTTTCCTGTGATGGTCTCTATTATGACTAAGCGAAAGCATGCATGGACATGTTGTGACGGGTTGGATCACAGAAACCCCCTTGGGAGCTGCCACCCGGTGTGCCAAGACTACTTCTATCCCTGTTTTCCCTGCCAGCTCAGGACTCCAGCACCCTGTCTTGCTGAGACAGACACTCCCGTCTGCTCCAACACAGACCCAGGGTCTGAATTACTTGCCCCAAAGCTGTAGGTTTACCTGAAAACAGCTCACAGAAGTGTGCTTGTCTTTAGCACTCGGATGCCCAACTCCCAATGGGGTCTAAACCCAAATAAATCCGTTTTAGCCTGTATAGAGCTTATACAGGGTAAACTCATAAATTGTTCGCCTTCTATAACACTGATAGAGAGATATGCACAGTTGTTTGCTCCCCCAGGTATTAATACATATTCTGAGTTAATTAATAAGTAAAAAGTGATTTTAATAAATGCAGAAAGTAGGATTTAACTGGTTCCAAGTAGTAACAGACAGAACAAAGCAAGTCATCAAGCAAAATAAAATAAAATGTGCAAATCTATGTCTAATCAAACTAAATACAGATAATCTCACCCTTAGAGATGCTTCAGTAAGTTTTTTCCTCAGACTGGACATCTTCCAGGCCTGGGCACAATTCTTTCCCCTGGTACAGTTCTTGTTCCAGCTTAGATGGTAGCTAGGGGATTCTTCATGATGGCTCTTCTCTCCCTCTCTCTCTTCCACCCCTTTATATATCTTTTGCATAAGGCGGGAACCCTTTGTCCCTCTGGGTTTCCACCCCCCCACACTGGAAAAGCACCAGGTTAAAGATGGATTCCAGTTCAGGTGACATGATCACATGTCACTGCAAGACTTCATTACCCACTTGCCAGCACACACATATACAGGAAGACTCACAGGTAAAACACAGCCAACTGCAGACAATGGTCCTAGTTAATGGGAGTCATCAAGATTCCAGACCACCATTAATGGCCCACACTTTGCATAATTACAATAGGCCCTCAGAGTTATATTTTATATTTCTAGTTTTAGATACAAGAGTGGTACATTTATACAAATAGGATGATCACACTCAGTAGATTATAAGCTTTGCAATGATACTTTACAAGAGACCTTTTGCATGAAGCATATTCCAGTTACATTATATTCACTTATTATCATGTTTTTATAAAACTATTCCAGTTACATTATAGTCTCTTATTATCATGTTTTTATAAAACCATATAGACTGCACAACGTCACACATGTGACTTGCCCATAGGACTCCGAACACCATCTTGTGTCCTGTAATTTTCCACAGTGAGAACAATGAGGGTATGGTTATACTGCGAAGTTGTCAACAAAACTTTTGTCTTTCATGGGTACTTAAAAAAGCCCCACTGCAAAAGACAAAAGTTTTGCCGATGCAAGTGGCAGTGTGAACATGGCTTTGTCACTCCTGCCGAAAAGGTAACACCGCTCGCAGGGCTGGAAGTATTTTGTCGGCAGAAGTGCCAATGAGTTTCTCTTCACTTGGCAGAAGCTATAAAGGCCCTGGAAACATCTCCATTTTGCATCTTTCCTTCTCAAACCTCTGGACTATGATGAACTTGCACTAATGGGAGCATTCTAACCAAGGGACTGAGGACCTTCCAATGATCTCACCTTTCTTTCTTTCTTTCTTTCTTTCAATAAAACTTTAGATTTTAGATACTAAAGGATTGGCAACAGTGTGATTATTGGGTAAGATAAAAAAAATATGGAGATATACCTATCTCAAAGAACTGGAAGGGACCCTGAAAGGTCATGGAGTCTAGCCCCCTGCCTTCACTAGCAGGACCAAGTACTGATTTTGCCCCAATCCCTAAGTGGCCACCTCAAGAATTGAACTCATAACTGTGGGTTTAGCAACCCAATGCTCAAACCACTGAGCTATCCCTCCCCCCTGATCTGAGTTGTATATTGACCTGGGTGTGTGGCTGGTCCTTTGGGATCAGAAGAACCCTTTTGTTTGATTAAATGGGTTTTAAATAACCACTCATCATTAAGTCCAGTGTTTTTAGTGGTGATACAAGGACTGGAATGCCTAAGGATACTGCTTTTCTGAAATCTTGTTGGCCAGTGTGGTGAAACAGAAATTTACTTTTGTTGCTGGTTTGGTATATCTCGTGGAAGAATAACCACCAGTTTTTGGGTGTGTCTGTCTTATTTCTCAGCAATTTGTCCTAAATTGTCCTGAATGGACTATAAGGTGGATAGAAAGCTGGCTAGATCGTCGGGCTCAACGGGTAGCGATCAATGGCTCCATGTCTAATTGGCAACTGGTATCAAGCGGAGTTCCCCAAGGGTCGGTCCTGGGGCCGGTTTTGTTCAATATCTTCATTAATGATCTGGAGGATGGCGTGGACTGCACTCTCAGCAAGTTTGCAGATGACACTAAATTGGGAGGAGTGGTAGATACGCTGGAGGGTAGGGATAGGATACAGAGGGACCTAGATAAATTAAGAGGATTGGGCCAAAAGAAACCTGATGGGGTTCAACAAGGACAAGTGCAAAGTCCTGCACGTAGGACGGAAGAATCCCATGCACTGCTACAGACTAAGGACCGAATGTCTAGGCAGCAGTTCTGCAGAAAAGGACCTAGGGGTTACAGTGGACGAGAAGCTGGATATGAATCAACAGTGTGCCCTTGTTGCCAAGAAGGCTAACGGCATTTTGGGCTGTATAAGTAGGGACATTGCCAGCAGATCAAGGGATGTGATCATTCCCCTCTATTCGACATTGGTGAGGCCTCATCTGGAGTACTGTGTCCAGTTTTGGGCCCCACACTACAAGAAGGATGTGGAAAAATTGGAAAGAGTCCAGCGGAAGGCAACAAAAACAATTAGGGGGCTGGAACACATAACTTATGAGGAGAGGCTGAGGGAACTGGGATTGTTCAGTCTGCAGAAGAGAAGAATGGGGAGGGATTTGATAGCTGCTTTCAACTACCTGAAGGGGGGTTCCAAAGAGGATGGATCTAGACTGTTCTCAGTGGTAGCAGATGGCAGAACAAGGAGTAATGGTCTCAAGTTGCAGTGGGGAAGGTTTAGGTTGGATATTAGGAAAAACTTTTTCACTAGGGGCAGGTCTTCACTACTGGGGGGGGGGTCGATTTAAGATACGCAAATTCAGCTACGCGAATAGCGTAGCTGAATTTGACGTATCAGAGCCGACTTACCCCGCTGTGAGGACGGCGGCAAAATCGACCTCCGCGGCTCCCCGTCGACGGCGCTTACTCCTACCTCCGCTGGTGGAGTAAGAGCGTCGATTCGGGGATCGATTGTCACGTCCCGACGAGACGCGATAATTCGATCCCCGAGAGATCGATTTCTACCCGCCGATTCAGGTGGGTAGTGTAGACCTAGCCTAGGAGGGTGGTGAAACACTGGAATGGGTTACCTAGGGAGGTGGTGGAATTTCCTTCCTTAGAGGTTTTTAAGGTCAGGCTTGACAAAGCCCTGGCTGGTATGATTTAGTTGGGAATTGGTCCTGCTTTTAGCAGGGGGTTGGACTAGATGACCTCCTGAGGTCCCTTCCAACCCTGATAGTCTATGATTCTGGTGTTCTCAGTTGTGACCCACGGAGGAACAGTGACAGTTGTATACTGACATGTTACGTTAACCAAACTTTATAATGCAGACACAGCCTTGGGGATAACCCTGTGCATCACTGACTTGCACGAAGACCAGGAGGCCCTGAATCAGGGGACCACAACTGGATCTCTGCAGCAGCCAGTCTCTGCTATGTCCATGCCTGATCATGGGAGGTGCTAAGCATGCTCCACTCTCCTCGAAGTCAGTGGGGACTGAAGTTGCTGAGAAGGGGGCACACATCATCCCATCAGCTGAAACCCTATATTATTAGGCCAAAAATTCCAATCTTGACTGCCTGGAGGTAGGCACTTAAATCCATATTTAGGCCTCTAAATAAAAATGGTCGGATTTCCAGAGGTGCTGTGCATACACCATCCCCATTCACTATGATGATAGCAGGACCATGCCCAACAACTGGTTTTATGATTCAGAATAATCAGTATAATGACTTCAGTGTCATTACATTATCTCGTTTCTGCAGCCTGGGACTACAACTCATATGCTGAAATACAGAAATGCTGACTCTTTCGCCCTTTATACAACAATAAGCACGAAGAAACTACACAGGCATAGTGGGGTTCAAAATCAGTGGTGATCCGTGTGTGGGGGGGTGGGGGAGGCAAAGGGTCACATGACCCTCCCCAAAACACCGGTGTGTGTGTGTGTGTGTGTGTGCAGGCAAGGCCAGCAGCTGGGGAAATGAAGGGGCAGGGCCAGAGTCGGAAGGGAAGAGGCGGTGCCAGAGCCTCTCCTCTTCCAGCCACCTTGCCTGGTGTGGCACCCAGCAGCTGCACTTTCTCTGGCAGCCTCTGGCCATGCTGCTTGTCTGGGACACCGCCGCGGGGGGACGGGTGCTGTGCCTAGGGGTGCGTAAGGTGTACATCCGGTCTTGCATGCAAGACCTAGCTACATATATCCACACACATGCACGCATATGCTTTGGCTGGTTTCTAAAAAGCAAGTACCTTATATCTGACCTTGAGAAAATGAAATCATAAAAGAAATAAGGAGAGGGAGAGGTAGTGAATGTGCCTTATTAATGCTGTATCCTGGATTATTTATATTTGATTACAACTGAAAATATAGAGGTTTTATTTATTTCATAAATCAATGAAGCACTATGCCAAAACTTTTGTTTTTGTTGACATGCTCCCTTTTTCTAAAACTCCACGGGTAAAATCCACGTAGTCCCTCTGGCTACACAGTAATCGCTCTCGTTCCCGCGCTAGTCTGGCACCAAAGCAGCCGGCCCTGCTCGCCAAGGCGGCGACCCGCGTCGTTTCCACGCTGCTGCCGCAGTGACCAACACACCTGTGTGAGCTCACTTGCGGGGGGAGGAGGCGGGAAGCACCATCGCGGCCCAGAGCCTTTCGGTGCAGCTCCCGCTCCCGCGGAAGCCCACGGGACAGCGGGAGCCCAGCAGGCAGCGCCCCCGCTCTTCCAGCCCCGTGCGGACGCCCCAGGAGACTACAGCTCCCAACACGCAACGCTCGAGAAGACTGACCGCATTGCATGATGGGAACTGCAGCCACCCACCCACCTCCCCCGTCACGTGGGAGGCGGGAAGAGTCGTTCCCTCTACACAGTGGCTGTCGGCGAAGCGCCGCCAGTCGGCCCCGGCAGCGACCCGCCCCTAACACAGCAGGACCCGAGCGGGGCTCTAGGGAATAGCCTGTTTGTAAACACGCCTCTACTCCGGGCGGCTGCCCGTAGAACCCTCTGTTAATCTGGGTCCGAGCGGCTCTACGGAGCGAGTCCCCGCTCCGACGAACAGCGCCTCAAGCCGGCTGGTATCTTCCGCTCCCGGGCAGGCGGCTGGGCGGGCACCAGGCGGGGGGGTCTTTCCTGGCATTGCGTCGCGCTGCGTTTCTACCGCGTCTACGCCGGCCGAGCGCTGCGCTGCTGGGGCTGCGGGCGGATGGAGGCGCGCGACGGCGGCTGGGCACGGCGGCTGCGGGACTGCAGGGCCGTTGCCGGGGACTCTGCGCCGCGGGGACCATGATGCCCGGAGAGGCGCCGGCGGCGGGGATCGCGGCCGAGGCCGCCACGGCCTGTGCGAACTGCAGCGCGCTCCAGCAGGTACCGGTACCCCGCACCTCACCTCCGCCCGAGCCCGGCTGAGACCGGGACCGTCCCCCCTCCCCTATCCCACCCCCAGGCCGGCTGGGACCGGTATCGGCTGGACCCCGCCCCCTACCCATTATGCAGGTAGCGCCCAACCACCTGCGCTCCTGCCTGCAGCAGACAGCGGGACCTGCTCCTGTTTTCTGGTGCTCGGGCGGGCGGCGCTGGCTCCCCGCTGCCTCGGGTTACAGTCCAGCGACCTTCCTGCTGCTGTGGCATTTAAGCACAGGACGTGGGAAGAGCCAGTCACGTCTCCCCTCTTCTTGCTGGAGGCTCCGCAGCGGCCCTAGCTCGGCTGATTGGCAGCGTCCTTGGCCTCCACCGGAGCGTGTTGTATTTTAAGTCTTAAAAATAGTCAGTTTAATTCTCAGTCTTGGTATCCGCAAAAAGAACAGGAGTACTTGTGGCACCTTAGAGACTAACAAATTTATTAGAGCATAAGCTTTCGTGGGCTACAGCCCACTTCTTCGGATGCATATAGAGTGAAACATATTGAGGAGATATATATACACACATACAGAGCGCATGAACAGGTGGGAGTTGTCTTACCATATGTGTATATATATATCTCCTCAATATGTTTCACTCTATATGCATCCGAAGAAG
>NW_020664931.1:684472-707186 GCF_002925995.2 Terrapene triunguis
CTTCTTCGGATGCATATAGAGTGAAACATATTGAGGAGATATATATACACACATACAGAGCGCATGAACAGGTGGGAGTTGTCTTACCATATGTGTATATATATATCTCCTCAATATGTTTCACTCTATATGCATCCGAAGAAGTGGGCTGTAGCCCACGAAAGCTTATGCTCTAATAAATTTGTTAGTCTCTAAGGTGCCACAAGTACTCCTGTTCTTTTTGCGGATACAGACTAACACGGCTGCTACTCTGAAACCAGTCTTGGTATCGTGAACCTTGATATGGCGGGCAGGTGCCGAGCCTTCCAGCTGTCAGTAGCCTTTCAGGGGAAATAGAGTGGTTAGGAACATGAATTGCGAATGTAAATAGCAAACGGAAAGGAGCCCCGTCACGTGTCTCATAAAGAATCAGAAAAGAGTCCTGGTCTCTATTGTCTCTTTTCTCTAACAATTCCACTAGCGTCACCCTTCTGCACTTTTGGATTTCCTAAAAATCTTGGATAGCATGCACTTTTTCAGCTGGATTTTACAAAGATTTTCTTTTTGTAAACTGATTTGATTCCTTTTCTACCTAATCTATATATTTTACTAATTTGTACAGCACTACAAGTGTGTATGATACTTGACAAAACAGAAAATGGCAGTGTTTCTTCCCAGAAGAGTTAATATTCTTAAGGCTTCAATTCTGGAATATGCTGTGCATGTGTGAGCTCCTACTCAGACATGTAGTCCTGTTGACTTTAGTGGCACTCTGCAGAGGCTCAGAGGTCTCTCTTCCTATGCAGAACTCATTGCAGAATTGGGGCCTAATTGAAGAATAGGAAAGAGATATGGTAAGGGAGGCTGAAGGTGTTAAGATTATCACTTAAATTAGTGATGCATGCATCTTGAGGGGTACCGTGGGTTTTTCTGTATTTGGTTATGATTTTGAGTAGACACATCACTGGACATTGGCAATACCAGGAGGGATGAGATGGAGTGCTGATGAGAAATGCAGTGGGGAAAGTAACTGAAATACTTTCCACATGGATTGTATTTTCTAAATGAACAACCTACCCTATATTCTCAATTACTGAGGGACAGTCTTACTTATTGCTATATTTACTTTCCTCAACCAGCTATCTGTATAACTTCTCATAAATGATGTACCGAAATACTTGGATGCTAATATCTAAACTAAGGCTGTCAAGCGATTAAAAAAATTAATCGCGATTAATCGTGCTGTTAAACAATAATAGAATACCATTTATTTAAATATTTGCGGATGTTTTCTACATTTTCAAATATTTTGATTTCAATTACAACACAGAACACAAAGTGTACAGTGCTCACTTTACATTTATTTATTACAAACATTTGTACTATAAAAAAGAAACTGCAATTCACCTCATTGAAGTACTGTAGTGCAATCTCTTTATCATGAAAGTTGAACATACAAATGTAGAATTATGTAAAAAAGAATAACTGTACTTAACAATAAAACAATATAAAACGTAGAGTCTACAAATCCACTCAGTCCTACTTCTTTTTCAGCCAATCACTTAGGGTATGGCTACACTTGCAGCTGTACACTGTTGTGAGTTAAACTTGTCTTCGTACAGCTGAGTAGGGAAAGCGCTGCAGTCTGTCCACACTGCCAGCGCACTGTCGTGGCCACATTTGCAGCATTTGCAGCGGCATTGGGAGTGGTGCATTCTGGGTAGCTATCCCAGCGTTCAAGTGGCTACAATGTGCTTTTCAAAAGGAGGGGTGGGGTGGAGTGTGACAGGGAGCGTGGGGGGAGAGAGAGTGGATTTTTGGAGTGCCGACACTGTGTCAGCGCCTTGCAAGTTCCAACCCCCCTCCCTCTTCCACCCCTCTCTCACTCACTGAAAGCAAACAGCAGCTGTTTGTTTTTTTTCTCACAGACCAGGTAAGCAGTTGCTCCCCGAAATGGACTCTCCCCCCTCCTCCCCCGCCTCTCTTTTCAAGCAAACATTACCTGTGGGCGTTCCAAAGGGAGCCCCCCTGCCTGCCTCTACTCATTCACAGCAAACAGTAGCTGTTTGTTTTTTTGATAAGCAGCTCCCGGAGCGTCTGGAGTTCTCAACAAAACAAAGAGAGGAAGCTTCACTTAAAAGGATTATGGGGAGTTTCCGGAGGTCAGTCACTGCGTAATAAGGTTACTCCCCATTTACACTGGAGCACCAGCGTCTCAGCCACTCCGCACCAGCTGTTAATCCTCTCGGGGAGGTGGAGTACCTGCAGCGCTGTAGCCACGGAGATACAGCGCTATATGTGCCTTGCCAGTGTGGACGGGGAGTGAGTTACAGCACTGTGGGCGGCTTTATTGCGCTGCAACTCTCAAGTGTAGCCAAGGCCATAGACAAACAAGCTTGTTTACATTTGTGGGAGATAATGCTGCCCGTTTCTTGTTTACAATGTCACCTGAAAGTGAAAACAGGTGTTCACATGGCACTGTTGTAGCCAGCCTAGCAGGATATTTATGTGCCAGATGCTAAAGATTCATATGCCTCTTCATGCTTCTACCACCATTCCATAGGACATACGTCCATGCTGATGATGGGTTCTGCTCAATAACAATCCAAAGCAGTGGGGACTGACGCATGTTCATTTTCATCATCTGAGTCAGATGCCACCAGCAGAAAGTTGATTTTTTTTTTTTTTTTTGGTGGTTTGGGTTCTGTAATTTCCACATCAGACTGTTGCTCTTTTAAGACTTCTGACAGCATGCTCCACACCTCATCCCTCTCAGATTTTGGAAGGCACTTCAGATTCTTAAATCTTGGGTCTAGTGCGTTTTGTAAAATCTGTTGTGAAAGTATTCTTAAATTGAACAACATATGCTGGTTCATCGTCAGAGACTGCTGTAACATAGAATATATAGTAGAATGCAGGTAAAACCACGGAGCAGGAGACATACAATTCCCCCCCTCATCCCCCAAAGAGTTCAGTCACAATCCTGCAGGTCTCAAGTAGTGTTTCTAGCTTTTACATTTTTTCAAAATCCTTATCTGTCGACACTGATAGATGGTGCTTTGGAAGAACTAATGTGGATGTGATAGCGGCTTTATTGCAAAGCAGGCGCTGAATCATAGCCAATGTGGAGTTCCATCTGGCTGAAATGTCATGTATGAGAGGTTCTTGTTTCTGTCCATTTGCAGCTTGTTGTATTCCTAGCTCTGTACTGTTAGCTGGACTGTGTTTGAAATGGCCTACAAGTTTTCTACGTTTTGCCAGCACGTTTTCAAAACCACCACCAGTGAGTGCTACTGTAATGGATTGCTGCAGACTGTGAGCAATGCACGTCATGTGTTTAAAAGGCAAGCGACTGACTGCTGCTACAATTTTACGTGCACTGTCAATACACCTCTACCTCGATATAACACTACCTGATATAACACGAATTCGGATATAACGCGGTAAAGCAGTGCTCCGGGGGGGCGGGTCTGCGTACTCCTGTGGATCAAAGCAAGTTCAATATAACGCGGTTTCACCTATAATGCGGTAAGATTTTTTGGCTCCCGAGGACAGCGTTATATCGAGGTAGAGGTGTACTAATTGTTGCTACCTTTTCTTGAATATTCTGTTCTTTTGCAACATCCATGAAATGCTCTGCACATGCTTCAGCAGAATGTCTCTCTTCAGTATGGGTTACTGTTAGAGCAAAGGACCACAGTGTCCATGCGGCATCAGTAAGGTGTGCCGTGACACCAAGATAGCTATTATTGCTCAAGGATGTCCAGCGGTCACTAGTCAAAGTATCAGCCAGTGCATTTTTCAGAAGCTCCAACTTTGTAGTCTTCTCGTTGTTATATTGGTCATTTATTCGTGATGCAATGGTTCCTCGGGAGAGCAAAGTGCATGACTGAGTGGAAGATGCAATTTGAATAATATCACTTAGCCCTCTGTCATTTACAATGTTGAGTGGTCTTCAGTCCATAGCTATTCACTTTGCAATAGCATTGGTTAAGGTGTTGTACTTTGTTTGATCCATGGGCTTGTAGCGATCCTGAAACTCTGTAATTGTTATCTGTCGCGGCTGGCTGGATTAATTTGGTGGTGGTGGGTTATCTGTAGCACAAGATCCGGAGGCAAAAGCATGCTCAGAACGTAGGTGGTACTGCAGACTTGAAGTGCTTCTATGTTATTGGAACTCAGCCTTGCAATAGCTATAGATAAGTCTTTTTAGTCAAAGAACCATCTGGAAGCTTTTTAAATATAAACTTCCTATTCAAAAGACCTGAACTGTTGCTACTTTGCTCCATTACCTTTTTTGATATTTAATCACTCCAGATCATGAAAGCACAGTAGAACTGTGTCAGTGTCTGGAATAATTCAATATATTGTTCTATATAATCAATATATTTGTGTCCTGTTCAAAAGAGTCCTTGCCATGGATATGGAAAGATTTTTACCTCAGGATTAACATTCAGTATGGGAGTGAATTGTGCAGGAGGCTTTTTATGCCTACTGCTGCTGGGTTCGCCTTTTGTATACTATTTTGTATGTGTCCTTTAGAGGAGTGTTGGCTTATTGAAGGAGTAAGATTTTTTTTTTTATCTCAGTACTCTGGAGATGAGAGGGGTGTGAGCTGTTCAAGAGAGAGGTGAATTCTTGATGCTGCTCCTGTTGAGGTGAGTTTCTGAGCTCACCAAGTTCACCTTCTGTCCAAAGAGAGTTTCATCTTAGAAATCGGCATACAGTGTTTGGGGAGGGGAGAAGTAAGCAATGACTTGTGCAGGAGGAGGGCCTGGAGGACGGGGTGACAGCGGGGAGGAGCAAGCAATAACTTGTGCAGAAGGAGGGTGAGGGAAGTGTCTTGCTGCTGCTTCTGGATGCGTGGTTTTTGGTACTTGGCTCACCTCCTTTTACTGAGTTAGTTGGGCTCCCTTCAGCTGAGTGAGCCCTTGTTTGCAAGGGAGGGTGGATTTTAACCTCAGGAAGAAGCAACAAAGAGTCCTGTGGCACCTTACAGAATAACAGATGTATTGGAGCATACATAAGCTTTCGTGGGTGAAAACCCACTTTGTCAGACGCATGTAATGGAAATTTCCAGAGGCAGGTATAAATATGCAGGCAAGAATCAGTTTGGAGATAATGAGGTTAGTTCAATCAGGGAGGGTGAGGCCCTCTTCTAGCAGTTGAGGTGTGAACACCAAGGGAGGAGAAACTGCTTTTATAGTTGGCTAGCCATTCATAGTCTTTATTTAATCCTGAGTTGATGGTGTCAAATTTGCAAATGAACTGAAGCTCAGCAGTTTCTCTTTGAAGTCTGGTCCTGAAGTTTTTTTGCTATAAGATGGCTACCTTTACATCTGCTATTGTGTGGCCAGGATGGTTGAAGTGTTCTCCTACAGGTTTTTGTATATTGCCATTCCTAATATCTGACTTGTGTCCATTTAGCCTTTTACGTAAAAGATATGAGGGGCCAGCTGGGCACAATAGGGCACAGGCTGGCTAGGGTGATGATATGTCCTGTTTTGGCCAGGACAGGCCCCTTTTTCAGTTATGTGCCAGCCGTCCCTACTTTTTCACCAAAACTGGGCATTTGTCCTGGCAGCAAGGCAGAACAGAGAGAGGTGGCTGCTGCCTGGGGGTCAACTGAAGGTAGCACTGCCTGCCAGCAGGAAAGTGGAAAATTTGCTGCTGGTGAGCAGTGCTGGCTTCAGAGCTGACCCTTGGGTGGTGCAGAGCCGGGGGGGGGGGGGGGGGGCCAGCCCAGGGGGGCAGGGGGGGGGGGGGGGGGGGGGGGGTCAGCCCCAGCTGCATGTGGCATGGAGCCTTGGGGGGGTGGGGTCATCCCCAGCCCCAGCTGTGGATGGCACTGGGCTGGCGGGGACACCCACCATGGGCAGTGCAGCGCTCGGGGGGAGGTGGCACGGTGCTCAGCCCCAGCTGTGGGTGACATGGGGCTCAGGAGGGGATCAGCTCCCGAGTTCAGGGGGAGCCAGCCGCAGCGCCAGGAGGCATGGGGCTTGGGGGGGGGGTCAGCCCCAGCTGTGGGTGGTGTGAAGCTTGGGAATGGGGGGTGGGGGTCAGCCCCAGCTGTGGATGGCACAGAGCTGGTGGGGGAGACCCCACCGTGGGCAGTGCGGAGCTTGGGGGGTGGAGGGAGCTGCGGGTGGCACGGGGCTCAGCCTCAGCTGTGGGGGACTTGGGGGGTGGTGATGTCAGCTCCTGAGTTTGGGGGGGGGGGCAGCTGCAGCTCCAGGCAGCATGGGGCTCGGGGTTGGGGTCAGCCCCCAAACTCGGGGTGTGTGCATGTGTGTCAGCCCCAGGCAGCACGGGGCTTGGGAGGTGGGGTCAGCCCCAGTTGCGAGTGGCACAGGGCTGGAGGAAGAGATCCCAGCATGGGCAGTGCGGAGCTGGGTGGGGGCTCAGCCCCAGACCCTTGGAGCACCCTGCAAGGGGCAGGGCGGCTCAGGCAAACCCTTGGCTGTCCTGTTTTTACTTTTAAAAAATACTTCTCCACTGGAGCTGGCATGAGAACCGCGTGTGTCTTTCTGTAGCCTCTTCTGTTTCTGTCTGGCCTCCGGTGGAGGCTTACGTTACTGCGTCTGACCTGAGGTAGGTACTCCGAAGCAGCTGATGCTGCCCTACTGTGATTAACGCACGTTAAAAAAATTAGTGCGTTAATTGTGGTGTGCGTTAATTGCACGCTTTAACGGCAGTTAATTGACCGCCCTAATCTAAACTGTATTCTTAAATTTATTCACCTAAATATGGGTTATTGCTGATTATGCACTATATGTATTTTATGACTTTAAAAACAAACTTTGTATTTGGGGATAATCTAAGCACTATACCCAGATGTACAGACACTCTTTTCGTAACCTGTGTACTATATAATTTTTTAACAGTCACTAATTCTTTCTCTCTAAGTGGCAGAAGCCTCGGCAATAAATCTTGGGAATAGTGTTTGCAAAGTAAAGAGTAGTGCTGGATTTCTAAGAGGCTGAAATATTGTGTATTTGTCAAAAAAAGTTTGCTTTGTTTAAACTAGTCTAACTATCCAGAGTCCAGAATGGCAGAGCAGTTTTCCAGTGAACTGTCTTCTTTGCCTCATCTTTCAATTCACATACCTTTGGATTTCGGCAGTGTTCATTTAAAAGAGTCCATATGGAAATTTGGATCTTCAATTTTTCATTATAATTTCTTAAAACTCAGAGGCCCATATTTTCAGTAGTATTTATAAATCCATTTCACGTTTTAGATGAAAGATAGGCTTCTCCGATAGGATGTTTTTTAAAGAAAGTTTGAATTGGGAATGAGCATTAGCATTATCAGAAATATTTGAATTGTAAATTAGAAAATCAGTGGGCATAGATAAATTAAGAGAACTGCATTATGGTTTAGTTTAGTTGTTTGTCAGGATTTAATGTGGGGCATAAAAGAAAAAACACATTAGGTTAACCAGACAACTTGAAAATATATAGAATGTTAACAAGTTTCCTCAGTTTGGGGCGTGTATAGTGTCTGTGTACTATTTTTGGTGTGAAATTTCTTTGCCAACTTGAGATTTTTTTCCTTACAGAATTTAAATGAATATGTAGCTGCATTAATTGCACTGAAGCAAAAAATAATTGACACAGAGTAAGTACAACTGATATATTTTACACAAATGTGTTTTTACTGTTTTAAGCTAGTAGTTTAAAAAAAATACATTTTATAGCATTATATGACTATTTTAATCTATTGTCCATTGTGGATGTTGGTCATCACAAAAAAAGTAAAATTGGCATGGTTTTCTCAGGAAAGACCTCAGGCCTAAACTATAGAGTATTGCATTTCAGTTCTTACTTATAACATGTGAAGTGTGTAGAGAGGCTTAGCAATGTGTCTTCATATTATTTTAGACTTGCTGTCAGTCTTGCTTTCATGTCTGCGCTACTATATACCCCTGCGCAGAAATTAATGCTGTGTGCGCAGAATTTCCTCCCCCTACTCCCCCAATGGGCTGCAGAGCTGCTGGCCACCACTAGGGTGCGCTGGATCTGGAAGAGCCAGCCCAGCTCACAAATAGAAGACACGACAGGAGGGGGGGGGGGGGGGGGGGGAAGCGCCCACAGCTGGGCTCTGGGGGCTAGAGAGTGTGTGCGAGTGTCTGGGCAGGTGGGGGCGCCCCCCCAAGCTGGGCTCTGGAGGATATGGGGTGCGGGTGTCTGGCCCCCCTGCTGGGCTTTGTGGTGGAGGGAGCTGAGAAACAGTCATTTCTTTACTTCTCTACTCCTGGGGGAATTATTTTGTGTCTGTATTGTTACAGCCATAGTTGCTGACAGGTATTTTGAAATAAATTACCAAAATAATTGAAATTGGCATGATTATATAGTGTTGTTTTGACAAAATATGCAGAATTTTGCAGAATTTTTAATTTTTTGGCACAGAATTTTTAAATTTTTGGAACAGAATTCCCCCAGGAGTAACTACTTATATCAAATAAATGTTTGAAAGTAAAAGAATGTTCCTTTTTACCCAACATGCAGTAAGAAAATTTAGTGGAAAGCTTCTTTGGAAGCAGAGTCCGAGAATTAAGATTTTGTTCTAACATCCACTTTTTCTCAAGAAAATTTAGTTCTGTCATTTATAATATAATATATATGGAGATATACCTATCTCATAGAGCTGGAAGGGACCTTGAAAGGTCATTGAGTCCAGTCCCCTGCCTTCATTAGCAGGACCAAGTACTGATTTTGCCCCAGATCCCCAAATGCCCCCCCCCCGGATTGAACTCACAACCCTGGGTTTAGCAGGCCAATGCTCAAACCACTGAGCTATCCCTCCCCCATTAAGATGCTTATCCCTGTTACCAGTTGTCTATTATATTAAATATAATATACTGGACTGAGGTGAATTCATCTGAAGAACCAAGACATAATTTAATTAAGAGAGGCTGTAGGTACTCTTAATAGCCTAAATTGAAAAGTGTTACTGAAGAAACTTAAATTGATAATGTAAGAAAAAATAAAGTTAATGACGTCAAATCCACAAGTTTAGGATTGTTTTCAGGTTTGACATTTTCAAAAAGCCTGACAAAATTAAAACTTGATGCTTGCATTGTTAAATTAAACAAAGGGGATTACTTATTTTTAGTTTGTAACTAAGCTGGGTTTGTAACCAATACAACTACTGTAAAGCTTTCTGCATTTTGGTATAAGGAATAAGAAATGGAATGTTAAAACTTGATTGTCCAAGTCAGATTCAAAAATGAATTGAAAGATCACCCATGTAAACATCTTATTCTTTTCTTTTTACAGCTGTTTGCTGACAGAATATCAACAGAAGTGTAACGATATCCTTTGTTTCTGTATTTCTCTTAGTGTTTTGAACATTGAACATGTGAACATTTCATTTGACAGATAGGACTTTGGGGAATTTGTGAAGTTAAAAATTAAGGTTAGAAGCTTATTTGTAGCAATTACTACTTATTCTAAAGTATTGAACAACTGAAGCTATAGAGTCTATGGGGAAAAAATTGGACTTCAGAAGTGGAAACTTAACATGCCTGAGTGTTGGCAATTTCCTGTATTTTTTTTTTAAATTGTGTTTATAATAAGTGAAACTAGGGGTTGAGAATTATTGCTTCATGTGCTTAACGAAGTCAGTGATTCTACATAGATATTGGATTTTTTTCCAATGTATTCACTTCATACAATACTTTGTCATAGTGTAACAATTCTGTTGTACCATTAAACATTACTTTCCTTCCTCCGAGTCATCTTCCATTGGGAAGGGTGTGATGACTTGATATTTCTTCACAGTTGTTGGGATTCCAGCATACTATTTCCATTCTTAACACTTTTGAGAAAATGGTGATAAACCTATTAAATTTTTTTCCTTAACAAGTTATCACAGCTTCAGTTGGCTGAAAGGTAAGAACAAAATTCAGTTTTAGGTTTGTTTAAATCTCTGTTTGGTAATTGTTCTGGAGTAGGAAAGAGAGGTATTTATCAATGCAAAGTAATGGACACTTACATGGCCATTGACTCCAGTTTTCAATATTCTCCCTGTGTAACTTAGACCTAAATGGCCTGTCATAGTAATGGCAGCTGCCTGGGGCTGCCCTTTGGCCCACACTGCTGTTTGAAATCTCTCCAGTGCTACAACTCCATCCTAGGCATGTCCACCATGCAAAGGCTTTGAAAGGATCCTCTGAGGCTAGACTTACGGCTATCTTCCACAATGTCTGTGCTGGGGAATCCTCCCCCCAGGATTCAGGATTTTGAGGCCTTTTTACGTGACACAAAGGGGCCTAAGTGGAGGTGAGGATCTTGCCTCTGTTATGGGTTCAAAGTGAGGGGTCTAGGAACTCTCATGCATTCAGTGAAGAGGGCTGAATTACATTCTTATTTATGATCTGTGAGCTAGTATGGGAACTTAGGCTTACACACTCCACTCAGTTCTCTTTAAATCTGACCCAAATTTTCTATGAAGAAAGCATATTACATGGATAAATGCTAAGTTGGCTCACACACCAAGAATGTTCAAGTAGTTGGAGAGACTAGGGGGATAAGATAATATCTTTTATTGGACCAACTTCTGCTGGTGAAAGAGACAAGCGTTTGAGCTTACGCAGAGCTCTTCAGGGCCAGCAAAACAAATTACTACACCCACCTTGTCTCTAATATCCTGAGACTCACACAACTACAACAGTAAAGCAAACAAGTAGCTGGAGAGCGTTTTCAACTGTCCTGTAGGGGAAAGCAAAGTAGCTGCTGTTTCAGGAAATACATCACTGAGTTCAGACTTGAACAAAATCCATGTTTTTTGGCCGCATGTTCTGTAGTCTTTGTCCATTTCAGAGAGAATAACACTCTTCGTCACCAAGTGGAACAGATGCTACAAAAAATCTCTCCACTAGAAAAGTGTCAGCAAGAATTGGTGTCTCTGAAAGCAGAATTGGAAGAGAAAAAGGTATGCTGAAAAGTATGAGGATTGTTTAAAAGTTTATGAAATCTTTCCTTAATAAATGCTTTGTTGCAACAGACTAGAGGATTTTTTGCCACTAGTTTTACTGCCGGTATCTTAACTTTAGCAGTGACAACAAAACATCTTGGAGTGATCTCACCTCTCTCTCAAACTGCTTGGCAGCTCTGAGTCATAAATTTTCAAATTCTGTCACGTTTACTCTGAACGTAGATCTATTGTAATGGTGTTATTGCCATTGAGTAGTACCTTTACTGTGAAAGTAACGTAGCAGAATCTGGCCAACACTGCTAGGACAGCCTTTCTAGACTTGTGGGGGGAGGGCAATTTACAGCTCTACTATACTTCATAAACATTTAGGTTACCCTCTTTAATGTGAGGCTTAACATTAAGTGTAACAAACTGTACAGAATGTCCCCAATATCTAGCTAAGTGTAGAGATATTAAAATGTAACTTCAGAATTTATAATGTACATGGCTTGCATACATGTGGGCCTATCATTTTTCAAGCTAAGCTGACTCATTACTTGGATGGAAGACAATTCAGTCCCCAGGGTGCTGCGGTACTAGGTTTTGTCCATTGAATATGAGGCATTCTTAGAACGGAGATATTGAAAGTGCAGTGGTAATTATTTGAAGATTGTTGATGCTTTCAAACTCATGGAAATGACACCCTGTGGCGTTTCAAGCACAGAATCCTCTTTCAGTGCTGTCTAGTTGGACTGCCTGTGTGTGCCCTCTAATGGCATTAAATGTGTGCTTGAGACTACATAAGAAATAGCAGCATCCACCTGGTTCTGTGCCTTCACCTGCGCTATGGAGAGTACTCAAAGAACCCTTTGCAGTATCTGCAAAAACAACGAGGAGTCCTTGTGGCACCTTAGAGACTAACAAACTTATTCGGGCATAAGCTTGCATGGGCTAAAACCCACAGCTCACGAAAACTTATGCCCAAATAAATTTGTTAGTCTCTAAGGTGCCACAAGGACTCCTTGTTGTTTTTGCTGATACAGACTAACACGGCTATCACTCTGAAACCTGTTTGCAGTGTCTGGATCTGCACCACAGACCCTTTCTTTCTATGCTTTCATTACATATAATTAAGTAGTTCTAGATATTACAAATTGCATGTTGTTGAGTGTTCAGGGTCTTGCGTTAGTAAAAGAACCATGTAGAGGGTTCATATACTGTGCCTTGTGCCAATTTATTTTCCCTGAATTGGACTTCTGTGTCCAGTGTGTTTTCAGCCTGGGGGAGAGTCTCTCTCTAGCACAGTGTTTGGAGTGCAAAGCATTCATGCCAGAGACCCTTGGTACAGACAACTTTGGCTCTGGGCAAAGCCCTCAAGACTTAGACTGAAACTCTAGAGGGTTGGAGTGTCATGTATTGCCCACAATGAATAGCTCCACTTTCTGCCCATGTTAGGCAGTGAGTGAAGTGTCCCCTTTAATTGGTATATGAAATGATTCCTCCAGGTGTGGGTAATCTATAAAATGGGTTGACATCCTTTGGAATGAAAGCTTCTATATAAATATAAAGTAATAATGTATTGTTATTTTTAGCCAGTCTATTGAGGGCATTTAGTGCCTCTTTGAGCTACTAAGATACTTTATAAAAGAATTGTGGGTTGTCTTTGAAGGTTAACGTTGTTTTGTGTTAAGCTTCTAGTAATGTTTTGTGTGCAAACTGTATACATTAGAGCAAAAAGACCTTTTAAATGTTCTAGCCCACCCCTCTGCCATTGTTCTTTGAAAATACTTCAAGCATACTGATTGTACTGGATCCCTGCTCTTAAAGGCTCATAACTCTATTGTGTGACTAGAGCCTGATTTTCGTAGCAAGAGAGTTTTGAGGGCTGCTACCTTACAACACCTGATAGTATATTCCATTTTGTGTTGAAATGGTACAGACCCTACTACTGAGAGTTCCTTTTCCTTTTCCCTGGTTCTGATAGTAGTGCTCATCTTCATTATTGCTCTTTCCGTAGTCATTTTAATTTGGCTCAACCTGATGAAGTTAAGCATTTGGAGACTTTTCTAGCATTTGAATATGGGTTACTTGACCTAATTTGATCCTTTTGCCTTCCTCAACCTATAATATATTTGAATACTTTGAGGAGAAATTTTCAGCATCTTTTGCTGTGCTTGGGTGCCTGGATATTTGGATGATTGTGACAAAGTCTGAATTTTCTGTCAGATTTTTATGAATCCTGTATGAGTCGTTGGGGCCTGGCAAATGAAAGGGCTTGCTTCCAGGAGACTGTTACAGGCTGGGGCATTGATGAGACTCTGACAGGCAAGTAGCAGATAGACTATTGCATAGGATTCTCAACTGTTCTAGCTGTTATGGAGAGACCTTGCCTTTTAGTATAGGGAAGGTATTAGAGAAGTCCAAATGGAGTGGAAGGATCATACCACTTTACATTACTTGATTTGTACTGTGACACTGGTAATAGTATTACAGGTTTTTACTTAACAGAAGCTCTGGCTTCTTGAGGCTTCAGTACTTATCTTGCTGGAGTGCTGAACTTAGGAGAGATGGGGTATGCCCAGAGTTGTAGAAGTTATGCTTTACTTCTCATGGCAGTTTGAACACTGGTTCTTGCTCGCTATTTGTTGCTTGACTTTGCCTTTAATAGTTTTTCTTATTTCATTGTTTGGCTGAGGCTGTCTTTTGTAGGAGTATCCATAAATGTGTTTTAATCTCCAAGTGTGGGAATTTTCTAGGTTTATTAACTAATGCCTTTGGAGAAAACAATTACCTTTAAATCATGGTTTCTGATTTTATACATTGGATTAAATCCACACTTATGTATTCACTGTAGACAGATTCATTCATTAATGTTCTTAGTTCCTTTTGTCAGCACGGGTTAAGTGGTGCTGGCACCTGTTCAGCAAGGGCAGAATGTACCATCCACAGTGTTCACACTCTGCAATTTAACATTGAGTTTCCATCTAGTTAGGTGCTGGGAACACAGACAAATACAGCTGCCACAGCTTGTACCTTCAGAGAACACGAATCATAGGTGAAACACTTCCTTTTCTAATTTATTTTTATTCCTGGGTAGAGTGTGTTCCTTGTGATCACTGTCCATTTATGTACTGTAGAAAAGGCAAAACTCTGCCAACCCACTGTTTTCTGTCCACTATAAGGACATGCTTTATTGTCATTTTCTTTAGAGTTCTCTCAAGATTTATCAGCAGACTTATCTGGAATATGCTCGGGTGAAAGAAGAAATTGCTAGAAGTGATTCTGTGTAAGTGAGTCATTCTTTTCTAAGAACTTACTCTTGTCTATCATTTCTATGGAAATGCACAAGCTACCTGTAAATTGTCAGTAGAGATTGTGTTTATTTGTATTTACTCTCTTTATATGCAAATATAATAGGGGGAGTTGGCATCAACACCTATTGTTAAGGTTCCCTAATGCTTCCCATGTTAATACCCTATTTTCAGTTGTTTCTGACTTGCTAGGTTTTAACAATTTTGTGCTGAAATTTTCCTTTATCCTGAAACATGGAAAACTATAGTTTTATTTTGAAAGTTTCAACAAAGACGGTGCAGCCATTTGAGAATCAGAGCATGTAGCTGGCATACTGAAAATAGAAGTGTAGCTGTAGTGGTGTGAGGGGCTAGCTGCCCCGAGTATGTACCTGTGGTCTCAGATGGGATCGTACTTGGGGTAGCTAGCCTGTTGCACCACCACAGCTGCACTTCTGTTTTTAGTGATCTATCTCAGTCAGAGCTAATGTGGATATGTCTCCTCCAGCTGGAATTTACATCTTCCAGCTCCAGTGCAGATATACCCTTAATAAAACCTTAAGTTGATGTAACTAAAGTAAGATTTGGATTTTGTGTAATGACTTCACTTTGCACTTCCTTAGTGACTATGGAATTCTATAGGAATAAATGACAGCACAGAAGATCTATAAAATTAACATTGTTCTGTAAATATTGTTGTAATGCTAATTTCACTGTCTGCCTGTGTAATATCTAACTACTTATTTTCTTATAAATGCATTAGTTCATTTTGTTGTTTGACCTGGAAACTGGCTCCCCTGAAGGACTAAGCATCGATTCATAGATTCTAGGACTGGAAGGGACCTCGAGAGGTCATCGAGTCCAGTCCCCTGCCCTCATGACAGTATTTGGTCCTGCGTAGACCATCCCTGACAGACATTTATCTAACCTACTCTTAAATATCTCCAGAGATGGAGATTCCACAACCTCCCTAGGCAATTTATTCCAGTGTTTAACCACCCTGACAGTTAGGAACTTTTTCCTAATGTCCAACCTAAACCTCCCTTGCTGCAGTTTAAGCCCATTGCTTCTTGTTCTGTCCTTAGAGGCTAAGGTGAACAAGTTTTCTCCCTCCTCCTTATGACACCCTTTTAGATACCTGAAAACTGCTATCATGTCCCCTCTGTCTTCTCTTTTCCAAACTAAACAAACCCAATTCTTTCAGCCTTCCTTCATAGGTCATGTTCTCAAGACCTTTAATAATTCTTGTTGCTCTTCTCTGGACCCTCTCCAGTTTCTCCACATCTTTCTTGAAATGCGGTACCCAGAACTGGACACAGTACTCCAGTTGAGGCCTAACCAGCGCAGAGTAGAGCGGAAGAATGACTTCTTGTGTCTTGCTCACAACACACCTGTTAATGCATCCCAGAATCATGTTTGCTTTTTTTGCAACAGCATCACACTGTTGACTCATATTTAGCTTGTGGTCCACTATAACCTCTAGATCCCTTTCTGCTGTACTCCTTCCTAGACAGTCTCTTCCCATTCTGTATGTGTGAAACTCATTGTTCCTTCCTAAGTGGAGCACTTTGCATTTGTCTTTGTTAAACTTCATCCTGTGTACCTCAGACCATTTCTCCAATTTGTCCAGATCATTTTGAATTATGACCCTATCCTCCAAAGCAGTTGCAATCCCTTCCAGTTTGGTATCATCTGCAAACTTAATAAGCATACTTTCTATGCCAATATCTAAGTCGTTGATGAAGATATTGAACAGAGCCGGTCCCAAAACCGACTCCTGTGGAACCCCACTTGTTATACCTTTCCAGCAGGATTGGGAACCATTAATAACTACTCTCTGAGTATGGTTATCCAGCCAGTTATGTACCCACCTTATAGTAGCCCTATCTAAATTGTATTTGCCTGGTTTATCGATAAGAATATCATGCGAGACTGTGTCAAATGCCTTACTAAAGTCTAGGTATACCACATCCACCGCTTCTCCCTTATCCACAAAACCCTTTATCCTATCAAAGAAAGCTATCAGATTGGTTTGACATGATTTGTTCTTTACAAATCCATGCTAGCTATTCCCTATCACCTTACAACCTTCCAAGTGTTTGCAGATGATTTCCTTAATTACTTGCTCCATTATCTTCCCTGGCACGGAAGTTAAACTAACTGGTCTGTAGTTTCCTGGGTTGTTTTTATTTCCCTTTTTATAGATGGGCACTATGTTTGCCCTTTTCTAGTCTTCTGGAATCTCTCCTGTCTCCCATGATTTTCCAAAGATAATAGCTAGAGGCTCAGATACCTCCTCTATTAGCTCCTTGAGTATTCTAGGATGCATTTCATCAGACCCTGGTGACTTGCAGGCATCTAACTTTTCTAAGTGATTCTTAACTTGTTCTTTTTTTATTTTATCTTCGAAACCTACCCCCTTCCCATTAGCATTCACTATGTTAGGCATTCCTTCAGACTTCTCAGTGAAGACCAAAACAAAGAAGCTTAAAGCTTAACGGTTCAGCTGTCTTTGACTAAAATGTGTGTAGTCTTTTATCTCTTCTATAAAATCTGAGTAAAAAACAGTTATCATGGGAATCTTAATATAATGTGGGCCTTTGCTGTGAGGAAAAAATTAAAGCAAGTTTGGATGTTAAGCCCTCAAATTGGGATATGCTCTGCTCTCTGCCCCGGACCCACCCCCAGCTGTGGCTCTGGCCTCTGCCCCTGGCTCCCAGCCTGACTGTGACCGCAGCCCCAGCTTTGGCAGTGCATGGACAGGGGTAAGGGGGGACGCAGGGTAAAAAGTTTGGGGATTATTGTTATAGATGGGGTAGCTAAAGCACAGACAAGTTAAGCCCAAATATTCAAACTGTTGCTTCAGGTAAAGTATCTAAATTCTAAATACATATTTAGATACCTAACTTAGTGGCCTGATTTCTCCTCCCGCCCGCGAATTTGAGCACTTCTGAAAAACAGTTAAGTCCGTAACTTTAGGTACCCAGGTTAAAAGATTTTGGTTTAAATAACTTAATCTATGAAATGCTGAGTGTACTTTCTACACAAAAACTGTTGGATTGATTTTTAATTCAGCTGGTGTCTTATGCAGCATGGTGAGATCTAAATATAGAATAATTTTTTAATTTTTTTTTATTTTGATCAGGAAGAAGAAACTGGAAGCTAAAGTGAAGAAACTGGAAGGTAATTGTCACTTTCATATTCAATTTACAATATTAGTGGCTCATTTAATCTTTTTTAAACCTTTTATTAAGGCAAAGTTAAAATAGAACATTAACATACTACATCACTTATTCAGGATCAGGTAATATTTAAAGAACTTGGCTAAAATTCTGGCTTGATGGCTGGGGAGCCTGCCTCCTTTGACTACACTACAAAGGTTTTGTGACAAAGTTCCTCCTCTATCTCAGTGGGTCCTGCGCTTATTGGCGGATTTTCTTGCCTCAGAGATTCCCCATGTGAGTTGGGGAACAGCCCAGAGACCTTCCCCTCTGGAAGAACCCACAGTCCAGGTCAATTGGGAGGTTTGGGGGGAACCTAGGCCCGCCCTCTACTCTGGGTTCCAGCCCAGGGCCCTGTGGACTGCAGCTGTCTATAGTGCCTCCTGTAACAGCTGCATGACAGCTACAACTCCCTGGGCTACTTCCCCATGGCCTCCTCCAAACACCTTCCTTATTCTCACCACAGGACCTTCCTCCTGGTGTCTGATAACGCTTGTGCTCCTCAGTCTTCCAGCAGCACACCCTCTCACTCTCAGCTCCTCACACTCACACCACAAACTGAAGTGAGCTCCTTTTAAAACCCAGGTGCCCTGATTAGCCTGCCTTAATTGATTCTAGCAACTTCTTCTTAATTGGCTCCAGGTGTCCTAATTAGCCTGCCTGCCTTAACTGGTTCTAGCAGGTTCCTGATTACTCTAGTGCAGCCCCTGCTCTGGTCACTCAGGGAACAGAAAACTACTCATCCAGTGACCAGTATATTTGCCCTCTACCAGACTCCTGTACCCCACTGGTCTGGGTCTGTCACATATCCCTCCCCCCTGCTCAACGCCAAGGGGTTGGGCAGCTTGGGATGCCAGACAGTGCACACGTGACAAGCCATCGGCGTTGCCATGACGGCTCCCTGCTCTGTGTTGCACACGGAACTGGAAAGGTTGGAGGGATAAGAACCATCTGGTCACCCTTGTGTTCTTCTCCTTGTTCCGCTGCATCCATTGAAGAGGGGCATGGTCGGTCACGAGGACAATTCTGCGCCTGAGCAGGTAGTAGCACAATGTTTCCATGGCCCATTTTACAGCGAGGCATTCTTTCTCCACCACTGTATATTTTTGTTCCCTTGGAAGGAGTTTCCGACTGAGGGATAGAATTGGGTGTTCCTCCTCCCCAGCCATCTGGGATAGAACGGCTACTTCCGATGCATCCGTCTGCAGGATAAACTCCTTGGTGAAATCAGGGGCTATCAGTATGGGGTTACTGCAGAGGGCAATCCGTAGGTCTGTGAATGCTTCCTCTGCTGCGTCAGACCATCTCACCAGATCAGGTCCATGGGCTTTCACTAGGTCTGTCAGGGGGCTTGCCCTTGTGGCAAAGTGGGGGATAAATCATCGGTAATACCCCACCACACCTAGGAACGCCCGGACTTGTTTCTTGCGACTTGGTCGGGGCCAATTTTGGATGGCCTCTAACTTGTTCATTGGGGTTTTACCAAACCTTTTCCCACAATGTAGCCAAGATATTTGGCCTCTGTAAACCCTACAGCGCACTTGGCAGGGTTTGCTGTAAGGCCAGCTCGCCTGAAGGTATCAAGGACTGCCTCCACCTTCTCCAGGTGGGTTTCCCAGTCTGGGGTATGAATGACCACATCGTCCAAGTAGGCAGCAGCATAACTGTTATGCGGGCATAATAGCTTGTCCATGAGGCGCTGGAAGGTAGCTGGGGCCCCATGTAGTCCAAAAGGGAGGACAGTATATTGAAAAAGACCCTCTGGTGTAGAGAACGCAGTCTTTTCCTTTGTGTCTTCTGCAAGGGGAATCTGCCAGTACCCCTTTGTCAAGTCTAGGGTAGTCAAGTACCGGGCATTACCCAGACGGTCCACTAGCTCATCTATGCGAGGTATGGGGTACGCGTCGAACTGGGATACTTCGTTTAGTCGCCAGAAGTCGTTGCAAAATCTTGTGGTGCCATCAGGTTTGGGTACCAGCACGATTGGGCTGGACCACTGACTGTGGGATTCTTCGATGATCCCCAACTCCAGCATTTTTTTTACTTCTGCTTTTATTTCCTCCCTTTTTGCCGCTGGCACCCGATAGGGCCTCATTGTTACTCTGGCCCCAGGGTTCGTGATGATGTGGTGATATGTCTCGGTTGTTCGACCTGGTTTTGTCGAGAACACATCTTGGTTCCGGAAGATCATCTCAGACACCTCATTCTTCTGGTCTGGTGTTAAATCGGGAGACACTCTCACCTGTTTGGAAGGCTTGTTTTCCTGGGTTAGGTATTTTTGGACCGTTGTGCATGCCTCTTGTGCATGTCAGGGTTTCAGAAGGTTAACGTGATAAATCTGTTCCTGTTTTCTGCGTCCTGGCTGCTGCACCTTGTAGGTTACTTCCCCCACGGGTTCAACCACCTCATAGGGCCCCTGCCATTGGGCCAGAAGCTTGCTTTCTGGCGTGGGTACCAACACCATAACCCGATCCCCTGGTTGGAACTGTCGCACTTTTGCCTGGCGATTGTAATGTTTTCACTGGGCCTCCTGTGCCTTCTCCAAATGTTCCCGTACAATAGGGGTAACCCGGGCTATCCGGTCTTGCATCTGCATTACATGCTCTGTTATATTTCTCCCCTCATTGGGTTCCTCTTCCCAGATCTCTTTGGTGATATCTAGTATGCCACGGGGGTGATGCCCGTATAATAACTCGAAGGGGGAAAACCCAGTTGAGGCCTGAGGTACCTCCCGGATAGCGAACATAAGGTAGGGTAGTAGGGTGTCCCAATCCTTCCCGTCCCGACTTACCTTATCATAGCCTTGAGGGTTTGGTTAAACCTTTCTATCAACGCATCAGTCTGCGGATGGTAGACCGAAGTTCTCAGGGTATGTATATGGAGCAGCGTACAGAGGTCCTTCATTAGCTTCGACATAAATGGGGTTTCTTGGTCAGTTAATATCTCCTTCGGTAGCCCCATTCGGGCAAAGATCCCCACCAGCTCTTTGGCTATAGTTTTAGAGGCTGTGTTCCGCAGGCGGACGGCTTCTGGGTAGCGAGTAGCATAGTCCAAAACAACAAGTATATATTGGTGGCCCCGAGCCGTCTTCTCCAGGGGTCCCACTAGGTCCATGGCTATTCGCTCGAAGGGGACCTCTGTGATGGGAAGGGGTACTAAAGGTGCCCTCAAGTGGGTACGGGGACTGTGCAGATGACACTCCGGGCAGGAGGCACAGTACCTCCGCACTTCTTCATGTACTCCAGGCCAGAAGAACCGTCATAGGACTCGTGCCAGGGTCTTCTCTACCCCCAAATGCCTCCCAAAAAGATGACTATGAGCAAGACTTAATACAGCGTTCTGGTGTTTTTGAGGTATTAGGATCTGCTGTACCTTCTGCCCCTGTACTGGTGCAACCCGGTATAAGAGATCCTTCTTCATTATTAAGTAGGGTCCTGGTCCCCGGGTTTTCCCTTCCACGGGGACCCCATCTATTTCAGTCACCTCCTTCCTAATGTTGTCATACCTTGGGTCTTCTGCCTGGTCCCGTCCAAAATTTCCTCTCCTGGGGCTAATCTGCCCAAGATCTAGGGGCCCAGTCTCTATTGCCTCTACTGGTTCAGAAGCATTAGGGTGGGGGTCAGACTCAGGTGCTTCTCCCTCCTGCGTGGCCTCCTTTTCAGCTGCTCGGGTCCGCCTACCTACAAGAGCGACCCTCTGGCTTTGGGTCAGTATTCAGGTTCCCAAGGTCTTAGCTGCCCTTCTTTCTCTTTTTGTCTTTCTACCCTGTCTGGTTGTGGAGAACAAATCTGGGGATATTTCAGAGAAGATTGGGGATTGACAGTCTGCTGTGGATGCCTCCCCAATTTTAGGGTCCCCATCTTTCTCTAATCCCCCTACTGGGAGTAAGTCTCCAAACCCTGGGAAGTCCCTCCCTATGAGCACCGGGTATGGGAGTTTAGGGACTACACCTGCTGCTACCTCAGTAGTGTTCCCTTGGATCTCGATTTTTACTGGGATGGTGGGGTAGTAACTAACTGTCCCATGGACACATGTTATCCCCGTACGTTTAGCCTGTAGCAGCTGACTACGCTTCACGAGCTTCCCTGAGATAAGAGTGATAGCACTCCCCGAATCAACCAGTGCCCTGGTCCCTACCCCATTTAGTTTCACTGGTCTGGTATACATATGTGGGGTTAGTGAGACCCCCACAAGGTGGATTAGGGATCATGGATCTGCCCAGTTCCCCAGGTTACACTGCATAGGCTCCTCAGCATTGGGACACTGTGCAGCTATGTGTCCCTACTCCCCGCAGGTATAACATCTGTATGGAGCCCTAGGCGTTCCCCAGTCTCTTGGTTTGGGCAGTCTAACATCACGATCCTCTTCTCCCTCAGTGCTCCGACTCTTTGAGGCCTCTGATGGGCCTTCAGCCTCTCTCTTTTTCCACCTGGGCCCTCCTGGTGGCCCAGTCACCCGAACTTTAGCGCTTGGTGCTGCTAGTTTTACCCGGGGTGCCTCTTCCTTAACTGTTCGGGTCAGCTCCCTCGCTGTCCTTCGCCTCTCTATCAGGGCGACAACCTCATCATAGGTGGAGGGTTCGTTCTGGCTTACCCAGGCACGAAGGTCTGGTGGTAGTCCCCTCATGTATCGGTCGATGACCAGAACCGCTAGTATCTCTTCCGGACTCCGGGACTCTGTTTGCAACCACTTTTGTGCGAGATGGGTGGGGTCATACAATTGGGACCGCGGGGTTTTGTCTTCCTGATACCTCCAACCGTGATATCGCTGGGCCCGCATTGCTGTCGTTACCCCAGATCTGGCAAGGATCTCTGCTTTCAGCTGGGGGAAGTCTGCCGCAGCCTCTTCAGGTAGATCATGGTAGGCCTTCTGGGCCTCCCCACACAGGAATGGGGCAAGGATGCCAGACCACTGATCTCGAGGCCAGGCCTCCCGTAGGGCTGTCCTCTCAAAGGCCAGAAGGTATGCTTCTACATCATCCTCCCGTGTCATTTTCTGCAGCCAATGGCTGGCCCGTATGAGCCGCGTCCCATCATGGCCGCGATTCAGCTCTGTAAGGGACTTTACCTGGTTTACCAGTTCCCGCAACATAGCTCGGTCTTGAGCAGCCTGGTCCATCAGCAGGCGATTAGTCTCTTGCTGCAGCCGCACTGCCTCCTGTTGGGCGGCTGCCTGGACACGGGTAGCCTCCTGCTGGGCCGCCATAGCTTGAATCAGTGCCCGCACTATGTCATCCATCGTGGTGGGAAAAAAAAAATCCTCTCCCCCTTTTTTTTTTTTTTTTTTTTTTTTTTTTTTTTTTTTTTT
>NW_020664931.1:707286-711440 GCF_002925995.2 Terrapene triunguis
GTGCCCGCACTACGTCATCCATTGTGGTAAAAAAAATAAATAACCCCCCCCCTTTTTTTTTTTTTTTTTTTTAAATCACCCTCCTTCTTCCGCCGCGCTGTGCGCCCCAAGATCCCACTCCTGACAGCAGTGTGACAAAGTTCCTCCTCTATCTTGGTGGGTCCTGCGCTTATTGCCGGATTTTCTTGCCTCAGAGATTCCCCATGTGAGTTGGGGAACAGCCCAGAGACCTTCCCCTCTGGAAGAACCCACAGTCCAGGTCAATTGGGAGGTTTGGGGGGAACCCGGGCCCGCCCTCTACTCCGGTTCCAGCCCAGGGCCCTGTGGACTGCAGCTGTCTATAGTGCCTCCTGTAACAGCTGCATGACAGCTACAACTCCCTGGGCTACTTCCCCATGGCCTCCTCCAAACACCTTCCTTATTCTCACCACAGGACCTTCCTCCTGGTGTCTGATAACGCTTGTGCTCCTCAGTCCTCCAGCAGCACACCCTCTCACTCTCAGCTCCTCACACTCGCACCACAAACTGAAGTGAGCTCCTTTTAAAACCCAGGTGCCCTGATTAGCCTGCCTTAATTGATTCTAGCAGGTTCCTGATTACTCTAGTGCAGCCCCTGCTCTGGTCACGCAGGGAACAGAAAACTACTCATCCAGTGACCAGTATATTTGCCCTCTACCAGACTCCTGTACCCCACTGGTCTGGGTCTGTCACAGTTTCTAAATGCGTATCCTCCTTTTGAGATAAGAGATAATGGTGTGATTGAGCAATTTGGTCAACATTTGGCAAGGAAGGAGCAGATTTTAGAAAAATTATGCAGAAAAAGTCAAATGGATTTGGTCATGGGTTGGATGTGAGGAGGGGAAGGAGTTGAAGACGACCTCCATTTTGCAGGCCTGGGTGACATGGAGGATATATTAATGTCAGTCATAATGGAGAATGAAGGTAGGAGAAAGGGTTTGGGAAGAAAGATAATAGGCTCTGTTTTGGCCACATTTATTGGCTCTAAAGCTGAAATATCTGAAGGATGATAAAGTTGAGAATGAACCATAGCATACACATCTATAGTGGAGAAGAGGCTTTTAGATGGTGCTTTACAATATGCAGAAATTAGACTATAACTCCAGAATCTCCTGAGGTATGTCAGGATGTCATAAATAATAAGTCATTACAATCATTATCTTTGGTTTCAGCTCTATAATTTTGATTAGTCACCTTAATAAAGTCTCTACAGGTCAGTGTTTGAGTACAAAGACCTTTGGTACCAGTGCTGAAATTGGATCATATTCAGCCTTAGTGCAAGTGAGCATCTTATGTACTAGGACTGAATTTGACCAGATTCCTATGCAACATCAACACATTTTTATTTTTAATTTAACTTCTAATTCCCTAGCCCCTTCATTAAATAGGATAATAGGGCATGTGAAAAATATCACCCAGCTTGGACCTGCCTTTCCTATCTGGGAAGTATGGGGCTGTATTTCAGTTCATGAGTGGTGGTTCATATTGTGATGCTTTGGTGTTGTCTTATTGTAACTTTAAATATACATCTAATCCTGGTAAAATACTTCAGAAGAAATCACGCATACATTGATGGATCTCAGATAAACTTTCAAAGGTTAACAAATCAGAAATGCAGAAATGTAGGTGTGCATTCTACACTTATATTTGCTGGTTTCAGGTACTTTGACTTGTGCAATAGTAGTCTCATGCCTGTGGTTCTTTTTCCTTAAATAAAGAGGCTGCAGCAAAGCATATGCAAGACTTCAGACAGTTGAAGACTGAAAAGAAAGTTCTTGAAAAGGAGCTAAAGAAGGCACAGGTAGTAATTGGCAACTTTGGGGGAAAAAAATCTTTGTTGTATTTCTAAAAGAAAGTAGATACAATAACTGAATTTCATGAATATTTCAGCTTGAGGTATTCAACTATTTACTACTATAGTAAGATCTTGAATTAGCTTGGTGATATTGAGTTACAACACTTAGTATTTTAGTTGCTGTTTCAGAACCTACACAGCATTTATAAAGTTAGTGCACTCTAAATAAATATTGACCAAAGCTCATTGGTCTTTTCAATGTAAATACTGTAAAATATATATGTATTGCATAGCAATTTAACACAGTTAATGAATGTTAAACAGGAAAAACGTGATGACTTTCCCAAAGAGAAATGCAAAAAGGGTGAGTATCCAGTTTTTGTTTGCTTTCAGATTTATAGTTGTATTTAAATTGTTACTTTCTGTATATCATTAAACTGTATTCATTCTTTTCAGTGTTAAAACATGCAGAGACACAGAGTGCAAGAGAAGATCCAGTAGCAAACATAGACAAAGGTACACTTCTGTTAGGCTTTCTTCTGTGTAGTATAGATGTTTTGAAACATACTGTAATTCTGCAGAAATATATTTTGCTGTCTTGGCAGCAGTATTTTTAGCAGTGCAGATGGTTGGAAATGGATTTATAATGAATATATATTATAAGAGCAGAATTAGTTGGTATTCGGAATGAAAAGGAATATACTTTTATGAGGGAATATACACCACTAAAGTTGATATGCAATTCATTTCTATTATTTCATGCTGAGGAGGCTCTAAAGAGTTATTTATTTTAAATTGTCACTTTTAAAACAATTTTTCACTTTTCATATGCAAACACCAGTTAACAATTACCCAAAATCCAGCCTGAAAACAAATCGACAGACTAAGATATCCCATCATCTCATTCCATTTCCCAGTATCCTCAATTCAGATAATGAAGAGGCAAGTAAAGCAAATGATACAAAATATGAATTAAATCTTTGGTGTTCTTTGTCAAACTGACAGGCTATACCTTCCCCAAGGAGGCAAAAATCCAGGGAGAATGGCCTAAAAGAAGGGATATGAAAAATTCCTTCATAATGAATCACTTCTGCCTTGTACCTTGCATAAAGCTAACACATCTGCTGAATATTCAGTACACCGTTCTGCTCTTCACCTCTCTAATTCCAAATGGAAATTGCCGAGCAAGCAAAGCAAACACTGTCCTGACCGTAACCTTCTTCCAGAATGCATTTTAATTTTAATTGCTGAGGAGGGATTCCTCACTTTAAGTGAGGGTTGCCTAACTCGTTGTACTTTTGCAACTCATATATGCACTCTCACCCATGTGCTCTTTTTGAACACCAGTTGTTTCATTTTTAAAAACTACTTACAAAATTTTGATGAACACAAAAACGGGGGAAAAGGAAACACTCTCCTTTTTTTCTGACCAGTTCTATTCCTTGTTTTAGAGCAGGGGTCCCAAACACGCGGCCCGCGGAGCTCTTCCCTGCGGCCTGTGGAGCTCCCCACGCCCCCCCCCCCGTTACTTCCTGTCGCTGCCAAACTCCCCTCACCCCCGCCACCCCGAGTTATTTTCTGTGCCTGTTAAGCTCCCCGTGCACTGCTCCCCAATGTTTGGGGCACCTGCCACCCCCACGCGCCCCCCTCCCCCCCCGGAGTGTCTCCCGGCACCCACTTGCTGCCTCCTCACTGCCCCGGAGCCTGCAGCACATGGTGACTCAGGAGCCTGCAGCACATGTTGAATCCGCTCCGGTCTGCAGGCTGCCGGCTTCCGGCCGGTCCTAGTGTCCCTCTGCACTAGGGCCAGGGCAGGCTGCCCTTCCCCTGCCCTTCTGCCCTAGTCCTGAGCCTCTCTCTTCAGTGAAAAATAACAAGGAGTCTGGTGGCACCTTAAAGACTAACAGATTTATTTGGGAATAAGCTTTCGTGGGTAAAAAGCTTCCGAAGAAGTGAGGTTTTTACCCACGAAAGCTTATGCCCAAATAAATCTGTTAGTCTTTAAGGTGCCACCAGACTCCTTGTTAGTTTTGTAGATACAGACTAACACGGCTACCCCCTGATACTCTCTTCAGTGAGGTGCTGCCACCCTGGAGTCGCTCTAGGTAAGCGGCGCCAGGCCGGAGCCCGCACCCCAACCCCCTGACCGGAGCCCCCTGCCACATCCCACACCCTCCCGCACCCCAACTCCCTGTCCTGAGCCCCCTGCCACACCCTGCACCCTGACCCTCTGCCGCACCCCTCCTGCACCCCACACCTCAATTCCGTGCCCTGAACCCCCTACTGCACACCCTCTGCACCTCAACTCCCTGCCCTGAGCCCCCATCACACCCCGCACCCC
>NW_020664931.1:711450-738971 GCF_002925995.2 Terrapene triunguis
CTGCACCTCAACTCCCTGCCCTGAGCCCCCATCACACCCCGCACCCCTTCTGCATCGCCTGGGGGCAGAGAGGCGGCAGAGTTGGGGTGAGGACTTCGGGGAAGGGGTTGGAATGGGGGCAGGGAAGAGGTGGGGCCTCATGGAAGGGGTGGAGTGGGGGCGGGGCCAGGGGCAGCAAGGGATGGGTGTCAGTGATGCGACCCTTGGGCCAATGCACTAGTCCTCAAGCGACCCTCGTGGTCATTTTAGTTTGAGACCCCTGTTTTAGAGCATTTGTATATGACTTTAAGTGCAAAAAATTAAAAAAAGATTTTTTTTTTTTTTTTTGCAAAATAAGTCTGACCTTTGTTACTTATTGCTTGTTTGGTTTTGAAAATCCTAGTCAATTTGCATTTCATGTCATCCTTCTGTTTCTAATTTGGTGTGTTAAATTCAGTTTCAGGAAGTGGGAGGGCTTTGCTATTAATGAGAAGTTTGTTCGGAAAATAGCTGCTAAGTAGGTATCTCCGAATCAGAGAACCCATAAATGACAGGTGGTGGTGGAAAATACCTATTGTACATAATATGCCTATTTATGTGATAGAGGTCATGGTGAAGTGTGACATCACAGCAATTTTCATAACTGCAACAAAGCTACATGGTGGTAATCTGACACAAACTATCAAAAGCAAACATGTTCCAGCTAGTCTAAAATGTATTATGATGTCTTGAGTTGTGTGTTCTTCTCTACCAGTGACACTGATACAGGACACACTTAGCGTGCATGGAAAAAGGGATGGAAAATATTATACTACTATTACATAAAACAGTGGTACACCCTCATCTGGGATACTTAGTTCAGTTCTGGTCACTGTATCTAATAAAGGATATAGCAGAAATAGAAGGATTCAGCAACAGTGATAGAAATGCTTAGACATGGAAAACATCCATATTAAGAGAGGGAAGATAGGGACAACTTATTTTATAATAGAGATCAAACTGAACAGATGTCATATAAATATACTCTTGTTATGATGAGCTCATGAATAAGGCTACATTTTAGTCATGGGTATTTTTAGTAAAAGTCATGGACAGGTCACAGGCAGTAAACAAAAATTCATGGCCTGTGACCTGTCCATGACTTGTAATACATACCCTTGACTAAATCTTGGGAGGGGAGACCTTGAGCGCTAGCAGGCAGAGGCGGTGCGCAGAGCTACCTGGCCACACCTCCACCTAGGAGCTGAGGGAGGAGGATATCGTTGCTTATGGGGAGCCCCCTGAGGTAAGCATGACCCTGAGCCCCCTCCCACACCCAAACTTCTGCTGCTGCTGTGGGAGAGGGGTGCGGTGGCCCGAGACTGCCCCAGCAGCGGCTGGTGCAGCTGGCCCAGGAGCTGTCTGAGCTGCTCGGGCGGCCCCTGGGCCAGCTGCACCAGCTGCTGCAGAAGTCATGGAGGTCCCGGAAAGTCACGAAATCCATGACCTACATGACAAACTTGCAGCCTTAGTCATGAATGGCACAGAGAAGTGGAGCAGATGCTCCTATTTACTGTTTCACATTATTCAAGGGCAAGGGGATAATCAGCGAAATTGAAAGGAAGCAAATTAAAAACTGATAAAATGGAATTTTTTTTCATGACATACGGTTGCCAAAGAAGCTCATCACAAGAAATCATTTGGTATGTCTACCCAATGGGAAATGTGAATCCCAGTGTGGGTGGACAGATTTGCATTAGCTACACTAGCTTGCATGCTAAAAATAGCAATATGAACATTGCAGCAGACTTGGGAGTTAGTCAGGCTTGGACTTGGGTGGCTAGCCTGAACTGCTGCCCTTGTTGAAATGTCCACACTACTGTCTTTAGTGTGCTAGCATGAGTGTCTCTGCCTGTGCTGGCGGATCACCTCCCAGCCTCAGTGTTGCTATAGCCATTGAGACGAAGAGTTTGTAAAGATACCAAAAATGGCTGGATATTTATATATATAAATATAGTATGTATAACAAGTATCCAAAATTTCATTAGTAATGAGAAAAAAAAGAAGAAAGTCGTAAGAGACAAACCCTTGTACTTTAGGCCGTAAACCAACCTGTGAAGGAGTTATGAAGAAACTTGCTCTATTAGCAGGTTTTTATAATTTCACACCTCAGAGATTCTTGCACTTTCCCTAAAGCAACTGCTACTCACCGACAGAATTAGGTAGACCATTGGTCTGATCCTGTGCACCTGTACATATGTATATAAGATTGTTAGCATTCTCTTCATTTTTTGCTTTTCTTTTTAGTGCTGCTATAATTGTGTATTCATTATTTAACCATTTCAATTCACACCCCTTTGAAAGTTAACACTCAGAATATCAATCTACCTCCATTTACTTAATTTCACGTGCTTTGGTAGTGCCTTTTAAATAAGTTTTGTCTTAATATTACAACAGGAAATAGCAGGTAGATAATTTTGAATTTACTAAAAACCTCCATTAATTTTTAACTTGATTGAATCTGCTCCCAAATTTCTTGTTTCATTTCTATCTCTTCTGAATTTATTGAGATCTGTAGGAGGAGAGAAAGTCATGGCTGGCACAGTGCATGGGGAGCTGCAGGCCAGGGGCTTAGAGACAAGAGAGCCCTGCACCTGCATGCCTTAGAAGCTCAGTATGGAGAGCATTTTTCTTAGAGTCTCAAAGACTCTCTATGGGGAGGAGCAAGCAATGGACTGGGGCTTGTGCTTCTCATGAACCACAGCCTCTCTACCCCCTGCAAATCCTACATGCAGCAATGTATAGCTTTGGTTCCTCTATACCATCCTTGCACTAAATGTTGAGCCACTGACAGAGTGAGGACTACCTGCTGCATGATTCAGGTCTGATCTACTGCTTAGGATATTGGGCCTTGATTGTAGCTAAGCAAATGTACACGAAAACTTAAAATTATTGCATTTTCTCCAAGTTCCTACCCATGAGAAGCACCTGCCTGAAGGACAGTTAACTCCTGGATTGGGTATCTGGGATATATTTCCCCAGATAAAATGGTTGCTTTATCTTTTTTTTTCCACTTGTAATTAATATATAATGCTAGATTTTAGTATTCTCTGTTTTACTGTATTCATATGTGTATGCTTACTTAGAACAAAAGTGATATGACAAATTCACAAACTTAAGCTATTTAATTGTAAAGTATTTATTTTTAACAGGAAAAATAAAGCTGCTATTGGAGGAGCTCTGGATGTGCATTGACAGCACAACAGGAAAAACACAGAACCAGGAACATGATTATATCTTGGGTGAGATGGAGCACAAAGTGTCTTGGAATGCTGTTGAAAGTATCTTTTTTTTCTTCTTTTTTCTTTCTTTCTTTCTCATTGAGAACAAATTGTACTAATGGCTATTTTTTTCCTCAGCAGCTTCTGTTCAGGGTCACTCAAGGATGCCAGTAAAAACAGGCAAGTTATTTACAGAAGGTATGTTGCAATAGGTTTTTAATGTATTTGCAGTAAAAATAAATGCACTAATTCAGGCTAAACACTATTCTGTTATCTCCGAACATTACAAATTAGCTATTCTAAAAATATTATGTTGTCTTAAACACCTTACCTGCTGAATATTAAGTCAAATATCGGTGTGGTTAAAATATCTAGAAAAACCAATTGATTCTATGACCGGATACTACAGAGTAGCAGGCAGACATTGCTGAGCTCTTTCTCAATGCCATGGGTAGTAAGAGAGAACTGAGAGGTGGTCATGCTTGCTCCGCCTCACATGCCCTGGGATGGGAAAACATGAGAGCATGCAGGTATGCACTGCTGTTCAAAATATTCTGATCTCATGCACAAGATGTTGCACTACAAGTGGGATATATGTGTACAAAACATCACTAAGAACCACAGATACTGTGAGTTATGTAACTTTTTTCTTTTCTGTTCTATCTGGTACATTAGCTTTTGGTGTCCTTGGAGACGGTGGTCAGAATGTGAAATGAGGACTGTAATGTTAAAGACCATTTCTTGTTTTGTCTAAATCTTGCATTTTGAGCTCTTGAGGACAAGTTCTGTCTTTACTTTTTCTGTACAGTGCCTGGCACAATGGTGTCTTGATCCTTGGAGTCCTTAAGCACTTATATTATGAAATAATAAACTATAACATCACAACATTGCTTTGTGTGTCAGTTAAGATTGGGTCTATGCTTAACACAACATGCAGTCTAAAAAGCAAGAATGAAAAGTTAAGGCAACCAGCAGTTCTCCACCCAGAGAGATATTTCACCAACTGCCATACACCAGAGAGAATGCACCGTAATTTTGCTCCAGTAGGGATGCCAGCCTTCTATCACCCTCTTCCCTAAATTACACTGTCACCACCACCACCAACAGTTCAAACTCCCATCCCTTCTGCACACTTTTCTCTGAAACTACACACACTTAGGGTGTGAGAGGATTTGCTGGAAGGCTGGAGTCTGTGCTGACACATCTGTTTGCAGAGTCTCGGGCCTATGTCAGTAAAGACACTATACTACACATTGTTCTAATATAAAAGAATGACAATTACGACATGCTATGTGTGTATCTAGGGTTATAGAAATATATGTGAAATACTACATCATGTAGTTCTAGTGCATATATGCAAATGGACAGAGTTAAGGTTGTTCAAGCAGTCTTGATTTTTGGCCTTTCCTGACTCGAGTCCTTAACTGTACATCCTTAATATTCCCAATATCTTTTTGACATGGTAATGTATAATTATATTTGAGAATATATGAAGGTCTGCATTTTAATCTTAGTCCCTGAACAATATTTTTGAAAATGAAACTCCTTGGTGCTTCTTACAGCTGTCTTTGAAAATATTTAGAAAATCATGACCAAAATATGTTGAATCACAAAATACTATTAACTTGATAAAACAGAACGAAAAATACAAGAACCTGTTATATTTTTGTCTTTTGTAGAAGTTGCACAAACTCACCGAAAATTCAGGAAATCTGATGTCAAAACGCTTCACCCTCATTGTTCACCAGAAACCATTGAAAATCAAAGTTCCTTAACAGCTTTGCAGATAAAAGTAGACAAGGAGCCTTCTGGAGGTGATCAATTTGAGAGCAAGACCACTGAAGAAGGTCTGCAGGACTGTAATGGTGACAGTGCTTTTTATGAGGACAAAACTATAGAGGTGGTTGTACAGACAGACTTAACAGACAGTAGCTCAGAGTCCTCTGATCAGGAACAAGAACAGCTTGGTGGAAACTTGCTTGATATATTGAACTGGGCGAGGCCTCTCCCCCCTCTTCTATCTCCTGTATGTTTTTCACCACTGGCTACACAGGTGAGTTACAGTAAGACTGAATTGGCAATAGCTCAGCTTCTCTAGTACTGCAAAAATAATTAAAGGGATTTGATAGACTTGTCTAAAGTATCAGTGTTGTTTGTATGTTTTCAAACACTTTACAGGGACTTTGTCACAATGTTTAGATCCAAATTTTAAGTTCATTTTTGCTGAGTTTTTTAAAATACACTGTATTTTGTGGACACACACACACACACACACACACACACACACACACACACACTCTCCTGTAATGCACTAAGCGTGCATGACTAAAATGCTGGCATGACCATCAATAAATATACTGTACAATATACATTGCAGTCAGAATATAAGTACTGACTCAAAAGTCACCTCCACACTCATTAAAGTCCCCTGCATCCAGTACTTCTCATGCACTTGGAAAGTTTTTAGTTTGCTATAACTGCTTCATTAGTCTCTGTTGCCTGTTTACAGAAATCTGAATTTGAGAGAGAAACTCTCAAACTTGAGTGCCTAAAGATGTACTAAGATGAACCTAACTTGAGGCACCAAGCAGTGAAAAGTTGGCCCACAGTAACTTAAGCCTCCTTGTTTTACTACTGCCTGATGTAGTCCTTTTCCCCTTCCTTTTTGTGGAATTCATTATTCCATAGTTTTCACCAGTTGGTATCTTAGAGCAAAGGTAGACACCAGAAACTGAATTGTTCTTTTGCCATAAAGGTGTTCCCTCTAGGCCATTATTAAAGAACATTGATAGAGAGACTTGTAATTCTGCTGTCCAAGCTGTACCTGTTTAAGTGGCTACATTTCATAAGTTCCCAATGTTTGCCAATACATTCACTTAAAAAAATATAATAGCCATAGAATTATACTGAATTTGAAAAACTGCAGTTTGAAAAACTGTCCTTTTGTATCTTTTAATTAAAGGATACTTTGTTTGGAGAATCCACTGATTCCAGTGATGAAGAAATTGATCATAATGCTCACATTGTGGAAAGTATTTTAGAAGAAGGCAAAGCAGAGTCACAGAGTAACACTAGCTTTGTCAGTATGAAAGAAATCAGTGAAGATGAGAAATCACATGAACCTCATGATAGAGAAATCTCAACTAAATTGAGAGAGAATGAAGAGATGCCAATTTATATAGACACTTCCACAGCAAAATTAAGATACAATAAGGAGCAAGATGCTGAAGCAAAACAAACTGAGATGACTGTTTCAAGTATGAACACATTTGCCAATGAAGAACATTTGGAAGAGGATTCTGATAATATAGGACCTACAGAGACAGACCTAACACTGAAGGCGGCAACACCTAAACTGGAAGCTATCAATGAGAAGGAAGTTCATACTGATGAGATACAAATTAAAGATAAACCCTCTTCAGCTGTGTCATCTAACTTCCAATACTTGCAAGAAAAATCTAATGAACTAATACAAACAGAGAAGACTATAGTTATAAATTTAAATACTACAGCCAATTCCGAACATATGAAAGAAAGGTATAGTGAATTAATGGAAGCAAAGGAAGCTGAATTACCAGGAAAAGTAGAAACACCAAAACCAGCATCCACTCTCAGAGGGGATGTTCACTTGCAAACTGGGGAACCCATCTTTGCAACTGAAAGTGTGTTGGTAACCCCTGAGAATTTTGAGGACGAGCCTAGTGAAGCGATGGGGAATGAAGAAATGGAAAATGAATCCAGCGACATACAAACAAAATCTAATGTAATAAATACAACACCCAGCATAGAAGAGCACATTGAAAAAGTAACCACAGAGGAGAGAATAATGGCTACGATAACCACAAAAGGATTCTGTGTAGAGACAAGTAATGAACCAAATCATAATGAAGAGGCAGATGTGAGATCTAGTTTCAGAAATTCTAAATCCTTTTCTGGAGCAGAGCATGATAATGAATTGATGTGTCAGTGTAATGGTGAGAGAACACTTCTGCAAACTGAAATAGACACTGAAGCTAAAGATATCTCCACTAAATCACAATGCGCTGAAGAAAAAATCAGCAATGAAGAGATACTGGATAAACAGTTTGAGCATATAAAACAACATGGAGTAAATGAAGAGGCTGGATTGGAAAACAATAATGCTTTTAGACATGACTCATTTATACTTGCCACTGAAAGAAGCAGAGATTCATTATATATGGATGGGGAAAACCACATTGCAGAGGTATGCAGAACTGCTCGCTCAATGTCTGCTGAAGATGGAGATGGGGAACAGCTCAGAACTGGAGAGCAGTGTGTTGAGGTCAATATAACTCAGCCTGAACAAAATATTTTCATTGGTAGTTCAGTAAACAAGGAAGATTTTCTAGAAACATATAAATTTTCTAAATCGCTCCATGTTATGGAAGTTGGAGAACTACAAGTTGCAGAGGAGGAAAGGTGTCTACAAGCTAAACTAGACCATGAACAAAAAGATGCTAATAACCTATTGCAAAAGAAACCAGATTTTGAAACTACAGTTATGTCACAAAACCCAGCATCTGGTATAAATGGAGAAAATGATCCACTAGAACCTGAGCAAATAGTTCGAACTAATCATGTATTACCTGCACCAGAGTGTGTCACAGAAAGAGCTAGTGAAATGAGGCAGGCCAAAAATACATACATTGCATCGGAACAGAGGTCTTCCAAATTTCAAAATTTTATAAAAGTATTTCAACCTCAGGAGATTGAAATGGAACACTCGGAACTTAGAGAGAGAAGCAGTGGGCCATTAGAAACTGAGAAAATAGATACTGTTAAGTCTGTCATAAAAGAAAGTGAACACCCTTCTTTGGCACAGTTTGTGAAACCTCTGGATTCATGTTCAGTAACTGAAAATTCTCAGTGTGAGGAAATAAAAGAGAAATTAAATGACAAACCGTGTGAGAGCGTGTTGATTCAGAACTGTAACAGTTCACCTGGTTTGGAAGAGAATGGTGTGGAGGAAGTAGAGATGAGAAACCAGATTTCAGATGTCTCAGATCAGGTTGTCTCAGAAAAAGATTCTATTGGAAAACCAGCTTTACCCATAAAAGATGTCTTGCAGACTGGAAGTATAGATACTAAAAAAATAAACTCAACTGTCACAGCGACAGTTGGTTTGGAGAGCACAGCAGTGTTCGTTGATTTTACTGCTTTCAACTTCCAGGTGTGTGGTGAACCTTTCAAACAGAATTGCCAAGCGTTTGACACTAACAGTGAAGAAGAGTCTATTACAGCACTTAGCACTGCTTCATCCCTAACTAGAAGAAATGAAAAATATAATGATCATGTTATCCAAAGTATGCCTAATTATTCTGTAGGAAATTTGGTGAAGGGCAAGACAATACAGATTGATAAAGAAAAGATCAAGCCACTTGATTGTCCCAGTAATAAATATGACAATAAAAATAGAGCAGAAATTGAAAATGAAAAGGAGCAGCCAAATGCCATAGAACCACAAAAAACAGTGATAAATATACAGATCTTTGGTACAAGTTCTGTTGACAGTGGTAAACATGTGGAAAAGGAAGCTAGTCTAGTTTTTGAAGAAGCAGAATGTGAAAAATGTAGCTCGAAGGAAATTAGCACAGCTCTTTCTGTAATAAAAGAAACTTCACCTCAGAGAGTGGAGCCTCTTTGCTTTTCTGAAGGTCAGGTCAGACCTATAGAATATAGGCTTGATGAAACAATGAAGAACAATGACCAAGAATTGAACATTATTAAGCTATCTGGAGAGACAAATGGAAATACATCTTCTAAAAGTACTTCTGAGGTTCCAAAGGAGACAGATGACTCTGAAGAGGAAGACTTTCCTTTTAGAAAGGTTAAGTATACAAAAGAGCATGAACGTTTTTTAGTGTCCAATGAGAAACTGAGAACTTTCTGGACTTATACAGTGGATGTGCCAGAAATTCACACAGCTGTTGATGAAAATAATGACAAAATGTGTGAACGCCCTCCTTCAGTGTACTCAGATGCACTAGCAGATATGGCTATGCCTTGTATAACTCACCACTCTCCAAGTATTGTGAAGGAGCAGTCATGTTTAACAGAAAAGGTTTATCCTAAAGGCAAACTTTTCTCAGCACATGGAATTGTATTCCATAATAATGAAAATAATGAGAGAGCTTCTGAACGTAGAGAAAATTCCAAAACAAGTGGGTCAGCATCTGACAATGAGAATAGCTTGATAAGATTAGAAGAATCGTCTACATCTGCTGAGGTATCGGAAAAGATCCCCACAAAACAAACTACTTCAGAAATTAATTTATCATACCATATGTTAGCCAACTGCTCAGAAATCTACAAACATGTTATAAAAAATAGTAAATTAGACACAAGTCTGTCTGGCAATTTCTTACAAATAAATGGTAATGAAAAACTTGTATCAAATATGGAACGAAGTGTGTCATGTGATGCTGGCATAGAAGGGTCTAAAGCACATACAGTGTTTTGTGAAGAATTAAATGATAAACAAAAAGAAACTTGTGTTGCTTTTGCCTCAGCAGATATCAACACAAATATTGTTCAAGAAGGCTGTCAGTCTTGTTTCGATGACAGTTACAGTGATGTTTTTCCTAATGAGACACATTTTCAAAGAAAAGGTAGAAAGAATTCTGTCAAAAACTATCAGCATCCAACCGTGTCTGATGAAATATCTGACCCTAGACCAGTCAATGAAACCTGTAAATCACAAAAAGTAATATTTGAAAACACACACGTTGTGGACTCAGAGTCATCTCTAGATCTTATATCCAAAACCAACAGTAGATCAAAGTGGAAAGTCCAGGAACCATCAGATGTCTTAAATGTTTCAGCCAAGACATCAATCCAAGCAGACCAGGGCAGACTAACACAGAGATTACCTCAAGGTAAAGGAAAAACAAAAACTCTGCAGGTCCAACTAACCCAGCCGGTTCTAGCCAATGCTGACACTTCTACAGCAACCAAACGTTCACCTGAGACCATCAATAAAATTAGACAAGAGATGGGTCCACCTTTACCTCCCCTGCTCCCACCTCTGATAGCTACCCCTCCAAGAACTGTTTGTCCTGTTTCTCCGATAATGTCTTCATCTAGCCGGTCCTCTCTGCCATCTCCTCTTGATGGTCTTATTTCCCCTCTAAGAGTAACTCCAGTTCCTCCACTAATGTCTCCTTTGTCAGATGCTCCAAAGTACAAATCTCCCCCTATATTTTCCACTCCATCTCCCTCAGAGACAACAGTTGCTCGAAGAATCTTGTCCTCACCTTTGCAATTTTGTGCTGCCACCCCAAAGCATGCACTTCCTGTGCCGGGAAGACTTCCTCCATCTGCAGCTGGTAGTTCTGCTTTAGATGTTCCTCAGGAAAACTCTGTGAAAATCTTGGACACTATGTATCCAGAGCTATCACCAAGAGCAAGAACACTCAACATTCTCAAAGGTAACATTCAGCCCAACAGGCGTGCCCCTTCAGAATACAAGAATGTGCCAGGGCCAGTGAGTCAGTTCAGTGGGTTCAAAGCAATTTCTTCTACATCCACTGCTTTTGTTAAAACAGGGAGTAATTCAGAATCTCACAGTAATAAAGATCAAAAAGATTCAGGGAGTAAGAGTCATGTTGGAAAAAGGATATTGTCAGCCTCTATGCCGAGAAGTGCAAAGAGGCTGAGGCTAGACAGTGAATTGTCACAATTGGAGACTAAGGAAGATGTTGCAATCAAAGCTATAGGAGACTTAAATATTGAAGTACTGAGTGCTGCAGGTAAAACTGTCTCACTCAACAATTGTGAAATTAGGCAATTAGCAGCAAACTGCAATTCAGAATTGCCTTCACCAGTAGAGAATATTATTGATCCTGTGACTTTGGCACTGAAGAAAATTGCTGAATCCTGTTTTGATCTGTTACCTGTCATTCGGAGTCATGTGTACGTGGGAAATATTTTGAAGGTCCCGGTAATGAGAGATGAAGAGAAAGAAGTGGTCTATGAATTTGGTATCGCAAACAAGGTACATAGCATAATTCTGAATTTCATATTTTAATAATCCCCATTGTCCAAATAGAGAGAATACAAATGTGTAATAAATTAAACTGAATTAGCAGACAGGCCAATTGTAATACAGATATTTATACTGTTAAAATGGTCATAGCAAAAGGCTGCAAACTTTTGAACTTACTGCCTGGTTTTGGTTAGTCTAAAGTATCCCAAAATTTGCCTACCCAATTTTCATTGTTCATCTAGGTGTTTCTCCACTTATGTGCCAGTCCTATTTAATAGGATGTTACTATAAATCTGTGCTATCTCATAATTTGAACATTTTTATTTTCATTTTACTTAAAGAAGGGCAATGAAAAGTCACACTGTTCCTTCTGGTTTGCCTCTAGTTTATTATACATTTCTGGCCTCACCTTGGTTACTTTTATTTTTATCTTTTTAAATTTGTTGCAAGTTTCACCATGCGCGTTTTTAATACAATTACCAAGAGCATGGTATTTCTTTCAAGGACAATGTCATAACTGTTTACTCAGCGAACACTCAGAATAATACTTTAATCTTGTGAAGTTCTGTCAACTGTACTGTGGATAATGAATGTTAATAAAAATTGCTTTTGTGTGTTGTTACAGCATTTAGCAGAGCCACTGCTGCATGCTATTCTCAATAAACTGAAGATTCAGAAGATGTCTTTGAATCACAATTTCACTCAGGCTTTATGTAGAGTATACATAGGAATCTGTCGGCAGTTGGGAGATTTGGAAAGAGCCCGCCTCTTCTGCTACAGCTTACTTAAGGAAGGTATGGTGTGGCATAGCCATTTTGTGTTTGTATGTTTTTTCTTTCTAGATTGTGTTTTCATCACATGCTTCATAGATATTTATCTTAAACTTCAATGAAAGCTGTTTAAGCAAACAATCCCAAAACACATTATAGTTCTAAGAACTTGAAGGTGAATATCAAATATTAAAATTGTCTTCATTGATTTTCAACTGTCTGTATGGATTTTCAGTGTACAAGTTTAGAGAAATGCAAAGAATAAACAGAGTGCAAATAGCAACACATTAAATTCTTTTATTTAAATCTAAAAAAAAAATCGTAGCAAAAGGTTTGTTTGCAACATATGACTGCTTAACATGTTGTTTTAAACACTGTTAGAATCCCTGCCCTGCTTGGTACATTTATCTCATGGGAATCTCAGAGAGTCCCCTTGGTGAGTTCTAATCTTGTTCTCTTGGGAGCACCAGGATTTTCTTACCCTGTAGCCTGCTTTTGCATTGGCCTTCCTCCTGCAATTTTGTCTGATTCTCAAGAAACTTTGCTAACTTTCACTCTTGTCTTGAGAACAAACATAGCACTTATTGCAGGTTGCAGGTGGTGATGAGCTATTTCAGCAGAGTTCACTGGTGAATCAGAATTATCATGAAGATAATTTCTTCATGTTCACCAGTATCTGCTCCCTTCCATCTATGTGTGCATGTATTTCTTTCCCTCTGTCCATGGCTATGGAGCTCGTAGTTAAAATTCTTCATATATGGTTTAGCAGCATATATGTTCATCATATATAACGTCTTTAACATATGAAGAAATCTTTCACTAACAGGATACAATACACGCTAACAGACAAGGTCACATTCACCATACTGTATTGATACCAAGTTCTTCTTTGGGTGATTGTCCACACAGAGTCTGCTCAATGAGTATGCACATCTTGCATGCAAGATTGGACACTTTTGGCCATCAGAGTTAGTCACTGGTATGCCAGATTAGGGAGGTATCCCCAGTATCAACCTCTCCTCCACTGGCTGTAAAATGAAAATTTATTCCTTTGCTGGGTGTAGTAGGGACTCATCTACCACCTGTCCACCTTTCCCTCCATGGGTAACACAGTGGGAGTCAGGAAAGGAGTCTAGAGAGGATTCCATGAGAGGTAGCAAAAAAAGACTTGGCCCTCATAAGGAGTACCCCTCCTGACACCCTCCCCCCACCATGTGTCTCCAACCTCAGTTTTTCTACGTTTAGCAGCCATGGCCCTATTGGACATCCGGGGTGTACAGCCATACTCCAGAAAGCCTGCATCATCCTCTGTCTCTTCGGCTAGTTCATCCTCCCCTGAAGAGACACATCACCTCAGATAAACTAGCCTTGGATACTGTAGAGGCTAGTGAAGAAGAGCATCAGCTGTGAGGGGAAGAGCTGATCCCTGCTGCTATCTTCTCATTCTTCCCAGATGAGGCAGTGAATCTTTCTATAGCTGTCTTGGTGGATGAATTCAGGGTGTTGAAGGAGCTCATGAAACACATGGTGGAGACCTTGGATATACCGTTGGAGAGGTAGCTCAAGAGAAATAACAAACTCTTGGACATCGTTCATGCTTCTACCCCAGAGGGGTCACCATGCCCATAAATGAGGAACTACTGCGTCTACAATGGCTGCTTCAAAATGAGTTGACAGGAGGCATCAGGTCCCTGTAAGGGATTTGAATATATTTACGCCCATCTGGGACCAGGTTCACTTATAGTAGCAGCTAGTCAGGAGAGATCCAAACTTAAATCTACTCAGAAAGAAGGACCCAAAAGAAATTGGACCTCTTGATTTTTAAGGTGTACTTGCCAGCTAGCCTCCGGATGAGGGTGATTAATTACCAGTCCTGCTCTCCAAATATGACTATTATTATTTCAATTTGTAGACAGACTCACAAAGGAACAAGACAACACTTAGGATGTGAGGCTTAAGGAACACAACTAAAGGCAGAGAAAGTTGAGAGGTGACATGGTTACTGGGTATAGGTACTTATAAATGGAAAAATATCTGATAGTGTGGGAAGGGGGTTCAACCTTGCTGACAAAGGTATAACAAGATTCAGTGGTTGGAAGTTGAACCGTGAAATAAGATACAGTTTTGCAGCCGTGAGAGTAATTAACAATTACCAGATGCTAGTGGTGGGACTCACCTTCACTTAGTCTTTAAAATGATGTTGGATATCATTCTAAAGGATAAAAGTTAATCCAGTTTGTGGAAGAAATTCTGTGGCCTGTGTGTGCGGGGGTCAAAATGGATGGCTGTGTTGTTGACCACTTCAGTAACACAAGAATTGGGTCATGCAATGGAATTAATAGGCAGCCAGTTTAAAACAAACCTAAGGAGGAGTATTTCTTCACACAGTTCAGAGTCAACCTGTGGAACTCCTTGGCAGGGGATTTTGTGAAAGCCAGAGGTATTACTAGGTTCGAAAATGAAACCCCACACAAAAGGGGAAGCAGTGCAACTAACTAGACTGTGTCAACTGCAAAAAATAAACTGAAATATCTTTGTCAAATCTCATAATCTTGGGTTTGACTTTAACAATATGCCAAAAATCATTAATTTGAATTATACTACCAGTTCCTACAATTCCTATTTAAAAGATGAATGATTTTGAAGATACTGTGTATATGCCAAGACTGTATACTAATCTTCTGAAAATTATTTTAGTAAAGTAACTCAAAAATTTGTTTTAAATGTGCTAATGTATCTTGTGCACCTATTTTACACACTGGAAAAATACCTGTAAGGAGTTAGCCTTTGCAGTCTGAGCAGTAGATTTAAAAAGGGTATTCAGAGTTTCTTTTTGATTTATCCTTTCTCTTTTCTCTCCTAGACTTCCCAGAATCTGCCAAATTAACTTTGTTTATTACAAATATGTGGGATGATATATTCTCCTTCCAAGGCGTGATTAACAAAGCTATGCAGTTAGTTGTCAGGAAACGTGCACGAGGAGAGGTGCTGAACTGTCTGTGTCATTATCTCAGTTGGGAAAAGGTAACTTGCACTTTTACTGTTTGGGTAGGTCCCTTATGCCTGCACCGATTCCTATGAAAGATCAAAGCCTTGCAGACTAAAGGCAAAGAAGGCACACTGTATAAGTCCCCCACATAAACTGTTAAATTTCACAACTAATGCTGCAGCTTTTTATAGCTTTTTACTACTGTCAAGTCTCATTTTGTTAAAACCTTGATGGTTTATCTTTACCACATGTATCCTTTTTCTTACTAAACCTTTTCTTTTTTTAAACTGTGCCTGCAAGTTTATTGGCTTGTCCCTGACTTTCCTGTTTTAACTCTGATTTTATAAAGCCTTGCCCCCCCTTTCCAATTTTAGCTCTCACCCATAGCTTTCCCCTCTGCTCCATCCTAAAACTCATCACCCCTTCCATACCTTCCCCACCTTATCTCTATAGAAATAAAGGCCATTGTTGTTCCCCCTACATGAGATTATTTTTCTGGGATGACTTGCAAAACCACAGGTGAATTATGTTACTAACAAGTAATATAGCCATCTCACTCAAGCTGATAAAACCTTTGTAACACACCAACACTTATATGCATACAGTATGTTTCACATCTAATGTAACAGGCTATAGAATGCCTCTTTAGTGCATAACAGTATTACACTTCAATAACTACATTCCATTTGATGTGGTAAAATGAGTTGCCTCCATTATAAACTTCTAAATCTGTCTACATCTTCATAAAGGACTTGTCTCTAGACAAGTTGTACCACTTTATACTATTATATTTAACGGTGTAACCTTCCTTTTGTGGATAATTATATATTGGTATAAAAGTGTATTATACCAGTACAACAATTCCTGTATGTGAAAGGGAATAAGCTACATTGGTATAAGACACTTTTGTACAGTATAACTGTGTCCAACATTAGAGATTCTACCAGTATAACCATTTCAGTTTAAAAAAAAAAAAAAAAAAAGACATATACAACTGTGTGTAGCTCAGGCCTAAGAAAACAGTAGTATAATAATATACTTCTGTAGCAAAATGTGTAATTACTGATTCTTTGGGGGTATTTCTAGTTTTCTTTGGTGCCATTGCAGTGACTAGTTCAGCAGCTTTCACACCATTTCTCATTTATTTTCTGTAAATCCCTATGAACTGGAAGTTTTGGCTGGTAGTGCATGTTTCTCTGGGACGGATTCTTCCAATAGTGCAAAATATTAAATGGTCTGAATAAAAAGAAGTGCTACTTCTAAAGTAAGAGATGAGTGATTCTTGAGGAGTTGGAGCACCTCTAGGTTGCTTCAGAGCACATTTCTGAAGTGGTTGTTTTGTTTGTTGTGCATGGTCCTTCAGATTTCTTAAATTTACAGCATAATTTACAAGTCAGATGAATAGTGTAAATTTACACATAATTAAAACATTTGTTTGAGTAACATGCCCAGAAGCTAAGACTAAACTGAGCAACAAATTTTATTTATAAATTGTGCACATCCTAGCTGCTTCCTGAGTTGTGGGTCACTCAGTTTTATAAATGTTGATGCAGATTAACTCTGAATAGGATAAGATGTGTAATCATTGCATGCTAGCAGAGTTTTCTTAACTTGTGGAGGGAAGGGGAAGAATTTAAAAACAAACTGAAATGTTTTGGGTATTTAACAGTTAAAAATTGCTATTGCTTCAGTTTGCTTTACTCTGAAAATTTTGGTAAATGACAAAATAACTTAACATGAATGTTCTAAAGAGCTGGGCTCATACCACTGCAGCAGCAGTACATGCTGCATTGGAAACATTGGGGTGCTACCAGAGCATCTGTAGTAGTGTAGGGCAGGAAGAAGACCAGGCTGGATTCCTCCCATAGCCCCTCAGACCCAGCACATGAATATGTTAGCAACCTCTCCCATCTGCCCATGGGGCAACAACATAGGGCAGGAGGGAGAACTGATCTGGAGAACCAGTGTGTGATACTGGTGACTTATTCCCATTCTGAGATAAGTGTACTCATGCTGCCTGCTAGTCTCATTCATTCCATATCTCAAGTTGTAGGAGTTTATGCAGTGCTGGAGGATTAGGGTTCAAGCCTGCTGCTGATGCATGATGGGGCAGTAGTTACAATTGTATAATAGAAATGTTTATCTTTTTCCTTTTAAAAAATCCCAACAAATCTTAGAAAATTACATACAAAAAAATCTCTCTTTAAAATATAGATTGCAGATCAAGTACTCAAGAGTTTAAAAATGCCAGATTTACAGTTGCCTGTGCAACCTTAATTTTGTCCCCTTGTGTGTTTGCATTATGATGCAGTCTTTAATTACATGATCACATATTTGTTTTTTCCAATAGAATCCCTTTCTCACTCAGTGCACTGGGTGGACGCAGAAAGGGGCAGAATTAAAGTTGTAAGGCAATCTTAAAATTGGTGCTTCTACTTGAGGGCCTCTGAATTGCCACTCATGGGATTTAACACCTCTGGCATTGAGCTTCTGAACTGCCTTGAAAAGCAGTATCTGTTGGGTGAGGAGAGATCTTGCATGAAGGTGACATCAATGATGTGCCCTATATAAGGGAGTGCACCCTCCATCCCACCAGCTTTTTCCTTTGTCACTGCCACAAATGGAACAGAACTCATTCTGTTGTGTCCTCAGGTCAAGACCCTAGCTTTGTACATTATATTGTAAATAGTGTAGTGTAGTTTAATTAGTTGTAGTATAAATAGTCATAACCAGCTGTTGGGTCTGGGCCCCTTACTGAGATCATGTTGGATCTTGAACCCCTGAAAGCCTACAAGAGGTACACCTCTTGCCCAACAATCATACCAGAATCTGAGACCCACATCCAGTCCCTTCTGTATGGATGAGGCCCACTCTGCTACCCAATGCACATTGTGCTCTGCCTTCATTCTCGGGACCAGAAGGGGGAGAGATGTTGTGGGTCCAGCCTTATCTCTTGCCTGTCATTGCCTAGAGCCTGATACTCTAATGGCCTGTTGGTAGTACTGAATTAGCCCAGCTTGTGTGCCAAAATCCTCTTGTAGGATTCAAGAGAGATCCCTCTGCTATGGATTCAACAGCACCTTCTGCTAAGCTCTTGAGACCGCAATCTCCTTGGCCTTTTACAGGGAGTGGATCCCTCAGATTGCACCATTGGCACAGGAAAGTGTTAAGGGCATCAGAGCTTCTCTGAACAATCAGTGCAGACCACACAGTGTTTGCTAAGGCCATTAGGTCTGATGTCCTCATTGGCTTATGTCACATTGTTTGCTCATCTGAACATGAGATCTTTGTAGCTGTAGGTGGCAGAACACTGCACACTAAATATGCACTGCTTTCAGAGGAGACAGACCATCCTTCTTCAAGTGCTCCAACAGTTTTGTTGATGGTAGAACAGGGACAACATTCTCCAGGAGGTATCCTTTACTCTGCCCCATCCCTTTTAATCATAATAATCACTGATGTGTCTATTCTGGACTGGGGTGCACATTGTTCCTAGAATCCAAGGCCAGAAGGGACCTCACTGATCATCTAGTCTGACCTCCTGTATAACACAGACCATAGAACTTCTCCAAAATAATTCGTAGTGTATATCTTTTAGAAAGATATCCAATCTTGATTTAAAAATTATCAGTGATGGAGAATTCACTATGACCCTTTGTAAGTTGTTCCAGTGATTTAATTCTGTGACGGTTAAAAATGTACACCTTCTTTCCAGTCTGAATTTGTCTAGCCTCAACTTTCAGCCATTGCATCATGTTATATCTTTCTCTGTTAGACTGAAGAGCCCATTATTAAATATTTGTTCTCTGTGTAGGTACTTATAGTCAGTGATCAAGTCACTTCTTAACCTTCTCCAAACCTCTTCCAGTTTATCAACATCCTTCTTGAATTGTGGATACCAGAACTGGGCACAGTATTCCAGTAGCAGTCGTACCAGTGCCAAATACAGAGGTAAAATAGACTCTCGACTCCTGTTCAAGATTCCCCTGTTTATGCATCCCAGGATTGCATTAGTTTTTTTGACCACAGTGTCGCTCTGGGAGCTCATGTTCAGTTGATTATCCGTCATGACCCCTGAATCCCTTTTTCCCAGGATAGAACCCCCATTCAATAAGTATGGCCTACGTTCTTTGTCTCTAGATTTATATGTTTACACTTAAACATATTAAAATGTGTATTGTTTGCTTGAGCACAGCTTCACTAGCAATCCAGAACACTCTGTATTAATGACCTGTCCACTTCATTATTTACCACTCCAGTTTGTGTCATCTGCAAACTTTATTGGTGATGATTTTTGTGGTTTCTTCCAGGTCATTAATAAAAATGTTAAATAGCATAGGACCAAGAATTTATTCCTGTGGGTTCCCACTGCAAACACATCTGTTTGTAAATGAGAAATCATTATTCATTATGTTTTGAGATCTATCAGTTAGCCAGTTTTTAATCCATTTAATGTATGCCATGTTAATTTCAAATCTTTCTAGTGTTTTAATCAAAATGTTGTGCAGTATCAAGTCAGATGCCTTATAGAAGTCAAGTATATTACATCAACACTATTAGCTTTTATCAAACAGATTTGTAATCTCATTAAAAAAATTAACCTGATGTCTTTTTTTTTTTTTTAACGGCATCTGTTTTTCTATAAATCCATGTTGATTGGCATTAATTATATTACCTTTCTTTAATTCTTTATTATGCAAGTCCTGTATCAGCCACTCTAATATCTTGCCCAGGGTTGATGTCAGACTAATAGGCCTATAAATTACCTGGGTCGTCACATTTATCATTAGCTGCAGTCCTAGAGTACCTTCTACAGCTTAAGTCTCAGGGCTTAGGTATAGCTTTCTTAAAAGTCCACATGGGAGCAGTATCTGCTTATCGTAATTACATGTAGCGTAGTTGTAGCCATGTTGGTCCCAGGGTATTAGAGAGACAGGGTGGGTGAGGTAATATATTTTATTGGACCAACTTCTGTTGGTGTGAGATACAAGCTTTTGAGCCACACAAACTCTTTAGGTGTAGAAAAGATATGCTGAGTGTCACAGCTAAATGCAAGATGGAACAGATCATTTAGCATAACTAGGTAGCACATATTCTAAGGGACCATTCAAGGTAGAGCAGCCCATTAACACCTCTGCAGTCATAGGACAAAAAGAGGGGGATAGTGGGTTACAGATTATGGCTTATTACAACAAATCCAGTGTCTGTTCAGTCATGATTTTTAGTGTCTAGCACAGTTATGAATTTTATCTCCCAGGCTTGTCTTTTGAAAGTGTTGTGCAAGTTTCCTTTGAGGATGGGGACAAGGACTGGTAGATCAGACATAGATTTTAGACACTTATACACTCTTCGGGGACTAATGAACCCCCCCTACCCCCCTCAAGTATTTGCAGTGACACCAAACAATCTTTTCAAAATAGAGTAGGGTTTATTAGTCAGCTGGAACACAGCATTCAAAATTCTTAAGTTAACATAGAGAAATAAAGGTTAAAGCATAGTCCATTCTGGTCGAGCCAGAGCAGATCACCAGCCAAGTATAGTGGATTCTATCTCAGGCTCGCTCTTTGACTCACTTGTTTGTCCTAGGAGAGAGGAGTCCGCTTCCTCCAGAAGCCCACACTTTATCCCCTGCTGGTCACATCTCAGTTCTCTGTTCTTAAGCTGGGGTCTCTGCTCAGCTTCTGTGATGTGTGGTGGGAGGAAAACCTCCTTCCTCTGTGCTGTTATTTCCTAGGTGTCGATGTTCTGGCCACTGGGGCTTTTCGTTGTCTCCTTTGGATTCTGCATTGATCTGTTACTTTCAGCAGGTTTCAGCCAATTCCTTAATGACCCTAATCACTGCAACCCAGACAGCAAGGTAACTCATGTCCTGTGCTGCCCCTAAGAGCAGACTTAGTCCTGGGGGATGGAGGAGGGTTAAGTACTAATTATAGAGGGAAACTGAGGTGCACATAGAATTCATTAAAAATTGCAGAAAATTCCACTTTCACACATGGTAAAGGTGTACTCCCTCTCCTCTCCCCAGTTAGTGAGCTCTCGCCTTCATGGACCTAAAGCTTGCACTGATTAAGTTGATGGGCTCTGATTAAGTTGATGGGCCCTACTTATGAGTATCTGGCACAAGCCTTTTGAGCGCTTTTCAATCAAAATGGCCATCTGCTAGGAGGGTGCATGAGCTTTGGCCGCTCCACTTCATATTGTAGTACACAAGTATAAAATCACTATGATGCCCCATCCTAGCTTTGTGTCTAAAGTGGTCTCAGATTCCCACCTATATCCTTCTTCATGTTCTTCCGCAGACCCCATTCCCAGCCCGGGGTAACTCTTCTCCATATTCTAGATATAAAAAGGATGCTTTGTTTTTACCTGGAAAATACCAAGCCCTTTAGAAAATCCTATACGTTATGTGTAGCATATGGGGAGATGAAGGATGGTTCACCGGTTATGGCACTAGCTTGGGACCTGGGAGATCTGGGTTCAAGTACCAAAGACTTACTGTGTGAACTTGGGCAAGTCACTTAACCTCTCTGTGATTCCATGCCCCATCTGTAAAACTGGGATAATAGTACTTCGTTACCACACAGGAACACTGTTACATCTTTGCTAGGAAACCAGTGTCCCCTGGTTTAAAGAATGACTCCACTAGAGCCACCACTCCATTAGTGGCATGCCTCTGGCAGGTTCCCCTAGTGGAGATATATATAATGCAGCAACTTGAAGTTTAGTGTACACATTCACCAATCAGTACTCTTTTTGGATTTAGCTTTGTGCTCTGATCCCTGGTTGGGGAAAACCATCCATATTTAGCTAAGAATTCCTTGCCCACAGCCGTCCTGGTAGGACACCACTTGCTAATCTTCCTGAAGTAGGAATACAGAGCCTCTCAATCATGAAAGAGAGGTTACTTATCAGTATCTGTTCTTCGAGTGCTTGCTCATGTCGATTCCATCCTGGGTATGTGTGCGCCCATGTGAACAGTCGTCGGAGATTTTTGCCTTATCAGTGGATATAGGATATGGATATAGGGTTGGCTGTGGCGCCCCCTTGAGTTCTGCACTCATACGCTGGTATATTAGGCACTGCAAACACTACACCCTCTCAGTTTCTTCTAGCCACCTCTGATAATTGGTCGGAGCGTCTTGTCTTGCATCGCAAGAGCATTACGGGTTCTTACAGTCCATTGTTCTGTCTCCTTTGTTTTTAGTTGTTAGGTACTTAATGGTCTAACTAAGTTAAGTGTTGGAGTAGTTTAGTAGTTAGTCTTGGCTGGGGATTTGCCTCGGAGCGGGGCTTTAAGCCATGCTCATTGTGCAGCCATTTGAGTCTCATTAGCGACCCCCATGGTAATTGTTTAAAGTGTTTGGGGGAGTCCCACAGAAAGGACAAGTGCAGGATCTGCAAAAACTTTCGCCCTCAAACTCAAAAGGAGCGGGATATTCGCTTGAGGGCCCTCCTTGTGGAGGCTGCATTTCATCCTATCTCTGAGCCCTCTTGATCGGAGTCCACGCCCGGCACTTCAGCATCAGCGTGCAGCGCACCACTGGCACCAGAATCTGCCTGGCACCGTTCCCCGTCGCTGGCACATAAGAAGCAGTCAAAGTCGATGGAGCCGCTGGCACCACAGAAAAAGGGGGCTTCGGGCAAAAGACCTGTGTTAGGCCATGTGCCTGCCACGCAGCTACTTGGGGTAATGCTGCAGTCGGACCCCCTAGCTCAGCCAGGGACCCACCTCCGACTCAGGGAGCGGCAGGGTCCCCAGCCCCTTGTAGAGCCATCTGTGCCCAAAGTGGGCCCGGCAGCCAAAGAGCAAGTAGACCGGCAGGCACCACAAACGCCAAGCCAGGCGACAGGCCCTGCTAAGACCCCAGCATCTTCAGGCAAGCCGGTTATGGGACCCCCTTCTAAAGCAGCCTTGGTCCCCGGTCAGAAGCCCCAGGTCCCTGACACCAAGGTCTCCACCTACGAGACACAGGACATCTGAGCCACGATGCCGATCCCCGTACCCACAGTACCATCGGGCCTCCAGAGATTGTCATGGTGCAGATCACCATCGCCTAGACAGTCTCCCAGGTGTCGATTCTCCCCCCCCCCCCCCCCCCCCCCGCGGCCTTTTCCCCCCCCCCCCCCCCCCCCGGTGCAGGATTGTTCCCTGTCACAGCACCGGTCTCGTGCTCCCCAGTACCGCTCTTCGGGCAGGCACCGATCCTTGCCCTCTCCTTACCGGTTGCTGACAAGAGTCAGTCAGCAGACTCAGGCATCTACACTCCAACCTGGTCACCAGAAGGGCAATGGTCCAAAGGACAGTTCAGCCCCCTCACCTATAAAAGGCGACTCGCCACCAGGCCGTGAGACCAGCACAGCTCCTGTGGCGGTGGTGTGGAGGCAGGGACAGGGGCCCACTCAGTGGCATTATTGGAACCCCTGGGGTGTACCTGTTATGCTGGTCCCATACTCCCACTGTTCCTCCTAGGTCGCATCAGACACACTGCCCACGGCACAGCCATTACTGGAGTCAGAGCACAGGGGTGACACAGTGGGCACCGATGCCCAAGGAGCCGATTCCAGATGAGCAAAGGGAAGCCGCCACTTCCCCTGCAGTGCAGTCGTCTTCATCATCTCCGGATGAAGTGGTGGTGGGCCCCTTGCAAACGAGCATCCCCTCTGACGACTTCAAGGAGCACCAAGCCATGCTCAAAAGGGTGGCTGCTAATGTGAACTTGGAGATTGAGGAGCTAGCAGAGGAGTCTGACCTCTTTAATGTCATACCCTCCTCCACCCTGGCCCAAGTCACATTACCTGGCCACCCAGGGGTCCTAAAAATTGCTAAGTCTGTGTGGCACACCCACTCTTCCATTCTGCCTACCTACAAGAAGGCAGGAAAGAAGTACTATGTCCAAGCAAAGGGATTTGAGTACCTGTACACTCACCATCCAGTAGGGTCCCTGGTTATGTCCACCGTCAACGAAAAGGATAGGCAGGGCCAGGTGAGCAGCACACCAAAAAATAAAGACACCAAGAGACTGGACTGGTTTCAGGAAAATTTATTTGACAGCCAGCCTGCAATTTTGGGTGTCTAACCATCAGGCCCTGCTAGGCAGGTACAACTTCAATCTGTGGGACTCCATCAGCAAGTTGAAGGAGTGCTTCCTACAGGACCGAGCCCAGGAGTTTGCCACATTGGTGGAAGAGAGCAGAGGGGTGGTGAGAGGTGCTGTCCAGATGGCCAGGGACGCTACGGACTCAGCGGCCAGGGTAGTCGCCTCTGCGGTGGTTATGAGACGCAGCTCCTCGTTACAGTTCTCCGGGGTGTCCCAGGAGATGCAGACTACCCTCCAGGATCTCCCGTTTGAGGAATCAGGACTCTTTTTGAAGCTGACCAATGCACAGCTCCACAGCCTTAGAGATTCCCATGCCATCCTCCGGTCCTCAGGCCTACCCACCCCTCAGCAGGCTGGAAAGCTGATCCGCCCCCCTCCGTCGAGGTCTTGGGGTTTCCCTCAGTCCAGCTCCTACAGGAAGAAGGACAGAGACGAAGGATTTAAATGGCGTCACACTTTGTCTTCCCGTTCCTCTACCCAGCCTGATTCTTCCAGAGGCCAAGGAAGCCAGAAGCTGGCATTTTGAGGATACACCTGAGGACGGCGCCCCAGTCACATCCCAGGATAAACCCTCCTGCTCTTTCTTCAACCACCTGTGCCTCTTTTGTTGTGGTTGACCTTGGACTGTTGGGTGCTCAATATCTTCGGGCTATACCCTACAGTTTGTGGCTGACCCTCCCTTCCTTCCACCCCCTTTCCCTGTTCCTCCTCAGGGACCCTTCTCATGGGCAACTACTCATTCAAGAGGTTGAGAACCTCCTATGCCTGGGGGCAGTAGAGGATGTCCCTCCAGACTTCAAAGGGAAAGGGTTCTACTCCTGCTATTTCCTAATCCTCAAAGCAAAAGGGGGTCTCAGACCCATTCTGGACCTGTGCTGCCTCAACAAGTCTCTCAAGAACTTCAAGTTTTGCCTGGTCTCTTTGGCCTCCATTATTCCCTCCCTGGATCCAGGAGACTGGGTATGCTGCCCTCGACTTAAAGGATGCATATTCCCATTTTTCCAGGGCACAGGTGTTTCCTCCATTTTGTGTTGGTCCACCACCATTTTCAATTTACAGTGCTGCCCTTCAGTCACTCGTTAGCCCCGAGAGTTTTTACAAAGTGCATAGCGCCAGTGGCCACTTACCTGAGGCACCGAGGGGCTCAAATTTATCCATACCTTGACAACTGGTTAATAAAGAATCGATCCCAGAATCGGGTGCGATATCATCTTGACCTGGTTTGCTCCACCTTTCACGACCTGGGGCTGTTAATAAACGAGAAAAAGTCTACCTTAATTTCAGTGCAACACAGAGTTCATTGGAGCAGTCCTCGACTCTACTTAGGCTAGAGCCATGGTGGACCTGATCTTATGCATGCAAGTCTACCCTCCCACCACTCCTCACACGTGCCTGAAATTGTTAGGCCACATGGCGGCCTGCACTTATGTGGTCCGGCACACGTGGCTCCGCCTCAGGCCCCTGCAGGCATGGCTGGCGTCGGTCTATGTCCCCAACAGACCCTGTGATCAGGGTCCCGGACCACGTACTGTTGTCACTCACATGGCGGCAGAATCCACCAGGTTGGAGGGAGTTCCCTTCGTAGCTCCGTCCCTGTTGATGACCCTAATCTCTGATGCTTCGGACCTGGGGTGAGGAGCCCACCTGGGCAATCTCAGCACACAATGTCTTGGTCAAGTCAAGATCGCTCCCTACACATCAGCGTCAGAGAGCTCAGAGCAGTTTGCCTGACCTGCCAAGCCTTCCTACCTCACATAAACAGGATGGTCCAAGTCCTGATGGACAATACAACGGCTATGTTCTATATCAAGAAACAAGGCAGAGCCAGCTTGTCTGCCCTTGGCCAGGAAGCCCTCAGGCTCTGGAACTTCTGTGTACAACACAACATCTATATTGTAGCCACACACTTCTCCGGGGCTAGGAACGCTTTGGCAGATCGCCTCAGCAGGACCTTTTCGTCTCATCACGAGTGGTCCCTCCATCCGGAAGTGATCAGCATCATCTTCCAGAGGTAGGGGATTCTCCAGGTGGACATGTTCGCGTCCAGGCAGAACAGGAAATGCCACATTTTGGCTCAATTTGGGGGATTGACAAATGCTCCCTGTCGGATGCTTCTCTGCTCCGTGGTCAGGGGCTCGGTTGTGTGCCTTCCCCCCCAATGCTGCTAATTCAGAGAGTCCTCATGAAGATCAAGCAGGACAGGGAGAAGGTGATCCTCATAGCACTGGCTTGGCTGTTCGAGCACCGATTTGGCATGCTGGTGACCTCTCAGTGGCTGCACCATTACTGCTACAGCTCAAGCTGTCTCAAAACCCCAGCAGTCTTCTGCATCCAAACCTGACAGCATTGCACCTGACGGTTTGGCAGCTGCATTGTTAAATGTGGGGGAGCAGGAGTGCTCAGCCGCTGTCCAGCAGGTCCTGTTGGGCAGCAGAAAGCCCTCAACCAGAGTGGCCTCGCTGGCCAAATGGAAGTGGTTGTTGGATCTCGGATAAATGCATTCTGCCAGAGTGGGCCTCCTCCAGGTAATCCTGGACTATCTTCTGCATCTCAAGTTTCAAGGCCTGACCCTTTCTTCTAAAAAGGTCCATTTGGCCGCTATCTCAGCCTTCCATCCACTGCTCTAGGGTATGTCAGTTTTCGCCCAGTACATGATTGCCAAGTTCCGCAAGGGCCTCATGCACCTCTACCCACATGTCAGGGACCCCGTTCATCCAAGGGACCTGAATCTTGTGCTGTCTCGGCTCACTGGATCCCCCTTCGAACCTCTGGCTTCCTGCTCTCTCCTTTCCTGGAAGGTTGTGTTCCTGGTTGCAATAATATCTGCCCGCCCAGTCTCTGAGATTAGGGTGCTTACCTCGGAACTGCCCTATACAGTCTTTTACAAAGACAAGGTCCAGCTGCAATCACACTTGGCTTTCCTGCCTAAGGTGGTCTCTCAGTTTCATACAAGACAGAACATTTACTTACCTGTCTTTTTTCCAAAGCTTCATAAGTCGGAAGAGGAGTGTAGTTGCCTTCCTTAGACATCAGGAGGGCGCTAGCCTTCTACATTGAAAGGACCAAGCCATTCTGCAAGTTGACACAATGTTCATCGTGGTGGCCAACAGGATGAAAAAATTGTCCAGTGTCCGCTCAAAGAATTTCTTCTTGGATCGCTGCCTGCATTCACAGCTGCTACGATCAGGCAAAGGTGCCCCCTCCAGCCAGGGGCGGATTAACAAATCTGCCGCCCCATGGTCGTCAAAAAATTGCCGCCCCTCCCCCCCCCCCCCCCCCAGCTCACCTCCGCTCCCCCACGGCAAGCCGGGGAGGGAGGGGGGAGAAGGGGAGTTGTGGCGCGCTCGGGGGATGGCGGCAGTGGAGCAGGGGTGAGCTGGGGCAGGGAGTGGTTCCCTGTCCTCCCCCCCCCCCCCCCCC
>NW_020664931.1:739071-778712 GCF_002925995.2 Terrapene triunguis
CCCCCCCCCCCCCCCCCGCAAGAGGTACTCCCCATGCCCGCTGGCTCCAGCTCACCTCTGCTGTCCCCCGAACGCGCTGCTACTCGCTTCTCCCTCCCTCCCTCCCAGCGCTTTTGTGCGGCAAGTCTGGGAGGGAGGGGGGAGAAGGGGAGTTGTGGCGCGCTCGGGGGATGGCGGCGGCGGTGGAGCAGAGGTGCGCTGGGGCAGGCCGGGGAGTGGTTCCCGGCCCCCCCGTTACTCCCCGCGCCCGTGGGCCCTAGCGCACCTCTGCTCCACCTCCTCCGAGCGCGCTGCAACTCGCTTCTCCCTCCCTCCCTCCCTCCCTCCCAGCGCGGCAAGTCTGGGAGGGAGGTGGAAGGAGGGAAGCGCGGCGCGCCTGGGGGAGGAGGCGGGCCGGGGATTTGGGGAAGGGGTGGAGTTGGGGAGGGGGCAAGAGCAAATTTGCCGTCCTAGGCCTAGGCCTTATTGGCCTAGGTGATAATACGCCGCTGCCTCCAGCGATTGTAACCACCCACTCAACCGGGGCGCAAGCCTCTTTGGCAGCTTTCCTAGCTCAAGTACCTATCCAGGACATCTGTAGGGTGACCACCTGGTCGTCCGTCCACATGTTTACGTCCCATTGAGCACTTACCAGCAGGCCCAGGACGATGCTAGCTTTGGTAGAGTAGTGCTGCAAGCTGCTAGACTGTGTTCCGAGCCTACCTCCAAGTCACCTAGAATGGAATCTACATGAGCAAGCACTTGAAGAAAAACGGTTATTTACCTTTTCGTAACTGCTGTTCTTTGAGATGTGTTGCTCATGTCCATTCCATTAGCTGCCCTCCTTACTCCTGTGTGGGAGTTGCCGGCAAGAAGGAATTGAGAGGATATAGGGTCGGCGGCACCTAATATACCCACGCATGAGCGCGGCACTCAAAGGGGCGCCACAGCCAACCCTACAGATACCGCTAAGGCAAAAATCTCCAACAACTGTAAACGTGGGCGCGCACACACCTAGAATGGAATGGACATGAACAACACATCTCGAAGAACAACAGTTACAAAAAGGTAGGTAACCGTTTTTTCTTTGGAAGTCACCTCTGTGCATTCGTGCTACTTGCCTATCTTCCCCTCTGCCTTGGAGTTCTATAAAATATCAGGGTGCTGCAGGTAGAAGGAAGGAACTGAGGCAGTGGTGGCACTCCCTTATGTGGAGTAGGGTGAAGACTTTACCCTCATGTGAGATCTCTTATGATCACCCTTTCTTCCCCAATGGATGTGGCTTTTCAAAGCAGTTCCATCTCTCAGTGCGGAGGACATCATATTCCATAAGTGGAAATACACAGAGGCAACTTTGGAAGAACAGGTCCTGGTAAGTAACAGCTCCTTGTATAAAGATCCATATTATCCAATCAGAATTCACCCTGACTATGAACGTATTAAATCTCTCAATTTCATTCGAGGTCACAGTATCAGTTTAGTGTAATGCATAAGCATTCCTGAATTTACTGCTATTCTGTTGTACCAACGTCTGTCCTGAGAAAATTAGTTCTGCACCTGCTCAGTTTATGCTGTGTGAGCAGCATTTAAATATTTTGGATGTTCAAAAAATATATCTGCATTTAAATCCCCTGATTATTCTAGCTTCAGTTTGGAAGTGCAAAATAGTTTTTAATCACTTATTACTTAGCTAGTTTAAAATATTTTTGACACACTTGCTTGGAAACTAGCCTCTAGTAAGGATTAGACAATCACAAAATTTTAACTTCAAAAATTCACTAATGTGAGTTGTGAGCAAAAATGCCTTTTTGCAGTGGACAATGTTTTCTCACCCTAGCATAATTCAAATGAAAATGTTCTAACTGCCAAAAAAATCATGTTTGGAATAACAGGTATAGAAAAGGAAAATGTTGAGTATATACAAATGGGGGTTATAACTCCAAAAGTAATCAAATTATAGTATTCATACCAAATGAACTCCTGTGAGAATAGTGGATGATGATTTTGCCTGCTGGCCATTTTTAGGATCAAATACTCAGAAAAGTATGCTCAGTTCTGGATAGTTGCCTTTTCCTGTTTTAAGCAAAATTGATTATAATTTCCCAGAGTCCACCTTTGGATACAGGCATTGTGGTCTCAAGTCTGCTTTTGGCAATACAGTTGTGTCCAAAAATGGAATTCCAGTTGAGTGAGCGATATGGAGAAGATCTGAGTGACAGCACTTGGGAATGTATACTTGCTATTGATCTCCTCTGCTGTCACCTGAAATGGAGTTGGACCCATGACAATATCATAAGGTATTGTGCTACTTACTCCTTACTTCAAAATGTTAACAAATTTTTCCTGTTCATTATATTCAAAAGCCAATTATTTTGCTTTTAACTCATAGACTCATAGACTTTAAGGTCAGAAGGGACCAATATGGTCATCTAGTCTGACCTCCCGCATGATGCAGGCCACAAAAGCTGACCCCCCCACTTTCCCTTAACTCTGCTGTTGAAGTCTCCAGATCGTGATCTAAAGACTTCAAGTTGCAGAGAATCCTCCAGCTTGCGACCCCTGCCCTATGCTGCGGGGGAAGGCGAAAAACCTCCAGGGCCACTGCCAATCTACCCTGGAGGAAAATTCCTTCCCGACCCCAAATATGGCGATCAGCAGAACCCCTAGCATACAGGCAAGATTCTCTAGCCGGACCCTCATTTTACCAGCGATGGCTGTTATTGCCTAATTGACTAAAATCATGTTATCCCATCAAACCATTCCCTCCATAAACTTATCTAGCCTAATCTTGAAGCCAGAGAGGTCTTTCGCCCCCACCGTTTCCCTCGGAAGGCTGTTCCAAAATTTCACCCCTCTGACGGTTAGAAACCTTCGTCTAATTTCAAGCCTAAATTTCCCCACGGCCAGTTTATATCCATTCGTTCTCGTGTCCACATTAGCACTGAGCTGAAATAATTCCTCTCCCTCCCTGGTATTTATCCCTTTGATATATTTAAAGAGAGCAATCATATCCCCCCTCAGCCTTCTTTTGGTTAGGCTAAACAAACCAATGATCTTTAAAAACAAAATCCTGTATTGATCATTCTATGTTTCTCTAACTGATGACAATCCAGGCTATAAAATGGCTACTGTTTTTGGTAGTATCAATCCATACTAGAACAGCAACAGTAACTGGTCAAAAATGATTTACAAAACTGTTTCTGGTACTGTAGCAAGAAAACGTCAGTGTGAAAACAGTATGTTACCAGAACGGTTTGCTTTGTAAATTTAGGAGCACCTCTGGGACTCTTGGTTCAGCCCAATGTATAAGTGGAAGCAAAATGCTTGATCATCTTCTGAAGACAATGGTTAGTTTCCAACAGATATAAGTGTGACTGGAAAATGCAACTAAAAATTGAAATTAATTATATCCAAAACTGCTCCAGTATTGAACAGCTGTAACCCAGCCACACTGTGACAAGTCTAATATTCTGGGTTTCTGCTTCAGGCAGCAAGTCATTTCTCTAAGAGGTTAATTTAAACAAACAAACAGCTGCTCAGGGATTGGGAATGTACAAGTTCCAAGTAGATGAATTATTGAGCAGGTGAGATTATAAAAGGTGCATGATAATTTATCACACAGCTTTTCAATTTAATTTTATCCTATGATTATCAACACCATACCTGTACACACTCTTTCCAGTCTTATGTTTTCAACTCCAGTTTTCTTTCACAGTAAAGAGCTTTGGCCTGTCATGGACCAGTGGGTAAAGCATAGGAAAGGACATGAGACTGTTCCACCTATTCCAGATATTATTGTAGCATCAACACTTAGGCTAATTGGTGAGTAACATAAGTTTGGGTTGAACTCCTGCTTTGTATAAATAAACTCTCTGAAAATGCCTGGATGACTTCTGGAAGCTGAAATTGAAGTACTCACCCATTTTTTGCTTTTGAATTTCATTGTTACTTTAAATGTGATATTTCACCATTAAGTCAACAATTTTTAGCAAAGATTTCTTTGCTGCTGTGAAGATTTCTTTGCTTTCTCTGCCTCTGAGGATGAGTTATATTGATATTAGGGCTGTCAGTTAATCACAGTTAACTCGTGCGATTAACTCAAAAAAATTAATCGCACTTATAACAATAGAATGCCAATCAAAATGTATTACATATTTTTGGGTGTTTTTCTACATTTTCAGTATTGATTTCAATTACAATACAGACTACAAAGTGCACAGTGCTCACTTTATAAACCTCTACCCCGATATAATGCAACCCGATATAACATGAATTCGGATATAATGTGGTAAAGCAGCACTCCAGCGGATCAAAACAAGTTCGATATAACGTGGTTTCACCTATAACGCAGTAAGATTTTTTTGGCTCCCGAGGACAGCGTTATATCGGGGTAGAGGTGTATTATTATTTTTTATTACAAATATATGCACTGTAAAAATGATAAAAGAAATAGTATTTTTCAATTCGCCTCATACAAGTACTGAAGTGCAATCTCTTTATTGTGAAAGTGTAACTTACAAATGCAGATTTCTTTTGGTTACATAACTGCACTCAAAAACAAAACAGTATAAAACTTTAGAGCCTGCAAGTCCACTCAGTCCTACTTCTTATTCTGCCAATCGCTAAGACAAACAGGTTTGTTTACATTGACAGGTTTGTTTACATTTACATTTTGCTGCCTGCTTCTTTACATCACCTGAAAGTGAGAACAGGCGTTTGCATGGTACTTTTGTAGCTGGCGTTGCAAGGTATTTACGTGCCAGATGCGCTAAAGATTCATTTGTCCCTTCATGCTTCGGCCACCATTCCAGAGGACATGCTTCCATGCTTGTTAAAAAAAAAAAAAATGTCAATTAAATTTTTAGCTGTACTCCTCAGGGGGAGAATTGTATGTCTCCTGCTCTGTTTTACCTGCATTCTGCATATATTTCATGTTATAGCAGTCTCGGATGATGATCCAGCACATGTTCGTTTAAGAACACTTTCACAGCAGATTTGCCAAAATGCAAAGAAAATACCGATGTGAGATTTCTAAAAATAGCTACAGCACTTGACCCAACCTTTAAGAATCTGAAGTGCCATCCAAAATCTGAGAGGGACAAGGTGTGGAGCATACTTTTAGAAGTGTTAAAAGAGCAACACTCTGATGCGGGAACTACAGAACCCAAACCACCAAAAAAGAAAATCATCCTTCTGCTGGTGGCATCTGACTCAGATGATGAAAATGAACATGCATCAGTCCACACTGCTTTGGATTGTTATTGAGCAGAACCTGTCATCAGCATGGATGCATGTCCTCTGGAATGGTGGTTGAAGCATGAAGGGACATATGAATCTTTAGCGCATCTGGCATGTTAATACCTTGCAACGCCAGCTGCAACAGTGCTATGTGAACGCCTGTTCTCACTTTCAGGTGACATTGTTAACAAGAAGCAGGCAGCATTATCTCCTGCAAATTGTAACCAATCTTGTTTGTCTGAGTGATTGGCTGACGAAGAAGTAGGATTGAGTGGACTTGTAGGCTCTAAAGTTTTACACTGTTTTGTTTTTGAGTGCAGTTATGTAACCAAAAGAAATCTGCATTTGTAAGTTACACTTTCACGATAAAGAGATTGCACTTCAGTACTTGTATGAGGTGAATTGAAAAATACAATTTCTTTTAGGGTGCAAATATTTGTAATCAAAAATAAATATAAAGTGAGCACTGTACACTTTGTATTCTGTGTTGTAATTGAAATTAATATATTTGAAAATGTAGTAACATCCAGAAATATTTAAAATAAATGGTATTCTATTGTTTAACAGCACGATTAATTGCACAATTAATCGTGATTAATTTTTTAATAACATGATTAATCGCAGTAAATTTTTTTTAATCGCTTGACAGCGATATGTATTGCAATTTTGTGAGGAGAGATTACTATGGCTTTATGCAAGGCTGTATAGGAGATTTGTAATGACTCGATTACTACCTATGTTAGTAGAAAGTAAATAGTTCTTAATGTATGCCTTTTCCACAAGGGGAAAATTCTGGTGTCCCTATATTTTAGGGTTCTTCAAACTTTCCTCAGATTTTCTAGTAGATTCCTAACCTTGCATAAGCCATCTCTTCCTCCTATCATGATTGCACATCACTGTGACCACAAAAGGAATTGCTTACATGGGAAAGTAGTATTGGGAGAGTATCTTAATTGTCTTGTAAAACATTTTTGAAGCTGGAAATTAGAAGAACCCAGTACTATTTGACTAGCCAGGTCTTTGTGAACCATGGCTTGGGAATCTCTGTACAAATTAAAATATTTTCTATAAGTTTGCTCATCCCACAAAGATTTCATTATACACTTATATTTTGTATTAATACCATTGATTCCAGTAGGTGACACTCTCCCCTCTGAGTTACTAAAGAACAAATTCTCTAGCACAGTGGCTTTAAATCTTTTTTCATTGCAGATCCCTAAAAAATTTCAAATGGACCCCTTTGGAAATCTTAGACATAGTCTGCAGACCTCCAGGGTCCATGGACGCCCATGTTGAAAACCAATGTTCTATGGTAACAACAACCTTTTGTGAGCCCCTTAGACATAGTCTGTGGACCCCCAGGGATCCGTGGACTACAGGTTAAGAACCATTGCTCTAGCATATTGGTAAAGGGCATGGTGTTGCAGAAGGAGCTGTATTTCACATGAAACTTAAAACGGGTTTTTATGTGTCTCACACTGTCTGGAGTGGCTCACAACTGTGAGTGCTTATCTCAGGGCAGACCATCAGAAAACAAGACCTGTGGTCTCTGAAGAATGAAAACGCCAACTGAATATAATTTATTTAAAAAGTCTAATTTCAGTGACTCCCCCTTAATACGATATCTTAAGTCTATTGGAACTTCTTCTAGGGTAGTTTAGCAGTTAGTTATAGAGCATATTAAAAGTGAATGTAGAAAATTAAAATTCTGCTAATTAAAAACTAAATGACATCAAGACATTTGAGGAGACAAGGTAAGTAAGGGTAATATCTCTTATTGGGCCCAACTTCAGTTGGTCCAAGAAGAGATATTACCCTCACCTGCCTTGTCTCCCTAAGTGAGCTTTACGTAAGATTCAAAGCTTCTCTCTCTCACCAACAGAAGTTGGTCCAATTAAAATATTACCTCACCCACCTTGTCTTCCCAACTGTCTTAAAGTCATTTAGTTTTTAATCAGCAGAATTTTATCTTCTACATTCACTTTGAAGCAGGGGAGCAAATTTTGATTTAACTGTTTGGAATAACATTACTCAGAGGATATGGTGATTCTAGCTGATTTCTGGTCTTTTCATGCATCTCACATGAAGAAAGAAGCAAACTTTTTAGATAAACATTACATTTGGTTATTTCCATAAATCCTTTGGATCATCAAGTTCTTCTCTCGCATTTTAATTATTTCTTCAGTATATATTATTTGACTAACTACAAGAGTTCCTTAAAGTTAAAACAAACAACAAAGGGAAGAAAAATAGCTGCTGCTACATTTGATTATTCTGATAAAATAAACGCTAAATGTCATTGTTCATAGGATGGACTGTGTGAGATGCTCGCTTAATCTCTTTTTAATGAAAGTTGTAGCATAGTGTATAGATACAGTAGTAACTGCCATAAAGAGGATCAGATAAAAGTATATCCTTCATTAGCATGCTATACCATCTCAGACTGTTTTTTAGTTTGATCTTAGAAGCTAAGCAGGATTGCTCTTGTGCAGTACGTTGACGAGAGATCTCCAAAGAACACATAGGTGCTGTGGAAAACTGTTAATTCAGTAGGTGGCTCTCTTTCCTGGCTAAGTACTGAGACAACACATTAATGAGAGGCACTGAATTTTTGGAGGTGCTCTCTTTCACGTCAGATGTCTAACCCAATTGTGGTCAGTAATGATATCATGCTGCTTTTGAAAGAGAAATTATGTCCATGTATCCTGTGTAAATTGTAAATTAAGTAATCTTCCTACCTAAACATTCACTCTCCAGTTTCAATTGTACATACAGTATTATTGGTTCTTCTTTGAGTGATGGTCCCTATGTGTATTCCACACAGGGGGGTGTGCATGCACGCCATGTATCTGAGTCCGGAAGCAGTTTTAGCAGTGTCGATTGACCTGCATGTGTGTAGTGCATCTTGTCATGCTCCCAGCCAAAAGTATAAGAGCTAATGTCAGTCAACACCTCTCTAGTTCCCTCTTACTGCCACATGCCTGAGTTGGAACCCCCTGTTCCTTTGCAGTCTTAGTTTTTTAAGAGAGTGACTCACCTCTGCTTCATTATAGTTTTTTTTAGTGTTAATTAGCTAAGTAAGTATAATTAGTGTAGTTCTTCTTTCCCCATTTGGTGACTGTATTTCTCCCCTCCTTCCCCACTGGGGGACTATGCCCCAGACTCCAGGTTTCAGAAACTGTTTCCTACTCATGCTCCTTTTCTGTGGGCGACAAGCACCACTGGTGCCTTTACTGTCTCAGCAAGGTACGCATCACGGCTCACTGTGCCATTTGCAAATCCTTCTTGCCCCAGACACGGGAAGCCCACAACCTTTCCCTTCATAAATACCTGAGGGAGGAAGTGATGAGACCCAGGATGCAGTCGAATCCGGGACCAGGAGACCCCCCCCCCTATACAGCGGCCATCACAAGTGGTGAGCACTGTGCATGCCCTGGAACCACCAGTGTTGAAGGCCAAAAATAAGTCCCGGCATGAGAGCAAAAAAACTCTCCTGGGCACAAGAGCAGATCCCCACTGCGGACTGCTTCCAAGCGCAACGTTTCCTCCCGGAGCCATGCCAGGTAGGGTGAGAAGTCACGTGTGGATCTGGCTGGACTGGCACCCAAGATTACTTGCGTAGGGAGGGTAAGGCCAGGTGCAAATGGGATTCGACGGTGACCTTGGCACCCAAGCGGCGTGCTCATTGGCATGCGCACTGTCTGTTCCACCAGTACCCACGCATTTCCCAGACAAGCCAGCTCTGCAGATATCGCCAGGCCCATCCAGCAGCTTCACAGGTACGCCGCAGACCCCTGGATGCTCAGAAGCATTTCTGTCAGTGGAAGTTGATCCTCTCCTACCCTCTGTCTTGTATTCTGTCTGGCCCCCTGCTCATCTGCACCATCCCGACCCTGGAGGACAAAGTTCTTCTGCTTCTGCCAGAGATGCCCGTTTCCCCTGCCATACCATAGCCCTCCGGTACCGACGCTCCCTCCCCCCTTGCCAGAACCATATTCGGAGTCCGAGTTCTTAGAGACGGAACCCTGTTTCTCACTGTTGTCACGCTGGAGTCTGGACATACATCCCAGGCTGCCCTACCCTCTGGCATATGACCTGACAACAGAGGCCTGGTACCGCTTCCTGTGGGGCCCACCACATCTGAGGGACTCTTCCTTTTGGCAATATTGGGGACCCTGGGATCCCTACCACAGACGCCAGTCGCTATCTCATGCATCCTACCGGCCATCCCCTGTACACTCACCCATGCTGTCGGTATACGAAAAAGAGGGAGACATCAAACTGGTTCCGACAGAGCATCCTCCTCACCGGATGTGGCGATCATCTCCCTCCCACACTCTCCATCAGATGGCCACTGCCAGTACCAGGACTTGCTACAGAGGGTAGCAGCAGACCTGGGCATCCCCTTGGAGGAGGTTTAGGAACCATGACATCAACTCCTGGACAACCTCCAACCCCAGGAGCCATCTAGGGTAGCCTTACCCATCAACAAGCACATCTTCCAAATGGCACAAGCAGCATGGCATATCCCTACCTCATGTGTCCCCACACCTAAGCATGTGGAGAGGAGATATTTTATGCCTTCTAAAGGGGTGGATTTTCTTTTCTCCCATCCACCCCTAGGTCCCTGGTTGTCTAAGAGGATGCAGAACATGCAAAGCAGCAACCACAAAAGTCTGCTCCTCCAGACAAGGCAGCTAAGAGACTGGACCTGCTGGGCAGGAAGATCTGTTCTTCTGCGGGGCTGCAATTCCGCATCACCAACTAACAGGTTGTGCTAGCCAAATATGCCTTGAACAACTGCAACAGGCTAGCAGAGTTGAAGGACAAGCTGCCACCAGAGTATCAGCAGCAACTCCAGGTGTTCCTAGACGAATGGGGACTGGTTGCCAAGATGGGCCTTCAGGTAGCAGTGGATGCAGCTTACACATCCTTCTGCTCTCTTGCAACCAGGGTCATTATGCAAAGAGACTTGTGGCTACAATCATCAGGCTTCCCCAGGGAAGACCTCCTATTTGCAGAGAACAATATGTCCCTTGATAATATGGATGAATACCTCCACTTGCTGAAGGATTCCAGAGTCACACTATGGTCACTTGGTATATATACCCCGGCTCCAAGATGCAGGCAGCAGAAACAACCATACTGCCCATGTCCACATATGCCCTACCCGGCCTTCTACCAGTGCCAGCAGAAGCCCCCACATCAATGACACCAATCACAGCGAGCTTGCTTCCCCACCTTTGCCACAGCCACCTTCTCAGCCCTCTCCCAGCAGCAGACCAAATCAATTTTCACCTGCAGGTCGAGACCTGCCAGTCTCCATCAATGCCACCTGCGGCACCCCATATCATCTTTGGGGGCTATCTTGCCCTTTTTGCCCACAATTGGACAAGATCACGGATCCAGTTGGGTACTGGAGATCATCCATCATGGATACTCCATCGAGTTCCTCTCACTCCCTCTGCACTGCCCCTTCCCCCCACTAGACTTCCCTGCGGACTCATCCTATCAACTGATCCTCTAACAAGCGGATGATCTGCTCCTTAAGGGGGGGCAATAGAGCCTGTCCTGTCTCATTGCCAGGAGCGAGGCTTCCACTCATCTTACTTCCTCATCCTGAAGAGGGGCAGAGGGCACTGCCCTATTTTCGATCTTCAGGTGTTGAACATGTTTATACAAAAGTCCAAATTCCGTATGGGTCGCTGGCATCTATTATCCCCTCACTACCCCAGAAAGCCTGGTTCACAGCTCTGGACATGAAAGACACTTACTTCCACATCGACATTCACCCGGCCCACCACAAGTTCCTTCATTTTCAAGTAGGGCTCCAACATTACCAATTTCGTGTCCTCCGATTTGTCATAGCGACAGCACCATGAGTGTTCACAAAAGTCTTTGGCCCAGATGCGCCACCTCAGCTACTTGGTATTCCCTTACCTCGATGACTGGCTTCTAGTGGCGCTATGATGACAGGAAGCAATCTCTGTGATCCTCTGTCTTCTCGGTCTCCTGGCACCTCTAAGTATCTGCGTCAACGAGGAAAAGTCAGTGTTGACGCCTACAAAGACGATACACTTCATTAGGGTGCAACTCGACTCCATCATAGCAAGGGCTTTTCTCCCAACAGATCGCTTTGCAGCACTGACAGTTCTCACCATGGACGTGCATCACAGACCACTCACCACGGTCTGTGGTTCTCTCTCCGTCTTTGGACATATGGTAGCCTGCACCTACATGACACTGCACACACATCTTCATTTGTGTATTCTTCAAGTTTGGCTCCTTTCCATCTACAGACCCAACAGAGACCATAGAGACTCCAAGGTCATTGTACCCAGGAATGTGCTGTCCTTCCTCACATGGTGGTCTGATCCCTCCAAGATCACGATTGGCACTGCCTTCGCCCCTCCCACACCACAGGCCACCATCACAACAGATGCCTCTCTCGTGGGCTGGGGGGCCCACTTAGGCCACCACAGAGCTCAGGGAGTGTGGACACCACAGGAAGCCAGGATGCATATAAATGTGCTAAAACTGCAGGCAGTCCATTTAGCATGCCAGGTTTTCCTCCTGCTCATTCAGTCCCTCCACATTCAACTGCTCTCCCACAACATTGCTGCAGTAGTATACATCAGCAAGCAGGGTGGTGCCAGGTCTCCCTCCCTCTCCTCCGAGTCAGTCCGGCTCTGGAACTGGTGCATGAAGAACCACGTGGTGCTTTAAACTGCCTATCTACTGGCATCCAGAATGCCCTGGCCGACACACTGAGCAGGACTCCCTGCCTCAATCACAAGTGGGAGCTATACGACAACACGCTCCTCTACCTCTTTTTGTGAAGTGGGGCACACACCTCCCCCCCTACTGATGGGACCATTGCTACTCACAAGAACAGAAAGCTTGTCCCTCTATTGCTCAAGAGGAGCACTGGGAGGGCTTTCAGGGTGATGCTTTCCTCCTCCCCTGGACAGGCGACCTTCACTACGCCTTTCCCCCCATTCCCTTCCCTGCTGCAGGTGCTATGCAAGATTCATTGGAACAGAGCCACCATCATACTCATAGCCCCCTTTTGGCCCCATCAGTTCTGGTTCACGGACCTCCTCAGATTCTCCACCCACCCACAACTCCACCTGCGCACGCTCCTGAATCTGCTAACACAGGATGGGGGGAGGCTCCATCATCCCAATCCAGGCCCTCTTCACCTCACAGCCTGGTATTTGGATGGGAGTCAAGGGTAGGCCATGCATACTCTACCCCCGTTTGACGCATCCTTACCCACAACAGGAGATAATCCACCAGGTCCTGCTACCAAGCTAAATGGAGACACTTTATGGCATGGGCCCACCGCCACCATTACTCACTGAGCCATGGTGTCTCTTCCAGCGATCCTCGACTACCTCCTTGCCATTAAGATGTTGGTCCTGGCCCTCAATTCTATTCAAGTGCACATGCAGCACTCAATGCCTATCTCCTTCCCATGGCCGGCACCTCGGTGTTTACGCACCCGCCACTATCCGCTTCATGAAAGCTTTACTAACGCCTTCCCACCAGTACTGAAGCCCATGCCTTTGAGCCACTAGCAATATGTTCCCTCTCCCACCTCTCATTGAAAGTGACTTTCTTGGTAGCCATTGCCTGAGCCAGCCAAGCCAGTGAACTTGTGGCCATGATGGCAGAGCCCCCTCACATGATATTCCACAAGGACAAGCTGTCCTTATGGCTGCATCCTAAATTCCTCCCTGCACTCTAAATTCCTCCCAAAAGTGGTGCCTGAGTTCCACCTCAATCAGTCCATCCACCTGCCAGTTTTCCGCCCCAAACCACATGCCTTCCCCACTGACAGAGCCTTGCACCCCCTTGACATCCGTCATGCACAGGCATTCTATCTCCATAGGTACCCCCTTTTGCACATTGCCAAAAGTGTGGCCATGGCTGAATGGTCCATAAGTCAAGCCCTCTTGTCCCAACACATCTCCAAATGGGTCTTGGGGTGCATCCATGAATGCTACAACCAATCCAACATACCTAAGCACAGGTTGCCACATCAGCCTCGTTGGCGGACATGTCCTGGCAAGACTTTTGCCACGCAGCAATGTGGTGCTCCATTTACATGTTCACAACACACTATGCCATTGCACAAGCAGCAGTGACAGATGCCACTGTGGGCCAGGCCGAACTGTAGATTTCACTTCCATTGGAATCCTTGCACCCACCACTGCGCTGATCACTGTTTGCAGATTATACATGTGTGGAATACACATAGGGACCATCACTCAAAGAAGAGGAAGTTACTTACCTGTAACTGGAGGCTTTTTGAGATGTGTGGTCCCTATCTGTTGTCCAGAAGCATTTCTTAGCAGCTAGGTACCACACATCTCGAAGAAGCTCCAATCTGTATTCTAGTACCCACCCTCCATCTCCTCTGCTTCGGACTGGATTCCATTATGGTAAGACAGACTGGGGTGGCATTGACCCACACTACCTCTTATACTCTCGGCTGAGAGCATGAGGAGATGCACTATACACATGCGGGTTAACGGACGCTGCGAAGAAATGCTTCCGGACTCAAGTACATGGTATGCATGCACACGCGTGGAAAACGGATAGGGACCACACATCTCAAAGAATCTTTAATTACAGGTAAGTAACTTCCTCTTTTCCTTCATCTTAAACTATTGTGTAGTGTTGCTGTGCATTGTTAAACAATTGCCACATTCCTAACAGGAACTTTACCTTGATAGGTGTGTGATTTCCTGCAAATTTTGGTAAATTTGAAAAGTGCTTTGAGATTCCTAGTCATAAGTTGTATATTGATATAGCCACTCGTTTCCTAAAATAAATACAGAAACCAGTCCAGTGTTCTGTGGCTTCATATTTGAAATAGGATCGTTCATTTTACACATATTAGTCAAGACATTGGTTTCAACAGTAGAACCTCAGAGTTACGAACACCTCAGGAATGAAGGTTGCTTGTAACTCTGAACAAACATTATGGTTGTTCTTTCAAAAGTTTACAACTGAACATATACTTAATACGCTTTGAAACTTTACAATGCAAAATAAAATGTTGCTTTTAACCAGCTTAATTTTAATGTAAGAAGCACAGAAACAGTTTCCTTACTTTGTCCAATCTTTTTTTAAACTTTCCCTTTTTTTAGTAGTTTACATTTAACAAAGTAGTGTACTGTATTTGTGTGTGTGTGTCTGCCTGATTGCATACTTCCGGTTCCAAATGGGGTCTCTGATTGACTGGTCAATTCATAACTCTGTTGTTCATAACTCTGAGGGTCTGTTGTACTTTCTGTTGTATGTAAGGAAGGTTATGTCTAAAAATAAAGCTGCTTTAGTGATCAATTATACATATACATGGTAATCCTTTTCTCCTCTTTTAGGTCGCTTAGGCCAAATAGGTTTGAAGGAAGGATTTTTTCCTGCTGTGAAAAATATCACTTCTATTATTGGACGCTTTATACAGCATGCAAAGGAAGAAGGTAATGTTTTTGTAGAAAATTGTTTTACTGCAGATTCTTAAATCAAGGTTTTTTGAGAGTTTTTTCATGAGGGATGGGAGCTATGAATTCAGTCCTTCAAACACTTCTGTATATACATGGATAGTCCCATTGAGGTAGGAGACTAATCACATGAGGAAAGTTACTCACTTTTGTAAAGGTTTGCAGGATCATGCCATGTAATAGCTTCCCCACTCAGTACCTGCTTTAGCCTTATGTAGATCAGTTAGCAATACAAAATGGCTTCTAAATATGCCTGGCAGATAAGGAATTGATTTTATTCAGTTGTTTGTCCTGAGGAGCTATAACTGAACAAGTATTTGACTGATTTTATTTAGAACAGTGCTATATAGGCCTCAGTCCCTGGATTCCTAGCTCCTGCAATAACTGTCTGGAAGTCCTTCTATCACTCTTTCATTACGTATCTGACTCATTTATGAGGTGACATTCACTTTGGAGGTAGACATGACCATCCTAAAGGTATGAGATCCCTTGGTATAGGAAATAAATGATGTCTCCCTTATAGTCAAAGTGGAAATAGAGTAATTATACTTGTAGGTCTGGATTTTCAAAGGGGACTAAGAGAATAAGTGTTTAACTCCCTTAGGTGCTCCTTTGAAAGTCCTAGCCACATTGAATTCAGAAGTTTATTTAAAACATAGAAAAAATATTTTTCAAACGGGAAATCAGATGTCATGGATTTTAAACTGCACACAGTGTGAAGGTATCTTTGAAATACAGCAAATATATTAATCCTATTTTTGAAGTAACACTTCTACTTCCTTTCATAGGCTGCCTTTTAATTTTTTTCCTCATAGATGCTTTTAATTTTAATTCTTGACAAGTAATAGTCTTCTGAGATCAGGTTAATTGATGAAAATTATATTTCATGTAAGATATCTTCTTAAATACTGATTTTTTTTTCCTGTAGATTTCCTTCATGATTACTAACTTACCAAATCTTTGCAGATGTGCCTTGGGGAGTGCAGTTGGCAGCAGTGTATGCACTCTGTGACTTGGGTCCAAGCAATCCATTAGAAGTTGTTGAGGCCATCCAATCTTGGAGCACAGCGACTAGTAACAGCATCCCATCTGCAGTCACAAGTGGCATATCTGAAGTCAGCTCTCTGTGCACAGTAGAATTACACTAAGATGAGGGAAGGGAAGGTAGCCTCATCTACAGAAAAAGTGCCTTTTATTAGATGAAAACTACGTGATGCCTTTTAGGATGAAAGTTACAAACAGTACAAAGAGGGAAAACCAGGAAAAGAGCCATGTGCTTTCCTTTTGGGGAAGGTGGGAAGCTTATGCATCCATAGTTTATGTAGGTGTTGTCTGGTCAGACAGCTTTATAAACAAAATAGGCTCTGAAGTATTTTGTTTGCCCTCTGCTGCAGAAAGACATGAAATCATAGATTTTGTGTGTGTGTGTGTGTGTGTGTGTGTGTGTGTGTGTGTTCTGGTGTAACTCATAGGTTACATGAGTGCTATTGGCTGTTTAAATCAGCAAAATTCCTTATGAAAGTGGAAAGGTTCTGTCTTGGTAGGCCTTCCATTGGTTGAACCTCAGGCTACCAAAGCTCTTGTCTTTTTGGTGGACTACTTGCTATAACAGAAGACAGTGGGAAGCTGTTTATGAATTAAACTATTCATCTACATCATATTTTATGTGGAAGATGGCCTCTTAGCAGTAAAAACTGAAAAGATATTTGTTGGGCCCAATCCAACTTTACTTTACTTAGTCTCATTAACTTAATGAAACTACTTATATCAGACAATTATATGTACAGTAAAAAAGATTCAGAGATAACAAATCTCTGTAAGTTTGTATATATATATGGTGTACTCCTATAATGTGTTTCACATTTGATGTTGTTCCACTTTGGGAATTTTAGTGTGTGTATATAGAAAACTGGTTAAAAAACTTACATTGTTTAAACTTCTAATATGGTTTCACTTGTACACAGCATTTTTTAAAATTGTCTCTAAATGTTTTTATAATAAAAAGCAAAAGTGAACCATTCATATGTCTGTAGTGGTCATTTAAATACTTTAACATCAGTTGGTAACTAATTTTTAAAAAAAAGTAGCTGAGATAAATTTCCAAAATAGTTACTGTATTTGGAAAAATTGCCCAATAAGTTTGTTTAGTAACTCTTGATTGCCATGGGAAAACTAAGTTATTAGTGTTTCCATTTTGCTTTTATCCATATGAAGTGCAGAGTTAACAGGCTGCTTTCCCATCAACCTTAAAATAAAATTCTTAGTTATAAGTTACTTTCTTTTACTTGACTGTTGTACAGCAGACATAACCATTTCAACATTGTTAAAAAGCCTATGCTTTAGCCTACACTGGCAAGGCAAAACATGTTAAAAATCTTAATGGCATAGTTTCTAAAACGAGTTCTGCTAATAACTCTCATGGAGCCATGCAACTTTCTTATAAAGGAACTCCTTTTGTAATCTTACCCTCTTGTTGATTCTCCTTTTCTAAAGATATTTAAATGTAAATTAAAATGGATTCATTTAGTTTTGTATCAAAGTATATTTCTAAAACAACTAATTCTTGTGATTAGAAATGAGAGAAATCCTGGTCATTTTTGGACCAGAATGTCCAAAGTGGAAGACTGCCACTAGAGGGCACTCCAGTGCAGAATTAACAATAAAATTAGTTAAAACAGGGTTTTGTTCAAGAAATGTAAAACTGATACTGAATACTGGCTTGCTGATGTGGCTACTGGACTTCAGGATTTGTCCTTTTGTATCTATAACCATATGGTAAAAACATATGATTTGGACAATTGTAATACTTTGAGCCAACACTTTGGTAAGTTATTGACCAAAATGGGGGGGGGGAGGGGAGTATAAATTTCTATAAACCACCCACTTGGACCTAAACAGTTGAGGCATATTAGTGGAATAGTGTGGTACTAGGACTGCTAATGTCTGTGCTTGTTAAATAGTGGGCGAGAGGGAAACACGAACAGTCGTTTTTAGTTGCGTCAATCAGAGCACTAAAGTTGCTTTAATGTACACGTTTTCTTCCATATCCAAGCTGTATATTCCATGTTGTTTGTTCCAGATGTTCAGACAAATTCTTCTTTGGGAAGAAAAGGTTGCTACTATTAAGCACAATTAAACTTTGACTTGCTCCCATGAGCTTCCTCAGTGGAACATTGAGATGAGACCTTGTGCTACAGGCAGAGGAAATTTCATTTCTCATCTTGTCAGTAAGATCAATTTTTTAGTTATAGCTAAATGATTTTCAGGTTGAAAAGTGCTTTTAATCTCAAATTACTTACATTTTTTTTCAGCTGTATCATGGTCATGCTGTACACCACAGTAAAGCAACTTACAATTCCGTATAATGGGTATGTAATGAGACAGCAGGTGCTTGTACAACTGAAAATTTTATAACTAAAATGGAAGGTGGCTGTGATAAAGAACCTGGAGACCCCTCTAGTTAATGTGTTTTGATCAGGTTTGAATTAAATTAGATGCCTTGATGAGATGTAAAATTCTGTATAGGCAAAGAATGTGTATTTTGACTTTCAGATGAGAATTTCAGATAAATATAATAGACACATAAGAGAACTTGCTACATGTACATAAACCATTCGCTACTATTGCATATTTTAAATTGTATTAAGATGCTGGTTCTCAAACTTTAAATGTTCCACAATATAGAAATGACTCTCTCCTGGCCCAGTTCTCATCCCAATCCCTAACCTACACCTTTCATGTAGTAACTAGTGAAAAAATAGTGTTAATATGACAGAATGAAAAGGTTTACTTTCACATCTATTCATGGTCCTTCATCTTCATTTAAGCATTTATTTTCTCTCTCGGACAGTAGGGACTTTGGAACTGAATTTTGGATGTAGATAAACATTGGCAAATGGGGGATGGAGAGGGGAGGGAATAAATAGCAACTAGCCTGAACAACTGGTGTTAATTGAAGACACAGCAGGGTTTGGATATATTTGACTGATTCTTTCATTTGCCTAAAAATCAAATGCCATTCAAAATGAAATTCTGTACACTTGATTAGCCCTACTTTACATTTATAAGTAACAAATCTCCCTTTGTCCCCCGCAGCCCTCACGCTGCTCTTAACTTTTAAAGTAAATTTGCAGTGTGGTTCTGTTCACCTGCGTATGTTACTAACATTTTTATCTTCTACAGATTTAATTATGGTCAAATTGACATTAAAAAGTCACCAGTTTAAAAAAGAAAAACCTGAGTAAGTGCAGGGACTAGTGGTGGATGTTTTTATAGTTAGAATACACTTAACATTCTTTAAATTTAAAGCCAAAAAAAACCCCACTGATTAAAAACAAAACAACAACAAAGGAACAAGCTTCAGGAGTGAAAAGATAATGCAGACAGAAGGTCAGCAACAGAGTGGGGGCTATCCAGTTTATTGCACCCAATGCAGCATGTATGATTACCTGCCCTGTTGGCAGGTGCTATATGTGTTCATTCGGTGCAAGGAGCTCCTGGCCCTCAGAGACAGTGTACGGGCTTTGGAGACCAGAGTGGCTGAACTGGAGAAGCTAAGGGAGACAGAGAGGTACATAGATGAGACTTTCTGGGACACTGTAGAACAGTTCCCTCCCACCTCCTGGTCTGACAGCCTCTGTGGAAGGCAGTCTCGGGGAAGGAGAACATCCAACGGGAGCAGAGGGAAACGATCCCATAGATGTGACCTTCCTTCCAGATGATGATGTGGTATCCTCCCACATTGAGGATACTTCGCCGGGGGAGGGAACTCCAGTTATTAGGAAGAGACAGGTAATAGTTATGGGGGAATCAATCATTAGAAACATAGATAGCTGGGTTTGTGATGACCAGGAGAACTGCATGGTGACTTACCTGTCTGGTGAAAAGTTTGCAGCTCTCTCAAGACATCTAGATAGACTTCGGTGTAGTGCTGGGGAGGAGCGAGTGGTCGTGGTACATGTAGGTACCAATGACATAGGGGAGAGGTCCTGTTAGCCAAATTTAGGCTGTTAAGTAAGAGATTGAAGTCTAGGACCTCCATGGTAGCATTCTCTGAGCTGATTCCAGTTCCATGCGCAGGGCCAGTTAGACTCAAAAAATAATAGCAAAAAAATTGAAAGTACATCAGACGCAGGAAGCCTGCTAAACAACCAGTGGGGCCACTGGATGATCGATATGCTAAATGAGCACTCAAGGATCATAAGGCCATTGCGGAGAAACTAAATGAATTCTTTGCATCAGTTTTCCTGGCGGAGGATGTGAGGGAGATTCCCAAACCTGAGCCATTCTTTTTAGGTGACAAATCTGAGGAACTGTCCCAGATTGAGGTGTCATTTAAGAAGGTTTTGGAACAAATTGATAAACAGTAATAAGTCATCAGGACCAGATCGTATTCACCCAAGAGTCCTGAAGGAACTCAAATGTGAAATTGCAGAACTACTAACTGTAGTCTGTAACTTATCATTTAAATCAGCTTCTGTACCAAATAACTAGAAGATAGCTAATGTGATGCCAGGGCTCCAGAGGTGATCCTGGCAATTAGAGGCCGGTAAGCCTGACTTCAGTACTGGTCAAACTGGTTGAAACTATAGTAAAGAACAGTATTCTCAGACATATAGATGAACATAATTTGTTGGGGGAAGAGTCAACGTGGTTTTTGTAAAGGGAGATCATGCCTCACCAATCTACTAGAATTCTTTGAGGGGAGTCAACAAGCATGTGGAAAAGGGGGATCCAGTGGAGATAGTGTACTTAGATTTTCAGAAAGCCTTTGACAAGGTCCTTCACTAAAGGCTCTTAAGCAAAGTAAGCTGTCATGGCCACATGGATTGGTAACTGGTTAAAAGATAAGAAACAAATGGTAGGTATAAATGGTCAGTTTTCAGAATGGAGAGAGGTAAATAGTGGTGTCCCCCAGGGGTCTGTACTGGGACCAGTCCTATTCAACATATTCATAAATGATCTGGAAAAAGGGGTAAACAGTGAGGTGGCAAAATTTGCAGATGGTACAAAACTACTCAAGATAGTTAAGTCCCAGGCAGACTGCAAAGAGCTACAAAAGGATCTCTCAAAACTGGGTGACTGGGCAACAAAATGGCAGATGATATTTAATGTTGATAAATGCAAAGTAATACACCCTGGAAAACATAATCCCAACTATACATATAAAATGATGGGTTGTAAATTAGCTGTTACCACTCAAGAAAGAGATCTTGGAGACATTGTGGATAGTTCTCTGAAAACATCCACTCAATGTGCAGTAGCAGTCAAAAAAGCAAACAGAATGCTGGGAATCATTAAGAAAGGGACAGATAAGAAGACAGAAAATATATGGCCTCCGTATAAATCCATGGTACGCCCACATCTTGAATACTATGTGCAGATGTGGTTGACCCATCTCAAAAAAGATGAATTGGAAAGGGTTCAGACAAGGGCAACAAAAATTATATGGGGTATGGAACGGCTTCCGTATGAGGAGAGATTAATAATACTGGGACTTTTCAGCTTGGAAAAGAGACAACTAAGGGAGGATATGATAGAGGTCTATAAAATCATGACTGGTGTAGAGAAAGTAAATAAGGAAGTGCTATTTACTCCTTCTTATAATACAAGAACTAGGGGTTACCAAATGAAATGGTAGGTTTAAAACAAACAAAATGAAGGTCAAAGACTCTTCTGCCCCATCTTCCCTCTCGCTCCACACATGATCACTTCTAGCATTCTCAGGCAGTCTGTGTCCACATTCCAGGCTTCTCTCCTCACCCCTCTGCATTGCAGTCAGGCTGACCCCTCTTCTTTGCTGTCTACCTCTGCCCAGTGCCACAGCACTCCCGTTGCCCAGCAGGAGCAATTGCTCAGTCCTATATCCCTGGGTTGGAGCATTCCCAATACATATGGAATCTCTAGAGAGTTTATCTGCCAAATTGCTACTGAGCAAGTGAAAACTGCGCTTTTCATAGGCTCATAACTTGGCAGAATTCAGGTGGATTTTCATGGGGACAGCAAAAGTGTCAGTTTAAATCTAGGTTTCAGAGTAGCAGCCATGTTAGTCTGTATCCGCAAAAAGAACAGGAGTACTTGTGGCACCTTAGAGACTAACAAATTTATTTGAGCATAAGCTTTGCTTCTCTACAAAAGAAGCATCCGATGAAGTGGGCTGTAGCCCACGAAAGTTTATGCTCAAATAAATTTGTTAATCTCTAAGGTGCCACAAGTACTCCTGTTCTTTTAGTTTAAATCTAGTCAGTTTAAAAAACGAGTTGGTAATTTCAGGTTGTATAGCTGCTCTTGGGCCCCAGCTAATGATGTGCTAATGAAGTACAATGATTTTTTCATACTGAATATTTTTCTTCCCTTCTTCGAGTGCAATTCCCACATGAACAGCACAATCCAATTATATGGGGATATGAGAAAAATGGCAGTGCTGTCAAATGCATAGAGTAAATTGAAACAAGACATTTTCTCTAAACTTTGTTATAGAAATCTGAGGGGTTTGCTGGTACAATAGTTGGTAATTTTTTTCCAGATAGAATTGCGATTTTTAAGTTGACTGTTGTCTCATTTCCTCTCCAATCCTCACTTCCCACACAGCAAAGTTTAATTGGCATTTTCCTGATTGCTAGCCACATGTCTTCATAGAATATCAGGGTTGGAAGGGACCCCAGGAGGTCATCTAGTCCAACCCCCTGCTCAAAGCAGGACCAAGCCCCAGACAGATTTTTGCCCCAGGTCCCTAACTGGCCCCCTCAAGGATTGAACTCATAAGCCTAGGTTTAGCAGGCCAATACTCAAACCACTGAGCTATTGAAGCTGCTGGATGCATGATATCATGTCTCATGCTTACAACCAATCACTGCCTCGCTACAAACGTGGAACAAGGCCAGCCACCATGTGAAGGTAAACAGCTACAGCTTTCTACATAAAATATACTTTTAGTACACAGAATCATTGTTTAGTTTAATTGTAATAAGTTCCAGGCTATTTGCATGCATGTATCTATTTTTTTAAATAAAATAGTGTGTTCAATTAAAAAAAGCCCTTCATTGTCTTCCTCATTTCAAGTTGTGGTGTTGTCTCATTGTTCCTCATCTTGAGGATTACTGTCCCTCATTTCAGGGTCTGGGGGTTAAGAGGTATGTGCACAGGAGTCTAGCCAGTGCCACCAGGTGACCACAGATGAGTCGACAATGAAGGGGAAGGGAACTGGGGTAAATGTGTACAAGCATTATTCCTTGAATTTTTTTTTTTTTTTTTTGCTTTTTCATTCCCTCAAGCTTCATCTCCCTCCCCCCTACCTTTGTTTTCCACTTAAAATTGGCACCCAACCCATTTGCAAGTTAAGACAAACGTATCAACTTTTACTAGTATAATGTTACAAAATAACAGGTTAGGGAATGCATTCTAAAAGGGCTATATGGCAGTCCTGTTACACAGTCCACATCAGATCAGTGTCTGTTCTTGGGTAGAGGTAAAACAAAGGTCGAGTCAGCATCTACTTTTCGTTTGTTTGGGCTAAGCCGGTGGGGCCATGTGGAGTACTCTGTTTATCCTCTTGAGAGAGCTCAATGAAACTTTCATGGAGGTACTCTGCAATCCTCCCCTGAAGACTTTTAGGGATGGCAGCCTTGTTTCTACGTCCGCAACAGGAGACTTTCTGACACCACAGCAATGGCTGGCACCATTGTAGTAAACAAGAGTAGCAGCATACAGGCCTGGGTGGCTTCAGAACACCAGTAGCAGCTGGGTTCTCTGTGCCTTTATCACCCTCAGGAGTTAGGTATCAGCCAAAATCACTACTGCCTGTGAAAACTTTGCCAATATATTCACTGTTTCCCTATACCCATACTGGTGTGGGTGGCTACCAAACTTTAATAGCAACATGCAACAGAACACCTCACTCCTCCCCGCCTGGCTGTATTCACCAAGATTTGAGATGGTGAGTGGTGCTATTGCTGAAGTGCCAAAAAGCATTTCTTATTAAGGGTTATTATGGGAATAATATAGGGAGTTTTGGGACTTGACTTATCTTTTCCTTTCCATTGTGACTGTAAATCTAATGGTATATCTCTCTGATTTTATGAGCAAATTCTGGTATGGTGGCTTTGAGAAGTGCACCCTCCTCCAAGCCTGCTGAACATTTGACCCTGATCAGGAGGAGAAGGAAGAGGACTAAGGAGGATATGTTCGGATAGATCTCCAAACTACTATTGCCTTGGACCATACTTGGAGGGCTTATCAGACCACAATGGAGAATGGAGAGAGTGGTTGCTTCACGAGAGGCAAAAGGACTGAGAGGAGCATCAGGAAATGCACCAAAATATAATGGGGTTACTCAGATAACAAATGCAAATGCTGTGGCGCATGCTTGACCTTCAGGCCCAAAGATCCCAGCAGTCTTTGCAGTCCTTGAAGAATGCCATGGTTGCTGCTTTCTACACCCTCCAACATACTATGTGGCATCCCCCTGTACATCCTTACCCTTACAACTACACACCAGGAAAGAACAAGGAGAGCCATAGCTACACATATACCATCCTATGACAGCCACAGGTTGGTGTATATATATCCACAGCAGACCACATTGAACTACTGTTTACATACATGGACATAAATGTTTACTGTTTACTTCCATTTTCACCTGCACATTCAACAGTCATCCAGCAAATGTTGAGCTGGTAGTTGCATCTTTCCTTGATCCTGTTGAAGCAGCCAGTACCCAACTTCATGAGGCCAGGGAGCAAGAGTTAGGCTGGGTCCCTCAGAATCACTACTGGTATTTCAGCATTGTCAATGGTATTCCACTGGTCAGGAAAGAATGTCACTGCTTGCAGCTTTTTTGAAAAGTCCTGTGTTTTTAAACATGTGAGTGTCATGCACGTTCCCTAACCTTCCCACATTGATATCAGTGAAGTGTTCCCAGTAATCCACTAGCTTCCATAACTGTGGAAAAAGTATCACTTTTGGTAAATGTACTCAGTGGCTAAGTGGGCTGGTGCCAAAATAGCGATATGCATGCTGTATATCGCCCCACTGCAGTTTGGGAAACCTGTTGCTGCAAATCCATCACTATTTCCTGCACATTACTGAGAGTCACAGTTCTGTGTAGCAGGAGATGTTTAATGTCTTTGCACACTTGGATTACAATGGCCCCCAGTCTGGATTTTCCAACTCCAAAATGATTGTGCAAGGAGGGCTGGGGCGAGCTCAGCACACAGATCCATGAATGTGCCCTTTTGACATCTGGAAGTTCTGCAGTCACTTTTCATCATCCCAGACGTGCATCATGATACAGTTGCAACAGTCATTGCTCATTTCTCAGGCCCAGGAGCAGTCCAGCAATATCCAATTATTGTGCTCAATCATCTGAGTCTTCCTCATCACAATCCTGACTGTAGCAGTACTCCTCAAGCTCTGCAAATACTGCAGAATTGTGCATCTGTATCAGCAATGCACCTGAGAACTGCTGAGTCTACAAGGTCCATTCTTCTGTCAGAGATGGTGGAGACTGAAAAACACTGCTTGGGACCAAAGTAGTTTTAAAAAAACAGCACGAAAAGTATGGGATATGGAAAGTATTACAGGGCAGAGAAAGTGGTATGGTGGGAACTTGACCCCCCAGCTCCCAGAAATCCCTGGACAAAACACTACTATCCCACAAAGCACTGCAAAAATGTCCCAAAAGGTATTGTGCTGAATGGTGGTATGGGGCACATTGGGATACTTACCCATGGTGATTGGGTAGTTGGGGATTGGTCCTGCTTTGAGCAGGAGGGTTGGACTAGAGGACCTCCTGAAGTCCCTTCCAACCCTGATATTCTATGATTCTATGGTGCACCTCACTTTAAATCAATGTAAACTTTCCTGGTGAGTACAGAGGAACCTCCGAATTATGAACACCTTGGGAATGGAAGTTGTTCGTAACTCTGAAATGTTTATAACTCTGAACAAAACGTTATGGTTCTTTCGAAAGTTTAAAACTGAGCGTTGACTTAATACAACTTTGAAACTTAACTATGCAGAAGAAAAATTTAAACTACTTTTAAAAAAAGGGACAGCAGCATTTAACACAGTATTATACTGTATTTGCTTGCTTGTTTTTTTGTTTTTTTCTGCTGCTGCCTGATTGTGTTCTTATGGTTCCAAATGAGGTGTGTGGTTGACTGGTCAGTTCATAACTCTGAGGTTCTACTGTATATGCAACACCAACACAATCAGGTGTGTGTGCACCTGAGTGATATGCAAAAATTGGCAGCTATATGCTGACATAACTTGCATTGACTGGACTTTATAGTGTATACGTGGCCTCAGGTTCTATTCCATATAGTTTTATTCCATGCTTGTCAAACTGGGAGGACATAAATGTAATTTTTCAGAGGCCTGTCCTGGGTTTTGGGCTGTTCAGTATTGTCATTAAGGACTTAGATGATTGAGTGGTGAGTATGTTTATGAAATTTGCAGATGATACCAACCTGGAAGGGGTTGCCAACACATTGAAGGACAAGGATTAGATTTCAAAATGATCTTGATAAATTGGTCTGAAATCAATAAGATGAAGTTTAATAAAGTCCAAGTGCAAAGTACTACACTTAAGAAGGCCTATACAGAAAATGGAGAATAACTGGCTAGGCAGCTGTCATAGGTTTCACCCCCACTCTGGACTTTAGAGTACAGATATGGGGACCTGCATGTGAACCCCTAAACTGAATTATTAGCTTAGATCTGGTTTTGCTGCCACCACTCCCAAGTACTAACTCCCTTCCCTGGGTAGCCTTGAGAGACTTCGTCACCAGTTTCCTGGTGAACACCGATCCAAACCCTTGGATCTTAACACAAGGAGAATTTAACCATCCCCCCTCCTTTCCCCCACCAATTCCTGGTGAGTCCAGATCCAATTCCCTTGGATCTTAATACAAGGAAAAATTAATCAGGTTCTTAAAAAAGGCTCTGGGAGATAGCATACAAGCTGATCTTACAGACAACAGATTTAAAATACAGAGGATGTTCCCCTGGGCAAAAACTTAGTTACACAAAAATTACCCAATTTGATTATTTCCCTAATGCCCAAGACAAGTTACAAAGAAAATAAACATAAACCTATTTATTCCCTTCACTAGTACTCACTACTTGATAAGAGGCTGATTTCTGGATCTTTTCCACTCCGGTCAAAACTGAAAGTAACCCAGACAAAGGGAACTTCCCTCCTTCCTTTTGAAACATTTTGTCCCCCCCATTGGTTCCTCTGGTCAGGTGTCAGCTAGGCTAGGTGAACTTCTTAACCCTTTACAGGTAAAAGAGGCATTAACCCTTAACTATCTGTTTATGACAGCAGCCATACTGCAGAAAAGAATCTGTAGATCACAAATTGAATGTGGAATCAATAGTGTGGTGGTGGTGTGAGGAAAGGCTATGTCATTCTTGAATGTATTAATTAATAATGTGTCCTATGGGAGGCCACTGTGCTGCTCTGCTTCGAACTGGTGAGGTCTCATCTGGAGTACTGTGTCCAGGTGTGGGTACTGCACTTTAAGGAAGGATGTGGATATATGGAATCAAGAGGAGAGCACCAAAACTGATTAGGGGGTTAGAAAACGTGGGAAAGATTGAAACAACTGGACATTTTATTTTAGAAGAGAGAAGGCTGAGAGGGAACATAACAGACTGATATGTAAAAGATTGTTACAGATGCTCCTCGACTTACGCAATCGTTCTGTTCTGGAAAACCTTGCATAATCCAAAATTTACAGTCAGAAATGTATATTGTGCAAGCATAAAAAACAAACAATTACAACATTTTCTGCTCTAAATCAATCTTCTTTCGCTTACGAACTGGTCCTGCACTCTTGCTATTACTTGGTCGCTTTCCAGGCATGATTTGAACGAAATAATAGGGTGAAATAACAGAAATACAGTATCACTGAAATAACACGAGACTGAGAGGCTGTGAGAGCGCGAAGCCTTCCCTTGTAGGAGATGCTACTGCTGTATTCCTCTGCACACCGCACTACAGTACAGTACTTTTCATTTCTGTACGCTACGCAATATTTTCCGCCACTCAAATTTTATTTATGCCTTATGGAACTTTGTGCATAAGGTCAAATTTGCGTAAGTCAGGTCTTGCGTAACCCAGGGAGCGTCTGTATACAGAAGACAATGATCTATGGCTCCCATATTCACTCAGGGGAGAACAAGAAGTAATTAGCTTAGTTTGAAACAAGGGTGATTTAGGTTGGATATTGGGAAAAAATTTCCAACTATAAGACTAGTTAAGTGGACTGTCATGTAAACGTGCTGTCTGGAGCGTAGTGCTGAAATTGGGCATGAACATGTGACTTGCCCATGTGACTCCAAACGCCATCTTGTTGCTGTAATTTTCCACATTAAGAACAATGGGATGCCCTCCACATGGCAAAAGCTATAAAAGGCCCTGCTTCTTACCTCTGGAGGAACTTTGCTACAAACTGAAGCTCTGAACAATGGACTGAATGACCCATCCAAGCTGTGGATGTACTCCAGAGACTTGACTTAAGCCAGCAGTTTATTCCATCACTGCTACAAGCCTGAACCAAGAACTTTGCCATTACTGTATGTAATTGATTCCTTAAAGCAATTTTAACTCTCACCTTTCTTTTTATAAATAAACCTTTAGATTTTAGACACTAAAGGATTAGCATCAGCATGATTTCTGGGTAAGAGCTAAGTTATATATTGACCTGGGTCTGTGGCTGGTCCTTTGGGATCAGAAGAACCTATTATTTGATGAGACTGGTTTTAAAGGACCACTAATCTCTGAATCCAGTGTTTTTGGTGGTGATATAAGAACTGGAATGCCTGAGGAAACTGCCTTTGTTTTCTTGTTAGCCAGTGTGGTGAAACAGGAGTTTATTTTTTGTGGCTGGTTTGGTATATCTTATAAAAGAATAATGAGCAGTTTTGGGTTGTGTTTGCCCTATTTCTCATCAGTTTGTCCTGAGTTTCGCGTCCTCAAGTGTGACCCACTAAGACACGGTTATAGATGGTCTATGTATAGAATCACAAAATCATAGAAAGGTAGGGCTTGAAAGGACTCTGAGAAGCCATACCAGCCTCCTACACTGCGGCAGGACCAAATAAACCTAGGCCACCCCTCACAAATGTTTGTCCACCCTGTTCTTAAAAACAGCAAACGATGGGGATTCCACAACCTCCCTTGGACACCTGTTCCAGAGCTTAATTTACCCTTATTTTTAAAAAACATTTTCCTAATATCTAACCTAAATCTCCATTGCTGCAGATTAAGTCCCCCACTGCTTCTTGTTCTACCTTCAGTGGACATGGAGAACAATTGATCACTGTCTTCTTTATAGCAGCCCTTAGCATATTTGAAAACACTTTTCAGGTCCACCCCTCAGTTTTCTTTTCTAAAGACTAAACAAGCCTCGTTGTTGTTGTTTTTAAATTTTCCTTATAGCTCAAGTTTTCTAAACCAGTTATCATTTTTGTTGTTCTCCTCTGGGTTCTCTCCAATTTCTCCACATCTTTCCTAAAGGATAATGCCCAGAATTGGATGTAGTACTCCAGCTGAGGCCTCACCAGTGCAGAGTAGAATGGGACAATTACCTCCCATGTCTTACATATGAGACGCCTGTTAATACCCCCCAGAAGATTAGCTTTTTTTGCAACTACCTAATATTGTTGGCTCATATTCAATTTTTGATCCACTATATCCCCCAGCAGTACTACCACGTACCAACCCATTGTGTGGTTATGCATTTGATTTTTTCTTCCTTATCTTTATTGAATTTCATATTGTTGATTTACAACCGATTCTCCAATTTATCAAGATCATTTTGAATTCTATTCCTGTCCTCCAAAATGCTTGCAACCTTTTGAGCTTGGTGTCATGATCAAATTTTATAAGCATACTCCCCACTTCGTTCTTCAATTCATTATTGAAAATACTGAATAGTACTGGATCCTGACTGACCACTGAGGGACGGGAACTCCACTAGATATGCCTTCCCATTTTGACAGCAAACCATTGATAACTACTCTCTGAGTATGGTCTTTCAACCAGTTGTGCACCCACCTTATATAATTTCACCTAGACCACATTTCACATAGACCCTAATTTGCTTATGAGAATGTCATGTGGGACTGTGTCAAAAGCCTTACTAAAATGAAGATATATCTACTGCTTCTCCCCTATCCAGGTGGTCAGTAACCATGTCTGAGAAGGAAATTAGATTGGTTTGACATGATTTGTTCTTGACAAATCCATGTGGGCTATTCCTTATAACCCTATCATCATCTAGGTGGTAACAAATTGATTGTGTACTAATTTGTTCCAGTATCTTTCCAGGTATTGAAATTAGGCTGACTTCCCAGGGTTCTCTTAGTTTCCCTTTTTTAAAGATAGGTACATTTGTCCTTCTCCAGTCCTCTGAGATCTCATCCATCCTCCATGAGTTCTCAAAGGTAATTGCTAATGGTGCCAAGATTGCTTCAGCTAGTTCTTTATATACCCTATGATGAATGTCATCATGCCCTGCTGACTTGAATACATCTAACTTATCTAAAATTTCTTTAACCTGTTCTTTCCCTATTTTGTCTTGTGTTCTTCTTGTTGTATACTTAGTCCTACCTCATTGTGTGTGTGTGGGGGGGGGGGGGGTGTGAAAGAGAATTGATTTAGCTGACCAAACAAGGGCCCTTTCAGCCCTATAGTTCTATGATTAAACAATGGCAAGTATTTCTTCTCTTTTCTTCTCCCCAGAGAGCGGTGTGTGTACAATGGAGTGTCTTGTTTTGGTAGGGAATTTTTGTTTTTAATACACATGTTGCTATGTATTTTTTTAAAATAAAGCAAGGTCAAAGAAATGTGCCTTAGACTTGGAGTGAAAGGTGGAGAGGTTTGCAATGGTCCTTAGTTCCTGTGGAAGTTCATTCCACAGTCCTGGACCAGCCACTGATACATTTCTGTTTCTGACACAGATGAACCTTACCCTTAGAGGCTGAAGGACTAAGATGTCCACACATGTAATTCTGAAGAATCTATAGGTGGGATTCAGAAGAGGGACTTAGGCGGAGCATAGCAGCACCTAACTTTTAGGCAACCTACTGCTAAGTGGAATTCAAAGTCCCCTGAGTTAGGTGCCTAAACCCTCTATATAATGCATGGGGAGACTTGGGCCCAGATTTACAAATGTAGTTGGGGGCCTAAGTATCTTTGTGAATTTGTCTTAGGCACTGAAGAGGGATTCACAGAAGCCATCACACAAGTGGAGAGTGTAAACTAGCCAGTAGGGAATGCCAAGGAGAGGAATGGGATCTAAGCCCCACCTCTCAAAGGGCCTTAGGCACCTCCCTCCAGCCTGGAATTAGGCACCTATCTATGAATCCTCAAGTGTCCAAATCAGGTCAGCCCTCTCTCAACCCCCCCCCCCCCAAAAGCAGAAATGCCACTGCCACTTTATAGCCCAGTGGTTAGAGCACTTGCCCAGACTATAGCCTAATCCCGCTCTCTCGGTAGACACAGGCCCCAGTCCCTGCTCCAATGACTAACAAAATACAACGGTGAATGCTCATTTCAAGGATAGATGAAAGTTCCTCATCTCAACCTCACACAGGGTGAGTGAAAATGTAATCTCCACAGCTTTACTAGGCAGCTAGTAAATTCAAGATTTCAAGGAAGCAGGTGCTCCAACTAGGAGGAGGTCATTAAGTGAAAAAACAACGTGAAATGATTGATGAAAATATCATTCAGCCAGCACATAAAAAAGTGTACCTAATGCTAAGTTTAGCTTTGCTAATGCAGTTTCCCAAAATATGGTGGCATTTCGCTTCTTTTGCAGTATCCTGACCTTTTTGTTCCTTTGTTCACTACTTTCCAGGTGTGCAGAAAAATGTTCAGGCTGCAAATTTTAATTAAAACATTTTATTTTTAAATTAAAAAAAGGGAAAATAATTTTCATGGAATACTTTAACCATTTATAGCCATTACTTTATCACAAGTTTTGATCAGTGCTTACTTTTAAACTACTGTAACATAATAACACAGATGACAGAAATAAATCTGTTCAAGTCTGTGGCTCCCATTAGTGCAGTCCCTTGCTTCTCAGTTGTGCTTTACAGTGCACTATGGGTCTGCTTAACATTTACCTTTTCATTTTTTGTATAACACTTGATTTGTTTTCTTAGTGCATTGTAATTACTGCTTTTCTAGGATCTGATCCAAAGTCAATGGAAATACTCCCATTAACTGTAATGGACTTTGGATTTGGCCCCCAATATTACCCTTGTGCAATTCAAGATGAGTATTTTGATCTATGGAACCCTTATCATTTGTGTCCTTAGCTCTTTGGAGAGTCTCTCATCTTCTCTCTTTATATTTGAGCTAGAAGCGTTTCCAGATTTACCAAGATCCTGCTCCTATTCAATTCACTGGACACTTTAGACACTGCTTTCACTGAGAGCAGGATTGGGTCTTTAAAGAGAGCTGGTCTGGAACGGGGTTCTCAGTGAATGATATTTATACTACCTCAACTACTGATAGAGCTTGCTGAGTTTGTTGGCTCTCAGGGTACACTGCAGGGTCTATCTATGTTCTTAAGCTTGCAGGATAGGCAGTATGCAGTCATAGAATATTAGGGTTGGAAGAGACCTCAGGAGGTCATCTAGTCCAATCCTCTGCTCGAAGGAGGACCAACACCAACTAAATCATCCCAGTCAGGGCTGTGTCAAGCCGGGTCTTAAAAATCTGTAAGGATGGAGATTCCACCACCTCCCTAGGTAACCCATTCCAGTGCTTCACCACCCTCCTAGTGAAATAGTGTTTCCCAATATCCAACCATTGCTTCTTGCTCTGTCATCTGCCACCACTGAGAACAGCCTAGCTCCATCCTCTTTGGAACCCCCCTTTCAGGTAGTTGAAGGCTGTTATCAAATCCCCCCTCACTCTTTTCTGCAGACTAAATAAGCCCATTTCCCTCAGCGTCTCCTCATAAGTCATGTGTCCCAACCCCCCCAATCATTTTTGTTGCCCTCCGCTGGACTCTTTCCAATTTGTCCACATCCTTCTTGTAGTGTGGGGCCCAAAACTGGACACAGTACTCCAGATGAGGCCTCACCAATGTCGAATAAAGGGGAACGATCACGTCCCTCGATCTACTGGCAATGCCCCTACTTATACAGCCCAAAATGCCATTAGCCTTCTTGGCAACAAGAGCACACTGTTGATTCATATCCAGCTTCTCGTCCACTGTGACTCCTAGGTCCTTTTCTGCAGAACTGCTACCTAGCCATTCGGTCCCTAGTCTGTAGCTGTGCATGGGATTCTTCCGTCCTAAGTGCAGGACTCTGCACTTGTCCTTGTTGAACCTCATCAGGTTTCTTTTGGCCCAATCCTCTAATTTGTCTAGGTCCCTCTGTATCCGATCCCTACCCTCTAGTGTATCTACCACGCCTCCTAGTTTAGTGTCATCGGCAAACTTGCTGAGAGTGCAGTCCACACCATCCTCCAGATCATTAATAAAGATATTAAACAAAACCGGCCCCAGGACCGACCCTTGGGGCACTCCGCTTGAAACTGGCTGCCAACTAGACATGGAGCCATTGATCACTACTCGTTGAGCCCGACGATCTAGCCAGCTTTCTATCCACCTTACAGTCCATTCATCCAGCCCATACTTCTTTAACTTGGCAGCAAGAATACTGTGGGAGACCGTATCAAAAGCTTTGCTAAAGTCAAGGAATAACACATCCACTGCTTTCCCCTCATCCACAGAGCCAGTTATCTCATCATAGAAGGCAATTAGGTTAGTCAGGCATGACTTCCCCTTGGTGAATCCATGCTGACTGTTCCTGATCACTTTCCTCTCCTCTAAGTGTTTCATAATTGATTCCTTGAGGACCTGCTCCATGATTTTTCCAGGGACTGAGGTGAGGCTGACTGGCCTGTAGTTCCCCGGATCCTCCTCCTTCCCTTTTTTAAAGATGGGCACTACGTTAGCCTTTTTCCAGTCATCCGGGACCTCCCCCGATCGCCATGAGTTTTCAAAAATAATGGCTAATGGCTCTGCAATCTCATCCGCCAACTCCTTTAGCACCCTCGGATGCAGCGCATCCAGCCCCATGGATTTGTGCACGTCCAGTTTTTCTAAATAGTCCCGAACCACTTCTTTCTCCACAGAGGGCTGGTCACCTTCTCCCCATATTGTGCTGCCCAGTGCAGCAGTCTGGGAGCTGACCTTGTTTGTGAAGACAGAGGCAAAAAAATCATTGAGTATATTAGCTTTTTCCACATCCTCGGTCACTAGGTTGCCTCCCTCATTCAGTAAGGGGCCCACACTTTTCTTGACTTTCTTCTTGTTGCTAACATACCTGAAGAAACCCTTCTTGTTACTCTTAACATCTCTTGCTAGCTGCAACTCCAAGTGTGATTTGGCCTTCCTGATTTCACTCCTGCATGCCTGAGCAATATTTTTATACTCCTCCCTGGTCATTTGTCCAATCTTCCACTTCTTGTAATCTTCTTTTTTGCGTTTAAGATCAGCAAGGATTTCCCTGTTTAGCCATGCTGGTCGCCTGCCATATTTACTATTCTTTCTACACATCGGGATGGTTTGTTCCTGCAACCGCAATAAGGATTCTTTAAAATACAGCCAGCTCTCCTGGACCCCTTTGCCCTTCATGTTATTCTCCCAGGGGATCCTGCCCATCTGTTCCCTGAGGGAGTCAAAGTCTGCTTTTCTGAAGTCCAGGGTCCGTATTCTGCTGCTCTCCTTTCTTCCTTGTGTCAGGGCACACTGCTGACTCATATCCAGCTTCTCATCCACTGTAATCCCCAGGTCCTTTTCTGCTGAACTGCTGCTTAGCCAGTCAGTCCCCAGCCTGTAGCGGTGCATGGGATTCTTCCTTCCTAAGTGCAGGACTCTGCACTTGTCCTTGTTGAACCTCATCAGATTTCTTTTGGCCCAATCCTCAAATTTGTCTAGGTCACTCTGGACCCTATCCCTACCCTCCAGTGTATCTACCTCTCTCCTCAGCTTAGGCCTGGTCTACACTACGAGTTTAGGTCGACTTTAGCCGCGTTAAATTGAATTAAGCCTGGACACGTTCACACGACGAAGCCCTTTCTTTCGACTTAAAGGGCCCTTTAAACCGGTTTCTTAACACCACCTCCGACGAGGGGATTAGTGATAAAATCGGCCTTAGGGGGTCGGAATTGGGTGTGTGTGGACGGAATTCGACGTTATTGGCCTCCGGGAGCTATCCCACAGTGCTTCATTGTGACCACTCTGGACAGCACTCTCAACTCAGATGCACTGGCCAGGTAGACAGGAAAAGCCCCGCGAACGTTTGAATTTCATTTCCTGTTTGCTCAGCGTGGAGAGCACAGGTCGCTCATCAGCACAGGTAGCCGTGATGGAGTCCGAGGATCGCAAAAGAGCTCCAGCATGGACAGAACGGGAGGTTCGGGATCTGATCGCCATATGGGGAGATGAATCAGTGCTGGCCGAACTCCGAAGCAGTAAACGAAATGGCAAAATATTAGAAAAGGTCTCCAGGGCCATGAAGGACAGAGGCCATAACAGGGACGCACAGCAGTGCCGCGTGAAAATTAAGGAGCTAAGGCAAGCCTACCACAAAGCCAGAGAGGCAAACGGAAGGTCCGGGGCTGAGCCGCAAACATGCCGCTTCTACGCGGAGCTGCATGCCATTCTAGGGGGTGCAGCCACCACTACCCCAACCGTGTGCTATGAGTCCCTCACTGGAGAAAGACACAGGGAAGCGGGTTCTGGGGATGAGGAAGATGAGCATGAAGATAATGTAAATAGCTCACAGCAGCAAGGAAGCGGAGAAACCAGTTTCCCCAACAGCCAGGATATGTTTATCATCCTGGTTTATCACCCTGGTTTATCACCCAGCCAGGGTTTAACAGGAGGGAGGGAGGGGGGAAGCAAATGAATACAGAATAAATCTATTTTTTACATCTTAAGACGACGGTGCAGCATGACTGATAGCCCTTGGCATTTTCTGGGTGCTTGGCAGCAAATACGGGGCGCTTGGCAGTAAGCCTTCAGGTCTACTGCACAATATGATACCCACTGCAGTATGACAACGATGGATACCAGTCGTAATATACTATCTACTGCCCAAAAGGCAAGGGGTTGTTGCTGTGTAGCAATCTAGCCCCACGTCTGCCAGCCCCATGTCTGCCAGCACCCAGATCGCCATCGGCCTCTTCTGGGTGCTTAGCAGACAATACTGGGCACTTGGCAGAAAACAGCATACTACGAGTCTGCTAACGTGCAATGAGCCAACAGGGCGCGTGGCAGAAAATGGCATACTATGACTGATAACCATCATTGTCTGCCCGGGTGCCCATGATTGACAGCCACTGCAGTACGATGACGACGGTTACCAGTCGTAATAAACCATCTTCTACCAAAAGGCAAGGGGCTGGTGCAATGCAGCCCTACGGCTGCCAGCCCCACAGCTGCCCGCACCCAGATCGCCAATGAAGGCTACCAGTCATGCTGCACCGTCTACCGCCAAAAGGCAGTTAGCTGCTGCTGCTGTGTAGCAATGCAGTCCCACGTCTGCCGGCACCTAGATGACATATGGTGACGGTGAGCTGAGCTGAGCGGGCTCCATGCTTGCCGTGGTATGTTGTCTGCACAGGTAACCCAGGTAAAAAGGCGCGAATCTATTGTCTGCCGTTGCTGTGACGTAGGGGGAGGGACCTGACGACATGTACCCAGAACCCCCCGCGGCACTGTTTTGCATCATCCGGGCATTGGGATCTCAACCCAGAATTCCAGTGGGCGGTGGAGACTGCGAGAACTGTGGGATAGCTACCCACAGTGCAATGCGCCGGAAGTCGACGCTAGCCTCGGTACTGTGGACGCGGTCCGCCGAACTAATGCGCTTAGAGCATTTTATGTGGGGACACACACAATCGGCTGTATACAACCGATTTCTATAAAACCGGCTTCTATTAATTCGATCTAATTTCGTAGTGTAGACATACCCTTAGTGTCATCTACAAACTTGCTGAGGGTGCAATTCATCCCATCATCCAGATCATTAATAAAGATGTTGAACAAAACCACCCCCAGGACCGACCCCTGGGTCACTCCGCTTGATACCTGCTGCCAACTAGACATTGAGCCATTGATCACTACCCGTTGTGTCCGACAATCCCAGATCAGTGACAAATTTAAAGTTTAATAGCTTATCCGTTTTTTATAGAAACACTATTCTAGATTATTTTCAGAAGATTCTAAAATGCACTAGTTATAATATTCTCTCTCTTACTTAGGACTAGATGGTCCCTTCTGGCCTTAGAATCTATGAAGACTTGGACTCATGATACTGAGATCAGCTTATCAGGATGAATAGCTCAACTGACATCTATAACAAGCCTGTCAGTTTGACTTTATAAGCAGAGGAATACAAAAATAGTGGCTAAATGTTTAAATAAGAGCAGATCAAAATAGGTTAAAAAATTTGGAAAAAATTGTTCAATTTTTGCCAGTTATCAAAATAAATGTTTATGAAATATTTCATCAAACTTGCAAGATTCAGCTCTCATGTTAATCGTTCTGGCCTAAAATTGCCTATTGCATACACAGTTGGGATTGTATTTCATGAGTGATATTGCATGGAGAGAGGAGGAATTTGATAGACAGAATTTCAAGAATCAGAGGAGCATTGTGTACAATCACAAGTCTTGTGGTTCCTAGACAATGCTGTACATGTGTTGTAGACATGTAGCAACAATTGTGACTCACTTATGTATTTGAGTAATGCAGCCATCCCTACCTCATGCAGCTAAAACTTTTATACCATCCTCTGTTCTCACATTATCTAAATAATTTAAAAATATGCATACCATATCACTCTAAATTTTCTATATTATTTCATGTTAATGTTATCTATGACTCATTTTAGTTCTATATAGCTGCAGTATGTTTAGACAAAAATATGGGAAGTTTTTTTTTTCCCTATTTGAGGTAAATATTAAAGTAGACTAGGTTATCTTGCCTGAATGCCAAGGTAGCAGATACGAAACGCAAACTGATGATTAGTGTGATGCTCTCTCAGAGTTCCCAGGATTGTTCTGAGTCACATTGTTACTCCCCATGCTTTCAGCTAAAAGGAAGGATTGCTTGTGCTTAACTTGGTGCCAGCTCCTTTATAACTCCAGTCTGCTAGCCACCCAAGCAATCTCCTTTGGGCAATGCCAGCCCTCACTATGCTTTCCAGGTTAACAATAAGTGCACTTCAGTCCCTGTGCTCCTTGAAGGGTTTCCCTCTGACATCCAGCCCATCACTGGGTGCTCATAGAAATCACCCCCTTCTACATACCAGGGCCTCTATCTGGGGTAACTAGAAACTCTGTGTAGCATGCAACTCCATTTGATTATAAGTGATAGCAAACAAATCAAAGCAAAAAGAACAGGAGTACTTGTGGCACCTTAAAGACTAACAAATTTATTTGAGCATAAGCTTTCGTGGGCTACAGCAATGCATAGAAGTGAACATATAGTAAGGAGATTACCTAGTAAATAAACAAAACTGCAAACTGAGCTTAACCTACTAGATAGATAGGATGAGAATTTGCTAATTCATATCCTCAGTGATAAACAGGCTGGCAGATTCTTACGGCACAAGCTGCCTTGGCTTTGCAACTTATCTTTCCCAGGTTTTCATACACAGGCCAGCAATCCCTTTTAGCCTGGGACCATCACTTCCCCCAGTTCAGTTTTTATTCCTCTGGTGTTTCCAGGTGTGTTATAGGGAGAGTAAGGTACCCACATGATGTCATTGTCCTCCTATTATATCTTCTTCCCACTTTCTGGAAAGCTCTTCTGCTGTGACCTGGGTCAAACAGTTCCCATTGTGTAATGCTATTCCTGGGGTAATCTTTGTGCTTGTGTGCATTTCCTCAATAAGCCATTAAAATTGTTTGGCCTTTTTACTGTTGTACCTGAAAGGCTGCTTGTTGGTGTTTTCAACCTCATGACATGTTTCAGTAACACATACATAGCCAAACTTCATAACTTCACGTACAATAATGCACATACAATCCAATGAGATATGACTGTCTAGCAGATTAAGACAAGGCATACTTGGTACAAAACCTATCCGGATGACATGGCAGTGGTGAACACTGGGGTGCCAGGGTGTCACACTGTGCACATTAATAATTCCATGTTAAAACTACTCCTTTATTTATAAGAGGTATAAGAGGCAGAAATAGCCATGGATCAAAATTTTTGAAAAATTATCATTTTCAGAGGAGTCACTGTGTCCTTCTGGCTTTCTCCCCTATGTAAATACACACAAAATTTTCCAATAAATTGAAATGACTTTGAAAGATACAATAGGCAAAACTGTCTACAGTCAATTCTGAGTTCCACTGAGGAATGTAATTTTGTGGTGGGTAAATGCTGCCACCTTTACTTGCCAACTACTAAATTCATCTATCCCTGTCTTGCAGCCATGAAACAAACGAACAAATGAAAAAAAAAAAAAAACCCCCGACAACAACATTCTATGGCAGTAATTGTCAGGGGACCACATGTTCCTATTTGTTCAATGTCCCTACATCTACTGTCAGCAGAAGTCTTTATGACCCCGTTTATTCAGTTCACCTAATTTCTACAGTTAACTATAACATAATGAATTTTTTAAAAACATTCACTTAAAAATGTACTCACTATAAGACAATCTCTGTTCAAGACTGCTTTATATTAACTACCCACAACATTGAAAGTCTTTGCAAACATCATAGTAGTCTGTATTTAATACACTGCTCTACAGTCAAAATGCTTCTGAAATAAATGTAGTCAAACTTTACTAATTCTGGGTCACTGAGAATGAAAATGATGCTTAAAATTGTTGATTGGCTCTAGTTTTCAAGATATG
>NW_020664931.1:783712-785984 GCF_002925995.2 Terrapene triunguis
AGCACATCAAAATACATAATAAATAGCACATTTTATCTCTGAAGCAGGTGACTTCTCAAAAATTGTAGACCAGTGATACCATAGGCTGGCTGTAAGAGAGAGAATGAAGGGTAAGTAATAGCAAAATGAACAGTTCACATTGCATTCAGTTGATCTCATATATTGGTTTTGAATTAAGCTTTAGCTAATGCTAACCTATAGCTGAACTAATATCGAACTAAAGAGACATTATTTTTGTTGTAAACCTCTTATCTTGACCTATTCTGGTACTACGGTAAGTTATAATTAAGCAGTCCTGATACAGAATAAGAAGAGTTGTGAGCAACAGCCTATTGTACTGTACTTGAGTCCCTAAGTGACATTTTCTCTTTTAATACAAAATGAATACCTACTAGGGAAGCTATCCTGTAAGAAAGCATACATTGTTTTATCAGAACACGTGTTCTGATTTGTTAATAGTACTCAAACTTTGCTCATATGCGAAGCATTAGTGAAATACACAATCACACCAATGCTTGTGTTAATATTTACATAGATATCTGCTATACTGTATGACTGCACAATACAGTTTTTACTTTACTTTTACAGTCTAATATCTTTAGTAGAAATTCCTGTTAAAAGTTTCATCTGGTTCCAGCTGAATAGCTAAGTTTTCAAACAGAACAACTGGTCTAGTGGTTACAGATTCTCCAGAAGAAAGCAATAGAGATCTGAGAAAACCAGTAGAGACCAGTTAGAGATTCTGGCAAAGCCTACTGCAATTTCCACTAGGGATGAGATCAGCACAAGCAATGCTAAAGTAGGAAGAAAAAAGTGAGGACACTTATGTGATGAAGCAGATCTGGGTTAGAGAATAGCATATAAAGGACCCAAATCTGATCTTACTTATGCCACTGTATAATCAGAAGTATCTCTGTGAAGTAAGTCAAGTTACAATTTTGTCAAGTATAGGCAAGAGAAGTATATTTTCATACTTCCTTCAACACCATACTCAGGCCAGCTATAAAGGATTCACTTGTGCAATCACATGGCAGTGCCACTGCATACAGTACTGTATCATGAAAGCTAATGCCTTTAAAAGCTGTTTCTTCATTATTTTTTTCCTTTTCATATGATAATGTAGATTCTGACCTGTAAGAAAATACAATACTGTTCCTCACTTTACTTACATTTTTGAATTTCTGAACCTTGGAGATGGTTGTATGCGAATGAATAGCCTTCATTAATATGAAATTATGGAGGCATAGAATTCATTATTCAACATTGCCTAAATATATGATAGAATTGAACAAGATTTCAGTTAAAAGCAGAAAGTCCCTTCCCATTGTGAAGTACATATAGGTATAGGTAATGTTGTACTGTTTACAGTTTCATGTATGCACAAGTGTCAGAAAATGCAAAGTTTGGGCTCCTACAGCAACTGTAATTCAGCCACTCTACACAGTTCAGATTAGACTGTGGTGGTAGGTTATGGAGAGCAATTAGAAGATATGTGTAGCGAGGCGGTGGGTTACCCCACAGCCCCGCTGAGGGCCGAACCTCCCCTACTACCAACATGGGCGGAGCCACCGGGTCCGGCACCCGCCCCTCCGAGGTCACGGCCCCGACCCGGAAGTATAAAAGCCCGCCTGCGGAGCTCAGTGGAGCCCAGGCCGGCGGAGAAAGCAGACGTCCCTGGCTGAGCTCCCGCTTGGGAGACAGCCGCAGTCCGCGAGCAGCCAGCTGACTCACGGGGCCGGTCGAGCCTACCTCTCGCCCGGTACCCCGAGGAGGACTGGCCAAGCCTGCCCCGTGCCAGCTACCCCTAGGAGGACTGGCCAAGCCTGCCCCATGCCAGCTACCCCGAGGAGGAGCCGAGCCTGCCCTTTGCTACCTACCCAGAGGAGCCAATGCTGGTGGAGAGCACCGACGACAGCAAGACGGCCCAGGTACCATACGAGGGGGAGTGTGGAAGTAGCCCGGGGGCAGCCGACCCCAGTCTGGCTGCTGCACTGCCAGAGCCGATGTCAGTGTGTTGCGGCCAGGATCCCCACTGACAGCAGCGAACGTCCGTCGCTGCTAGGGCCCCGGGCTGGGACGCAGTGGAGTGGGAGGGCCTGCGTCCCCCCTGCCACCCACTCCTTGGGTGGCAGACTCCCCCTTTTCCCCTGGCCTAGAGAGGCTAGGTATTTGCTTGACTATTTGATTATTGCCCCGCCCTGACCTAGGGCCTGGGCTGCCACAAACTGACCCAGCCCCTGCTTAAGGGCCTGGGTATTTGCTTGACTATTGG
>NW_020664931.1:785994-825912 GCF_002925995.2 Terrapene triunguis
CTGACCCAGCCCCTGCTTAAGGGCCTGGGTATTTGCTTGACTATTGGTTTGCTGCCCCACCCTGACCTAGGGCCTGGGCTGCTACAAACTCCGACCCAGCCCCTGCTTAAGGGCCTGTGTAGTTGCCTGACTGTGTGATCACTGCCCCACCCTGATTGAGGGCTCGGGGCTCTTTTCTGACTGTAGCGAGGCGGTGGGCTACCCCACAGCCCCGCTGAGGGCCGAACTGCGGCCCAAAACTACTACAATATGACAGACTATACTGATCCTTATGACTGAGGGGTACATCCACCATTTGTTACTTGATTTTGAAATTTGGGTGATTTATTAGAGCCATAGCTGTTTTTTAGCTGATCAAGTACAAGAAATGGCCAAGAGTGCTTTTCTAGTGTCTAGGAGATTGTGCACCTTTCTTTTGGATATGGATCTCATTTCCACTATCCATGCCTCTGCAACCTTGAGGTTAGACTGCTGTGATACACATCTCCATTGGCTAACTATTGGTTTCCAAGTTGAATTAAAAGTTTTAGTTATTGACATATAAAGCTTTACAACAGTCTGGAACATGTATATCTAAAAGACCAACTCTCTTCCCAAGTGATACTGCCACACTTACATTATGAGCCCCTTGATTAAAAGGAAGGAAGCTGGTGGCAAAGCATTTCTGGGGAATTCACTTTGATGCATTGAGAGCCAAGTTTGTTGACCATCAGACTACATTACTAGGATTATCTGTGTTCTTAGGGCAAGAGTGTGCATATTGCACAGCTCTGTATTGGGGGGCAGTGTGGCGGAAAAAATGGAGCTGAGGAGCATCAAGAGGGGTTGTGTCATCAGCTAAACCCTGATTTTCCAGTCCCTGAATATCTAAGTCTCTGTATTATCCAAATTCCTATAGGAACTGAAATGAGTGATTGAAACTTTGATTTTAAGAAGGTTTCAGATATCAACAAGAACTTTAATGTACAAAAGTAGATACAGAAATATCATTTGTCTATGAAAATTAGACAATCAAAAATGACTTTCTTGTTATTCCTTTGCTGAAATTACCAATAGTACATGTGCCTAAGAAATTTCCTTTGAGTTTCTTATTCTCTTCTGTTTCCTGTTTGACACTTCTATAACTCATTCTTTGCTTGACATGTCTTCTGTCATTAAGATTGCTTCTGGAGAGCAGCCTCTCTTGAGGTCATTTTTTTAATTTTACGGTCTTTCACCTCACCTTCTCTGTTGTCTATTCTATTATTGACCTTCAGCTTCTTTGTCTCTCACTAAATCCCCATTAACTGAACTTTCTCCCCACCAGCTGTCAACTGTTTAGCTCCTAGGAATGTAATCACATTACCCCTTAGGTTTGGGCCTAGTGGTCATGTTGCTAAGCAATAGAATCACCTTCACTGCATGTATTTCTAGCACTTTCTCCATCTAAACAAAACACACATTAGTGATGAATATCTGTTCAAATTATGGGCCTGATCCTGAAGTCATTGTGATGGGTTGGATCACAGAGCCCCCCTTGGGAGCTGCCACCCGATGTCCCAAGACTACTTCTACCCCTGCTTTCCCTGCCAGCTCGGGGCCCCAGCACCCTGTCTTGCTGAGCCAGACATGCCCGTCTGCTCCAACAAAGACCCAGGGTCTGAATTACTTGCCCCAAAGCTGCAGGTTTACCTGAAAGCAGCTAACAGAAGTGTTCCTGTCTTTAACACTCAGATGCCCAACTCCCAATGGGGTCTAAACCCAAATAAATTCATTTTACCCTGTATAAAGCTTATGCAGGGTAAACTCATAAATTGTTCACCCTCTATAACACTGATAGAGAGATATGCACAGCTGTTTGCTCTCCCAGGTATTAATACATACTCTGAGTTAATTAATAAGTAAAAAGTGATTTTATTAAATACAGAAAGTAGGATTTAAGTGGTTCCAAGTAGTAACAGACAGAACAAAGTAAGTCACCAAGCAAAATAAAATAAAATGCACAAATCTATGTCTAATCAAACTAACTACAGATAATCTCACCCTCAGAGATGCTTCAGTAAGTGTTTTCCTCAGACTGGACACCTTCCAGGCCTAGGCACAATTCTTTCCCCTGGTACAGTTCTTGTTCCAGCTCAGGTGGTAGCTAGGGGATTCTTCATGATGGATCCTCCCCTCTTTGTTCTGTTCCACCCCTTTATTTATATATATATATATATATATCTCTTTTGCATAAGGCAGGAATCCTTTGTCCCTCTTTGGGGTTCCCACCCCCTCCTTCTCAATGGAAAGACACCAGGTTAAAGATGGATTCCAGTTCAGGTGACATGATCACATGTCACTGCAAGACTTCATTGCCCACTTGCCACACGTATACAGGAAGACTTACAGGTAAAACAGCCATCTACAGTCAATTGTCCTGGTTAATGGGAGTCATCAAGATTCCAAACCACCTTTAATGGCCCACACTTTGCATAATTACAATAGGCCCTCAGAGTTATATTTCATATTTCTAGTTTCAGATACAAGAGTGGTACATTTATACAAATAGGATGATCACACTCAGTAGATTATAAGCTTTGTAATGATACTGTACAAGAGACCTTTTGCATGAAGCATATTCGTTACATTATATTCACTCATTAGCATATTTTTATAAAACCATATAGACTGCAACATCACAGTCATAATATAGCAAAACTTCCACTGACTGCAAACTTTTGCCTGTATGTGGACTGTGGGAATTGGTCTGCATTGGTTGAATTTTAGGTTCACTTAGCAGTACTTCCCTAAATAGAAAGCATAATTTACCATTTGTTTGTCTTTCAGCAATCTATTTAGAAATTGCCATACTGAATCGTACTACTTGTTGGTCTAGTCTAGTGGTCTGCCTTTAGTTAATGGTGTGACAAAGTTCCTCCTCTATCTTGGTGGATCCTGTGCTTATTGGCAGATTTGCTTGCTTCAGAGATTCACAGCAGCCCTCAGTTTGGCCACTTTGTAGCTCAAATCTGCTGTTTTACTCAGATCCCCACACTAGCCGGTGATGAGGTTAAAAGGAAGGAGAACAATCCCCGCAGTCTCTACTGATCCACCATCTGGGTCGGGGAATAGCCCAGAGACCTTCACCTCTGGTGGAACCCACAGTCCAGGTCAACTTCTCCTGTATCTGATCAGGAGTTGGGAGGTTTGGGGGAGAACCCGGGCCTGCCCTCTACTCCTGGTTCCAGCCCAGGGCCCTGTGGACTGTAGCTGTCTAAAGTGCCTCCTGGAACAGCTGCGCAACAGCTACAACTCCCTGGGCTACTTCCCGATGGCCTCCTCCCAACACCTTTCTTTATCCTCGCCACAGGACCTTTCTCCTGGTGTTAGATGATGCTTGTACACCTCAGTCCTCCAGCAATATGCCTTTTCATTTTCAGCTCCTAGTGCCTCTTACTCCCAGCTCCTCACATGCAGACCACAAACTGAAGTGAGGTCCTTTGAAACTCAGGTGCCCTGATTAGCCAGCCTGTCCTAATTGATTCTAACAGTTTCTTCTTAATTGGCTCCAAGTGTCCTAATTAGCCTGCCTTAATTGGTTCCTGCTTGTTCTGGAACTGCCCCTGTTCCCTCACCCAGGGAAAAGGGATCTCCTTCATCTGGGACTAATAGATCTCTCCCCTCCAACACTCTCCTGCTGCCCTCTGGTGGAAGGGGCACTTAAGGACTGAGTAATTTTCAAACTGTGCTCTTGTGGTGGGGGTCTGGACTGTGTTTGTGGGGACACCGGGGGTGTGGCGTGGAGCCTGCCCCCTGGTCCATCTGTGTCCCCCTTTGCCCCCTCCCCCCCCCCACCGCTGGCTGCTTACCATCTGCCTCGAGCTTCTGCCTCTGGGACTGAGCTGCTCGCCTGGCTTGTCATGCCCGTTTCCACCATTTGGGCCTGCAGCAGCAGCCAGCCTGAACATTGACTTTAAGTGCAAGCGCTCGTGGGCACACATACCTCCCCCCAGACTGACCCCATCCCCTTTGCAACAGGCCCCCCAGCTTTACCCCTTGCTGCTTACCCCATTTGCCCCTGCAGCCTTTGCCCCTCCCCAGCTTCAGTTTGTTTGTCTGCCCCGCCCATTTCCCTCTACAGCTTTGTTTGCCCTGCCCCTGCCCCGAAACCAGCCCCTGGGTCTCTCTGTCCTGTCTCCAACCTGTTTGTTCCCCTTCCCCCATGGTACCCCCAGCCCTGATTAGCCCCTCCCCTCATGCACCCATGCCCCCTCCCATGCGCTTGTGCCTCTCCCCCGTTTGAGTTTGACCCCCTGTATCACTGCACCCCCCATGTTGTTATATCCCCCAGTTCCCTAGTACAGCTAGAGGAGCTGGATTCCCATCTCAAGCTGGTGACTGACACCCCCCCAAGTCCTCGATAGCCCCCCCCATTTAGCCATCCCCTTCGGGTGCCCTCCTCCTGTGCCTGCAGCCTAGCGGGGAGGAGTGGTTGCCTCCCTTCCCTACCCGCCTTCGCTGTTTGTCCCCCTCCTTGTTCTCATTATGACAGGGGACACAGCGGGTGAGACCCCTCAAGCTGCCCCCGCTGCCCCGCCTCCAGCTGCCCCCACGTCCACCCCCCTAGCCTCTACCTTAACCGCTGCTGCCGAACCAACTGCTACTGCCCCCGCTGGGGCAGCAGCGAGTACCGGGGAGATCTCTGCTGCTGCCATGTCCCTCGCCCCTTCCGATTCTGGGGGAGCCCCCCCCAGCCGGTAGGAAAGGCCAGGGAAAGAACAAGGGTAAGGGCTCTGCTAAAAAGACCGGGCCCACCACTACTCCCACTCGGGCCCAAGGGGTACCTCTCCCAGTCCGCCCGGACGAGCGGGAGAGCCCCGCCTCTGCTGCTTGCAGTCTGGCGGGGCCTGTGGAGGAGGGTGCAGCAGGGATACCGCCGGGCATGGGAGAGGGCCCACCCCAGGGAGAATCTTCCATCCCTCGTGCCACCCTACCGCTACCTCCGCAAGCCATCGCCCCTGCCCCCTGACCCGACCCCTGTTAACCAGCTCCCTGATGATGCCATGGAGGGCTGGGCCCTAGTGCAGGGGAAGCCAAGTAGAAGGCTCGAGCTCCACTCCTTCTGTCCAATGTGGATGCCCCCTGGAAGACCAGGGGGCATCGATTCCAAGCCTTCCGCTTTGCCCCCTGGCAACTCCCATTCAATGGTACTGGCTGGGGAAGACGTGGCAGCATCAGAGGGTACCACTGCCCCTCCTCTGGAGTCCATTCCTACAGAGGCCCCCAATGGAGCCCCTCCTGCCCCCTTACCATCTGAAGCCCTTGTGAGCCCCAAGGCAGGCATCGCTTCGGGTGCCAGCAGGGAGAACCCCGGGATAGTGGAAGGTGATCTCCCCTCCATTTATGAGGTGATCGTGGCCCTGGGTCTGACCCCGGTCACCCAGGGGGAGGATGACCCTCTGCCAGCGGGCCCCGATCTAAGCGACCTCTCCCCGGCCCCCCTTTCCCCATGCTCCCTCCCCCTAACCGCTGCTTCTGCTCCCGCCTCTGAGGGTCCCCTGGGCTCTTCCATCTGCCCGGTCACAGATGGCACCCTGCTGACGGCTGCCGGGCCTACTGAGGTGACAGCCGGTGCAACGTGGCCGGGACCCGATTCCCATGGGGTATCCCTCTTGGATGTGGGGCAACCGACCTCCTTCCCGGGCGGGGACCCCACTGAAGACTGTCCATCTCCCAATGCCATGGCTGCCACACCAGCCATAGAGTCTGAGCCCAGCATCATTGAGGGTCCCCTTCCCACCCCCCAGATCCCTGAGCCAAACCGAGAGGTTCCACCTCCCAGCGGCCCAGCTACTGGGGCTCAGGATCCTGCCTCAGTCCCTCTCCCCTTTGTATTTCCCTGTCCCGACCCACCAGGAGCTGCTATCTTCCCTCCGCCGCCCCCTATTGAGCTGGGGTTTGAGGCGGGCCGCGTGGCGCCGGCCCATCAGGCGCCACGTCGGGGGTCCATCCCTTGCCTGCCTGTCTCGGTGGGCCACGGGGCTGTGTCAGAGGCCCCTCCGGAGGATAGCCGGGGGCCAGTGACCCCGGTCCCCCATATGCTGCGAGAAGAGCTGCAGGAGTTCCTTGAAGACGTCTGTAGCTCCCGTAACAAGGTGCAGCTCACTCTCCCGTGATGGGGGGATTTCCATCAAATCCTCTGGGCCACGAGGGCCCTCATGGGGGGAGGGTAAAAGGACCGGGAAGCAGTCCGCCGCAGCCTACCAGTGGGTCCGCCTCTTCCGTGACTCCTTACTCACCTACGGGGTAGGTCACGGTTTGCTGCATGGCCCAACGGGGTCCGTGAGCAACCCTGCCGGCGAGGATCCCCCCCCCCCAGCCCTCCTCATGGCACCTTCGCAACATTGAACACCTGGGGCTGTAGGATGGGTCTCCTCAGGAGCCAGGTGCTCTCCTTCCTTCGGGAGGGGGGGTACTCTGTGGTTTTCCTGCAGGAGACCCATACGGATCCGGCCGCCGAAGCTAGCTGGTGGCTGGAGTGTGGGGACAGGGTCTATTTTAGCCACCTCACCACCAATTCGGCTAGGGTGGCCACCATGTTCTCCCCCGACCTATAGCCTGAGGTGCTGGAGGTCGCCAAGGCTGTGCCGGGCTGCCTGCTGCACTTCTGGGTCCGTATGGAGGGGCTAGTGGTCAACATTTACGCCCCGACATTGGGCCCAGAGCGGCTGCATTTCTATCAGCAGGCGTCCGCCTTCCTCGGCTCCTTGGATCCTCATGAGTGCCTGGTCCTGGGCGGGGACTTTAACACCACCCTCGAGGAGCGGGACCGCTCAGGGACCGAGCAGTGCCCAGCGGCCATGGACGTCCTCTGGGAGATCATTGACCGTCACTCCCTGGTGGACGTCTGGCATGACCACCACCCGGACGACATCTCGACGTTCACTTTTGTCCGGGTGGAGGCCCATTGGTCGTGCCACTCCTGGTTGGACCGCATATATCTGTCATGCTTCTACATTTCATGGGCCCACTCCTCCAGCATCCAGCCGGCCCCATTTTCGGATCACCATCTAGCCACCGTGACAGCTTCTCTCTGTTTGGAGAGGCCGGGGCCAGCTTATTGGATTTCAACAACAGCTTGTTGGAGGATGTGGGCTTCGTGGTGTCCTTCTGGGAGTTCTGGCTGGCCTGGTGAGGGCAGAGGCATGCCTTTCCCTCGCCGCGGCAATGGTGGGACCTGGGGAAGGTGTGCGCCCGGCTCTTCTGCCGTGACTACACCCAGGGCGCCAGCCGATGGAGGGATGCGGTGATAGAGCAATTGGAATGGGAGGTCTTAGAGCTGGAGAAGTGGGAGGAGCTTCGGGCCCTTGAGGACCATTGGGCCCGGGGTGCCTTTGTTTGATCCCGCGTCTGCCTTCTTCCGGAGATGGATCGTGACTCCCGCTTCTTCTACGCCCTAGAGAAAAAGAGGGGGGCCAAGAAGCACGTCACCTGCCTCCTGGTGGAGGACGGCACCCCCCTCACGGATCCGGCGGAGATGTGCAGGAGGGCCAGGGCCTTCTAAGCAAATCTTTTCTCCCCGGATCCGACCGATCCTAACGCTTACAGAGTGCTCTGGGATGGACTCCCAATGGTCAGCGCGGGCAACTGAGACTGGCTAGAGCTGCCTCTCACTCTGGCCGAGTTCTCAGAAGCCCTTCGCAGCATGCCCACCAATAAATCTCTGGGCAAGCACAGGCTGACCGTGGAGTTCTACCGCATGTTCTGGGACATCCTCGGCCCAGACCTAATCACCGTCTGGGCCGAGTCCTTGCAGAGCGGGGTCCTCCTTCTTTCATGCAGGTGAGCCATGCTCGCCTTATTGTCGAAGAAGGGGGACCTCCGCGACTTACGGAATTGGTGTCCCGTCTCGCTCCTCAGCACCGACTACAAAATCGTAGCCAAGGCCATCTTGCTGCAGCTAGGGTCCGTGCTGACAGCTGTGGTCCATCCAGACCAGACCTACACCGTCCTGGGCTGCACTGTATTTGATAACCTGTATCTGGTCCAGGACCTCTTGGAGCTTGGGTGTAGGGATGGTCTGTCGTTCGCCCTCCTGTCCCTGGATCAGGAGAAGGCGTTCGACAGGGTGGACTACGGGTATCTCCTGAGCACTCTGCGAGCATTTGGCTTCGGACCCCAGTTTGTGGGTTTTCTCCAGGTGCTGTACACTTCTGCAGAGTGTCTGGTCAGGCTCAACTGGACCCTGACCGAATAGGTCAGCTTCGGGCGAGGAGTATCTCAGTGGTGCCCTCTCTTGGGCCAGCTGTATGCTCTGGCCATTGAGCCCTTTCTCTGTCTCCTCCACAGGAGGTTGACGGGGTTGCTGCTGTGATAGCTGGAGCTGCGGCTGGTCCTGTCGGCATACGCCAACGACGTGCTCCTCGTGGTCCAGGACCCGGGCAACTTGGCATGGGTGGAGGCTTGCCAGGCCATCTACTCGGCAGCCTTCTCCACCTGGGTCAACTGGGTCAAGAGCTCTGGCCTGGTGGTTGGGGACGGGTGGCAGGCGAGCTCCCTCCCACCTGCGCTTCAGGCCATCCGGTGGAGCGCAGGTCCACTGCTCTATCTTGGCATTTACCTTTCTGCCACACATCCGTCTTCGATAGAGAACTGGTATGGTTTAGCGGGCAGGGTGATGGAGCAACTCCGGAAATGGACAGGACTACTCCGGTGTCACAGGTGCTTCCTCCGCTTCCTGGTAGGGCGGGACCATTACCAGTTTGCAGTCCTCCCTTTTGGCCTTTCCATGGCACCCAGGATTTTTACCAAATGCATGGCAGTGGTGGCAGCCCACCCCCGGAGGAACGGGCTGCAATTTTTTCCTTATCTGGATGATTGGCTCCTCAAGGGCAGCTCTCGGTCCCAGGTGCAGGCCCAGATGCAATTCCTGCTGTCCACATGTGTGGGTCTGGGCCTAGTGGTGAATGAGGCCAAATACATGTTGGTACCGGTCCAGCACATACACTTCATAGGGGCTCTGCTAGACTCAGTAGACGGCACAGCCTCTTCCCCGGGACAGATTTGAGACACTCAAAAGTCTCGTAGCCTCTGTCACAACCTTCCCCATGACAATGGCAAGGATGTGCCTTCAAATCCTGGGTCACATGGCAGCATGCACGTCTGTGGTGCAACTTGCCAGACTCAGAATGAGGCCCCTCCAACTCTGGTTGGCCTCCCAGTATTCCCAGTCCAGGGACAACCTGGACAAGGTGGTCATGATGCCACCCAACATGGTGGCCGCGCTGCAATGGTGGTCCCTCCCGAGCAATATGCTAAACGGGATCCCCTTCCGAGAAACCCCTCCCTCACTAGACCTGGTGTCGGATGCCTCAGACTTGGGCTGGGGAGCCCATATAGGGGACATTCAAACCCAAGGCAGGTGGTCGACCTTGGATTTGTCTCTGCACATAAATGGCAAGGAGCTCAGGGCAGTATGCCTGGCGTGCATAGCATTCGGTTTCCACCTTCGCGGGAAGGCAGTCAGAGTCCTCACGGACAACACGGCCGTGATGTATTACATCAACAGGCAGGGGGGCACACGCTCCTTGGCCCTGTGCCGGGAAGCCCTGGACCTATGGGAGTTTTGTATAGCCCACAATATCTCCCTACAGGCCTTCCACCTACCCGGCGCACGCAATGTGTGAGCCGATCACCTCAGCAGGGTGTTTTCCCACCAATACGAGTGGTCACTTCACTGGGAAGTTGCCCAACAGCTCTTCCGAGAGTGGGGAGCTCCCCGGGTCGACCTCTTCGCTACCACCCAGAACAGACACTGCCCCCAGTTTAGCGGCCATTTCGGCCTTCCGCCCTCCAGTGCAAGGTCACTCAGTGTTTTCCCATCAAATGACCTCCCGCTTTTTAAAGGGCCTAGATCAGGCATTCCCGTACACCAGGGCCCCGGTCCCGCAATGGGATCTGAACCTAGTTTTATCCTGCCTCACGGGTCCTCCCTTTGAACCCACGGCCACGTGTTCCTGGTCCCATCTGTCCTGGAAAGTGGAATTTTTGGTGGCTATCACCTCAGCCCGTCGGGTCTTGGAGCTTAGGGCCTTGACCTCGGAACCCCCGTATACGGTTTTTCACAAGGATGAGGTCCAGCTTTGCCCACACCCCGCTTTTCTCCCGAAGGTGGTCTCCGCCTTCCATATGGAACAGGACATTTTCCTACCGGTACTCTGTCCTAAGCCCCATTCCTCCGACGAGGAACGCTGCCTACACACGCTAGACGTACGTAGAGCACTGGCCTTCTATCTGGACTGAACCATTTAGGAAATCCTCGCAGCTGTTCGTTGCATCTGCCGAGCGTCTGAAGGGGCACCCAGTTTCCACCCAGCGCCTTTCCCGCTGGATCACCTCCTGCATACGCACGTGTTATGACTTGGCAGGGGTTCCCCCGCCGCCTATTGTGAAGGCGCATTCTACGAGAGCTCAAGCCTCATCAGCCACCTATGTAGCCCACGTCTCTATCCAGGACATATGTAGGGCTGCCATGTGGGCCTCTGTCCACACTTTTTTCTCGCACTATGCGATCGTCTCCCAAGCATGGGATGACGCCGGGTTAGGTAGGGCGGTACTCTGTCCCGCTAACCTTTAAACTCCTACCCGCCTCCATCAGATATAGCTTGGAGTCACCTACTGTGGAATACACAGGAGCAATCACTAGAAGAAGAAAGGACAGTTACCTGTTCCGTAACTGGTGTTCTTCGAGATATGTTGCTCCTGTCTATGCCACACCCCGCCCTCCTTCCCCTCTGTCAGAGTTGTCTGGCAAGAAGGAACTGAGGGTGGGGGGAGTGCACAGCTCCCATTATACCACTCCAGGGGTCGCAGCGATGCTCCCCTCCTACGGGTACTGCTAAGGGAAAAACTTCCAGCACCGGTGCACGTGGCGAGCACGCACACCTACTGTGGAATAGACAGGAGCAACACATCTCGAAGAACGCCAGTTACGGAACAGGTAACTGTCCTTTTTAGTGAAAAAATAGAGGTGGAGGTTTCCAAAGGTACAAATGGCAATTGTAACACCCCATTGTAAATCTAATGACTAGGTCTCGTGTCTGTCACAGAGGTCGCAGAAGTCACAGATTCCATGACTTTCCACGACCTCCATGACTTCTGCAGTGGCCCGGGTGGCTGACTCTGGGGTTGTCCAAGCAGCTGGCTCCACAGCCAGCTGCTCAGACAGCCCTGGGGACAGCCACACTGGCTGCTGACCCCCATGACCACTGGAGCAGTGGCTGGTGTGGTTGGCCCTGGGGACTGCCGGAGCAGTGGTCCATGGGGCGCCTGGAGCAGCTGCTGCTTGGCGGCCCCAGCAGCTGGTGCCATGGCTGGTCCCATCCCCCACCCAGCAGCGGCCCCACAGGACCCTCTCCTAGCAGAGCCCCCCTGGGTGTTCCCCGCAGCAGCGCTCCCCTCCCCCAAAATTTAGTCCGGGTATTTATAGTCTAAATTGTGGAATTTTTGTTTATTTGACGGTGAACTGTCCATGACTTTTACTAAAAATACCAGTGACTAAATCGTAGCCTTACTAATGACTTTCAATAGTTGCTGGGCACCAAACTACCCTTTGTAAATCTCCCCAAAGTACATGACCCTCTAGTGTATGTGGAGAAGGGATTTGTTTTTTCCCTGTCGATCCCGTCTGTGGTAGTTCAGGTTTATTTAGGGTATGTTGTCAAATTAAAAAAAAATCTTGTTTAAGGCATTCAGATATCTTTGGGCATCCAGAATCTGAAAATTTTAAATGTATTAATATGATTTCCCCTTCCAAAGAAAATCTATGTGTCTGACGAAGTGGGTATTCACCCATGAAAGCTTATGCTCCAATACGTCTGTTAGTCTATAAGGTGCCACAGGACTCTTTGTTGCTTTTTATGAGAACCTTTGGCTCAGTAATGTGAGGAAGTAGTTAATTCATTGAAACATCCTGAAAATCTCTTGCATTCTCTGCTTGATCTACAACCAATAGGCATAAACACAACTGTTTGGCACCTGAAAAATAAGTACTTCAGTGGATTCCAGTCTGAGGAGCACCAAACAATATAAGGTCCCACAGCTTTCCCCATACATGTTGCTCCTGTCCTCTGCCCCAGAATTTCACTTCCCATATGTACTTCAAACCTGCTGCTGCATCTGCAAGTGAAGTTGCAGGCAGCTCTTTTAAAGCCACTCACTTTCCTCCCTGCTTCCACAGTGCCCAGTAATGTAGTTGTTTGTAGAAGCAGCTCATGTTCAGAGCTCAGTGCCAGTCCAAAGTTTTCTTCTCTGGTCTCACCCCAGAAGCACCTAGACCAGTGGCTTCCCCAGGAATTGAAATTGGGGGGGTGTTCGAATTTACAGGGGGGAGTGTCAGGGCCGATGAGGGGTGAGACCGTGTGGGTGAAGGTGGGCTGTATGGCACCATAGTAAAAACTGAAAGATGTTTCATGACCATTTTATTAGATTTAATTCACGTTTTAAAATCATCACACAAATTAAAGTTGGCTACTCAAGCCTTCTATGAAGCACTACGTCTACATCCTTCTTGGTTTCTTGTTATAATTTTGCACAAATCTGTTAATGAACTTCTTGAATGCAATGCGTTCATCTTTGGTGGCTTCTCGTGTGTCCAGTACTTCCATTCTTTCAGTTGATATGCTCATTAATTCATTCACATGATCAGGCAGAAGGCGACTTCTTTCAGAACACAAAATTCTATTCAATGATGAAAAAGAACGCTCAACTGTAGCTGTTGTGACTGGGAGTAGCAAGAGATGAATTCCTACTTCTTTCATCCCAGGAAACAGAACACAAAGATCGGGTCGAGCCGCTAGTGATGATAAAAAAGAAGTTGAAGTCAAATTTTCATTCATTCGTCGTATGATATTCCACTCTGTGTTCAAATTCTCTATTCTATCCTAATCACATGGCAGCCCCATTGCTGGTAGTGCCTCACTCCACTCAACTGTTGGTGTTTTACAGGACAGGCATCTGTAAAACTTACGTAGAGGTTGAGTAGAATCTAGAAGTCGCTGTTGTCGATTTTAAAGAATCAAGTCTGTGTACTTTTTCAGTTGTCTTAACAAACACTTCTTGTCTTCTTCACTTAAGGATTCAATATAAATGCCTTTATTAGTCAACTTCTGGACTGAAGTCTTTGCTTCTTCCAGTACTTTTTCAATGGATAGATCTCTGATTGATCCAAATGTAGCTTCTATTGCTGGACAAAGATCTACTACTGTTGTAGCAGATGCCTGGATTGCATTGTTTAATGACCCAAGTGGTTTCAACAGTAGACTTACGAGAGAGAGAATGGCAATGGTCTTCTCTGAACGTAGTAGCAAAAGTAATCCACCAGCCTCACTACTTAGATCCATCCCATCTTGGTAGATACTTTCCAAAGCCAGTAATAATGGCTGGAATAATTTTAAGATAACAGCCAAGGATCGCTCATGAGAAAGCCAGCGGTTTTCCCAGGTTGGACTAATTTGAACTTCAGTCCCAGTGTATCTTCTATATTTTCCAAGATATTCAGTCTTTTTGGACTCTTGCTGAAAAAATAATATAATGAAGACATTACATTTATAGCTTTTTTAATGTCTTTTGAAGATTCTGCAGCTCGTACTAGTGCTAGTTGGAGTAGATGGCCTCTGCAGTGTGTATAGGAGAGATTAGGGTTACCTTTTCTCTGAGAAAAGCTTGTACTCCACCATGTCTTCCAGAGAAGTTTGCAGCTCCATCAAATGCACAAGCAGCCATCTGTTTGGGGTCCAACTGAGAAGCATTTAACTCTTCTAAGATGTGGGTTGTCACAGATGCAGCCGGTGTGTCTTCTATAACTTGAACATCTAGAAATGCATCTACTGGCCTACCTCTGACATCAAGATAACGTACACAATTACTTAATACTTGATGCCCATTTGCATCGGTGCATTCATCAGCCATGTATGCAAATTTTTTGAATGTGGTGAGAGAGTTCTTCACTTTTTCAACTGTTGAGTCTTTCACCGTTGCACCGCATGTATCTAGCCAGTCAGTTGAGTTTCTTGCAGAAAGATAGTGAGCATTTGCTGGTCTTGTTCAGAACCAGTGTTCAACTTCAGGATGAACAAGTGACAATGCACTTAACATTGGCCTCCAGTTTGTAGTGTGTGGTATCTCTTGCTTAAATAGAAAGTAGGATGCCACAGCCATGTTTGTTCGCATGAACTATGTTGTGTCTCCAGCATTCTTAACAGCCTCATTAAGTACTTCTAAAATTGGCTTTGAAAGTGGGCTTATAAGGCTTTCTGCATGTTGATACACTCCAGAGGCCTGGTGTTTTGCAGCCTTTTCACGTAGTTTGTCAGCATTGGCTTTGCTGATCGGTATGACAAACCAAGCTCCTCCACTTTTACCAATTATAGCATTGGGAAGCTTTCCTTCTTCGTAAGCTTTTTTGCAAGAGGTGCACCAGTAGCCATCTTTTGTAACTTCAATAAATGGGAACTCTTTGACCGACAAACATCGGGAACTGCCTTTAGGTTTTGGAGACACTGTTTCTTCAGTAGGTAGCTGTATTTGTGCTTCGGGCTGGTCGGATGTAGATATACCTTCAGATGACATGTTGATATATTCTTGGTTCTTGATGTGTTCTTCACCTTGGTTAGTTTTTGAGGCCTTTCAGTGGAAAAATTATTGTATTGTTTTTTGTCTTTTCATTTTCACTTTGACCTGCAACATATAAAAGAGATATGAATAAAGTAAATGTTTTGTTAGGATAATGCAAATTTAACATAAGGATAATGCAAGTTACACCAAAACACATAACAGGTCTAGATTTCTAAAAAAATATAATTTAAAAAAAAAATGTATTTAATTTAAATTGACTTTTGAAAAGTAAGCCCTCATGGGATAAGAGGGAAGTCCTCTCATGGATCAGTAACTGGTTAAAAGATGGGAAACAAAGGGTAGGAATAAATTATCAGTTTTCAGAATGGAGAGAGATAAATAGTGGTATCCCTGAGGGGTCAGTACTGGGACCATTACTGTTCAACATATTCATAAATGATCTGGAAAAATGGGTAAACAGTGAGGTGGCAAAATTTGCAGATGATACAAAACTATTCAAGATAGTTAAGTCCCAGGCAGACTGCGAAGAGTTACAAAGGGATCTCACAAAACTGGATGACTGGGCAACAAAATGGCAGATGAAATTCAATGTTGATAAATGCAAAGTATTGCACATTGGAAAACAATCTCAACTATACATACAAAATGATGGAGTCTGAGGCTACATCTACACTACAGGGGGGAGTCGATTTAAGATACGCAAATTCAGCTACGTGAATAGCGTAGCTGAATTCGACGTATCACAGCCGACTTACCCCGTTGTGAGGACGGCGGCAAAATCGACTTCTGCGGCTTTTTGTCGGCGGTGCTTACTACCACCTCCCCTGGTGGAGTTAGAGCGCCGATTCGGGGATCGATTGTCGCGTCCCGACGGGACGCGATAAATCGATCCCCCAGAGGTCGATTTCTACCCGCCGATTCAGGCGGGTAGTATAGACCAGACCTGAATTAGCTGTTAACATTCAAGAAAGAGATCTTGGAGTCATTGTGGCTAGTTCTCTGAAAACATCCACTCAATGTGCAGCGGCAGTCAAAAAGAACAAACAGAATGTTGGGAATCATTAAGAAAGGGATAGATAATAAGACAGAAAATATCATATTGCCTCTATGTAAATCCATAGTACGGGCACACCTTGAATACTGTGTGCAGATCTGGTCACCCCATCCCAAAAAAGATATATTGGAATTGGAAAAGGTACAGAGATGGGCAACTAAAATGATTAGGGGTATGAAACAGGAGGAGAGATTAAAATGACTGGGAATTTTCATCTTAGAAAAGAGACGACTAAGGGGGAATATGATAGAAGTCTATAAAATCTTGACTGGTGTGAAGAAAGTGAATAAGGAAATGTTATTTAATCCTTCATGTAAAACAAGAACTAGCAGTCACCCAATGAAATTAATAGGCAGCAGGTTTTAAAAAAACAAAAGGAAGTACTTTTTCACACAACATAAGTCAACCCGTGGAACTCTTTGCCAGGGGATGCTGTGAAGACCGAAACTATAACAGGATTAAAAAAAGAACTAGATAAATTCCTGGAGAATAGGTCCATCAGTGACTATTAGCCAGGATGGGAGGGATGCAACACCATGCTCTGAGTGTCCCTAGCCTGTTTGCCAGAAGCTGGGAATGGGCAATAGGGGATGGATCACTTGATTCCCTGTTCTGTTCATTCCCTCTGAAGCACCTGGCCTTGACCACTTTTGAAAGACAGGATACTGGGCTATATGGACCATTGGTCTGACCCAGTATGACCGTTCTTATGTAAAAATTAATTATAATAATAAAAATGTTTAGTACAGAAACTCCCCAACATAATGACCTCTCAAGATAGCAACAATGTGAGATAACAACCTTGGCAAATAATGCATTTTAAAAATCTTGGCCAACTAGGAAATATATTTATATAAGTTTCCATTCCCAGTCACAAATCTAGCATTCTGGAGCAAAGTCACTAAAATATAGTCCAACAAACAAATGTTTATTTAACGTGCCCCTCACTTTCCCCTCCACTGCACCCCACTCACCGGTGTTGTCCTTGGTCAGTGGACACTCAGAGTTCAGAGGTGCTTTCACGTGAGTACACCTCCCAGGTGGGGGGCAAGAAGGCGCCTTGCTCATTCCTCCAGCTGCTCACTGTTCGCTCTGGCCACTGCTGTTTGTTGTGCCACCGTTCACTCCACCACTCTGTTGCCAATGGCCCTACGCAGTCACCTTCTGCTGCCACCTGCCACTGTGACCTCTGCGAGTTGGTCTCTTGAGGTTCCACTAGCTCTCAGTGATTTCAGCTGAGCTCTCAGGGGGGGAACCTCGCTGCTAGTGCAGTCTGGGCTGTCTCTTCCTCTGAAACATTGTCCCCACAGCACGACTAAGCACTTAGACCTGATTATCAGTGATTTCAGCTGCAGTGGTCACTTAACAGAACAAAAGACTATCTGTGGAGCTTAATCAGCTCTCTCTTTAAACAGTGGAGAGGGACAGGTCCCCAACCTCTCTTGGTGCACTCAATCATCACAGGCTAAGTACAGTTCTACTGCCCTTTACTCATACAATAAGAACAACAACATTTCACTCCCCCGCCCCCTCATTCAAGTGATTTGTAACCCAACCCCAACCAAAATCTATCACTTGGGCAACACAGCTCTGTTTGCTGGATACCTAGGTAGATTAGGTGTGAATGTAAATACAATCTGGTCCTGAAGCCTTTCCCTCCACCCCCAGCTCATCACTAGCTGTCAGGGAGAGCTCATTTAGACTTCGCTTACAAATCACCATGTGAAATTATTAGGTTCAGGGCCGGCTTTAGGAAGTGCGGGGCCCAATTCGAACAGTTTCGACTGGGCCCCAGCAGGGATGACTAAAAAAAAAAGCCACTTAAAAAGAACCCTTTCATTTCTTCCATGTATTATTTACTTTCCATGACTATATAAATAATAACAAAATTATATATTACATACATTGCGTCATATATTAATTTGCTGATTTTCACTTTCATATTAGGAAAATAATTTATATTTTGATAGTTGTACAACTGATTTTCTTCAATGTTTATTTTATTAAAATTTATAAAATATTTCCTTATTAATATAAAATTGTGCCCTCCTCCCCCCCACCCCCCAGCACCTCCCGGCCCGCGGAAACAAACCCTGCTTCCCCAGCGCCGCCCCGCCGAAACAGCTGTGGGCCGCAAAGGAAGGTTTGGGGTGGGGGGGAAGAAACGGCACACATAGGGTGACCAGATCACAGCAGTAAAATAGGACCTGACCCCTCCCCGCTGGGCCCCACCATCACACCCCTCTTCACCCCCTAGCCCCCCGCTGGCTTGCTGGGTCCCTCCTAGTCAGTCCCCCACCCACCACTTGCCTCCTTTCACCTTCTCCCTCCCCTGCCAGAAACCCCCAGGCCCGCCCCTAGAACCCCTGCTGGCTCACTGCTTGCCTCTTTGTCCACCTGCCGCTCGCCCCCCCCAAGTATAAAGCCTCATTCAAAGACCCAGGGGTCACTATATTACTGCACACAGCAGTCAATCAGTGCAATTGTAGATAAATCGCTGCATTATGCATTTTTGTATAACTTTTATATGACTTTGTATTGAACCTTGGTAATGTTATAGCTGGCCCCTAAGCTAGTATAATTAAGGTAAAAGAAAAATGTCTTTTTGCTAGAAGTAGAATAAGATCTTCCCCCCACTTTGTAATCAATTGACCTGTTGAATGAATGAGGTGTGAATGAGGAAGGTATGGAAGGCAGGCACTTCCAGACAGCTGCAACCCTTGGAGAGGGCCTGGGAGCCAGCCAAGGAGAGCTTTGCACAGGGCTGAGTGGGACAGAGTTTGGGTGCAGGCTCCGGGCTGGGGCATGGTGTGGGGTGCAGGATGGGTGAAGGGGTGCAGGCTCTGGGAGGGAGTGCGGAGGGGTGGGTGCAGGCTCTGGGACAGAGTTTGGGGGCTGGAGAGGGGGTGGTGGGTGCTGGGGGGGAGGGGACTGCCATTACATGTGGCTTCCTTCCTCCCCTGCTGCCCCTCACCATAGCCTGGATGGGGCTGCCCCTTGCCCAGTGTTTGCAGGAGTGGTGGCTGGGGGGGAAACCCAGTCAAACTCTGGTTTTACTCTTTCATTGATGGGTCACTTTAACCCCTTACAAACCCCTTCCCGCCTCTCTCACCCCCCTTTTCTACTGGGCTTGTTTGATCTTTTTGGTGGAGCCAGATGAAAACCACAAACCCCAGCGAGAGCAACAGGCTGGAAGACTAGACTGAACCCACCACCCACCCAGCCTAGTCCATCCCAGAGCCCAGGACTGAGGGCAAATGTCCCCCCCCCCGGCCACCTGCTTCCACTCCTGGCCTCTCCTAGCACCACCAGCGATTCTGTGTGGCTGCACTGGGTGGGATTTCAACCGGAACCCCCCCCTCGCTAAATTCACCCCTGTTTTGCGACCGCTCTGCACCAAGAGCACCTTCCTTCCCTGCCCTAGAGCTGCTGGATAGCTAGAAGGCTGAGCTGGGTGTTTGATCGATCCAGAATATTATCGTGCCCCCCCCCCAAAAAAAACCTTAATGTCCACACAGCTTTGGGGGGGGGGATATTCCTCCCCCCCACAGGCCGGTCTATTTTATTGTTGCAGGACAAATGAAGGAGCCAGAGTTTAATGGAAATATTCAGTCCCTACAGTGGTCTTGCAGCAGGGGAAGCAGAGTTGATGGGAAGGGAACTGGTTTGGATAGGAGCCCCTGTCCCCCTCCTTTGCAAAATAATTTGGGGAGGGGAATCAGATCACTCCGTGCCTCAGTTTCCCCTCTCTCGGGGGACAAGGGAGAGATAAAAGTCTCAGCCTGCCGTGTAGCAGACCTTTTGCATTCTCCCCTCCTGATGTATTTGATTTCCTCCTCCAAACCTCCCTCTCTCTCTCACCTGGAATTCACAGCACTAAGTACCGGCTCGGGGCTTTCTTCCTGGTTTACATGATCCCGAGTTTAGTTTTGAAACAGACACAGGCAGGCACAAACTCACCCTCAAACAGCAACACCACCGAAAACCACAAAACCAACCCAATATTACAAACCTATGGGGAATCACAGGGTCAAACACTCACCGACTGAAGCCCCAGCAGCTGCTCAGGTGAGTGAGGTCCACTGCAGAGATTCCTGTCTCCCACCAGACCGGAAGCCCCCTCGGCATCTCCTCCAGGTGAGTGCTGGGGGGAGGGGAGGGGAAGGTTGCAAAGCACATGTGCCTTCTTCCCTCCTCCCCCTCCTGACCTGCAACAGCCGCTGCTGCCTCAGCCCCCTGCCGGCCAGCGTCTCTCGTTGCCTAGCAGCAACAGCTGCTGCTTCCGGGAGAGCCACAGAGCTTTGCTTCAGGCAGGGACACTGCCCAATCTGCGCGGGGCCCTCTTAGGGGCGGGGCCCAATTCAGGGGAATCGGTGGAATCGGCCTAAAGCCGGCCCTGATTAGGTTGGCCAACATCACCAAAATGAATGCACTGACATTGTCATAAAAAACAAGAGCTGTATAAGGAAGCTAGTCTATGCTCATACTTTTCAAATCTATGATACTTTTTCAGATACATGTATTTTATCATACACTGTATATGCTTTTAAAGTGTGTATTAATGTTTTAATTTCAATTCAAATTTCCAAACAGTCACTAAATTAGCATGTAACTAGTTCACAAAACTGGGGGGGGGGGGGGGTGGGAAAATTCAGGGGGAGGGGGGTGTAGGGAGATCACTGACCTAGACCTGGGATGAGTGAAGGAATAGCTACCAGAAAAGAAGAAGAGCACCAGGAGGAGAAGAGTCAGCAAAGAACATGTAAAAGCAAAAAAGTGAGAGGAAAAAATATCAGAATAAAAAAATGATGACTAGAAGGGAAAAGATATAGAAAAGGAGAAGTGATAGAGAAAATGAACAGAAAAAAGGAGTGAGAACAGCTCCTGTGTCAGGATATGGTGTGAGGCGATATAGGATATTCAAGGAGTGTTCCAATAAAAAGTGGTTGGGAACCACACTAATACAGAGAGAGACCCTGTTTTTCTTCTGGATTTTCCCCCCCCCCAATGTGTAACTGAATATTGTTAAATGATAGATCCTCACAAAGATGAATCTATTTGGCTTTTTACTGTGGAAACATTTCATGGAGATCTGGACCTCATGGTTTTCATATATTTCAAGGCCAGAAGGGACTATTGTGATCATCTAGTCCAGAGGTCAGCAACCTTTCAGAAGTGGTGTGCTGAGTCTTCATTTATTCACTCTGATTTAAGGTTTTGCGTGCCAGTAATACATTTTAACATTTTTAGAAGGTCTCGTTCTATAAGTCTATAATATATAACTAAACTATTGTATGGAAAGTAAATAAGGGTTTTAAAATGTTTAAGAAGCTTCATTTAAAATTAAATTAAAATGCAGAGCCCCCCCGGACTGGTGGCCAGGACCCGGGCAGTGTGAGTGCCACTGACAATCAGCTCGCGTGCTGCCTTTGGCACACGTGCCATAGGTTGCCTAACCCTGATCTAGTCTGACCTCCTGTGTAACACAAGTCATAGAACTCTCCCCTCCCACCCCCAAATTTCTAGAGCAGATCTCTTAGAAAAACATCCAGTTTTGATTTAAAAATTGCCAGCAATGGACAATCTTCCCTGGCTGTTGGTAAATTATTCCAATGATTAATTACCCTCACTGTTAAAATTTATGCCTTATTTCCACTTTGAATGTGTCTAGGTTAACCTTTCAGCCATTTGATCATATTATGCCTTTCTCGGCTAGATTGAAGAGCCTATTGTTAAATTCTTATTTCCCAAGTAGATACATATACACTGTAAACAAGTCATCCTTCACCTTCTCTCTTTGTTAAGCTAAGTAGATTGAACTCCTTGAGCCTGTCACTATAAGGCATGTTTTCTAATCCTTTAATCATTCTTGTAGCTCTTCTCTGAATCCTCTCCAATTTATCAACATCCTTCTTGAATTGTGGGCACCAGAGCTCAGCACAGTATTCCAGCAGTGGTCACACCAGTGCCAATCACCGTGTTAAGTGCCGGGGGGGGGAGGGAGTGGCTGGCCGGGAGAAGAGGGCAATGCTTTCTGGCTTGGGGGAGGAGGGGAGATGTAAAACTGCTGGAAAAGCAGTCAGTGTGGTAGATGACTCACCACCTAGCAATGAGGGGTTTAAAGAGGTCAGCCTGGGCCCAGACCCTCCCCTTATCACTTGCATGGCTTGCTGCAGGACCACGTGCAACTGAAGTCAAATGGTGAGCGGGGATAGCAAGGGGGGAACCCCTTCCCCATTTCAGGACATAAAAACAGGCAGGAATTGGACACAGTGGCAGGGGGGAGTGGGCACAGGTTCCCTGCTCCATAGAACCCCCCATGTGGAAGCAGTCCAGACGATCAGTGGGGTGTGAGGGGGGAACAACCCCATTGCAGGGCATAAAAGCGGGCAGCAGTTGGGACACAGTGAAGCAGGAACTGGTTCCCTGCTCCATAGAACCCCCCGCATGGAATCAGTCCGGACAGTGAGCAGGAACAGCAAGGTGGGAGCAGCCCCTTCCCCATTTCAGACCATGTAAACAGGGTGGAGTTCGGACATGGTGGCAAGGGGGAGCAGAAACCCCATGTGTTCAGCTCAGAGACCTGTTTAAAAAAAATCCACTCCCACATAGAGCCAGACAGCATCAGGTAGGGAAAGGCAGGGAACCCCCCCCCCCCCAAGATCACGACAGGAAGGACAAAGAGGCACTGGAACCAATACAATTTCACATATAGCCCATACGGGGAGGAGGGGAGAAAACTCCCACTCTTCTCCGGCAGGTACGAGAGGGCTCTGGGCAGCTCATTTCAGCCCCAAAAGGCAGTCCAGACAGTTAAAGGGGGATCCCCACACAGGGCCACAAGAGAAAGAAAGAGGGGGAAACAGAGAGGCCAAAAAAAAAAAAAAAAAAAACCCCACCACCACCACCAACAAAAAACCCCACACACTTTCCAGTCTGGGAAAGCAGTGGTTGGGCTGGACTGGGGGATAGGAGGTGGATAGGGGACTACAAGCCATTCCCTGTTTCAGTCAAGGAGGGAGAAGGAGCAAAAGGGAAGGCTTAATTCTCTTTTTCCTCTGGCACCAGTGGAATGGGGTAGCAACAGGACAACAGACTCACCAAGGGAAGTAGAGTTGATTACAGGGGGTATAGGTATGAGAAGGAGGGGGGGAGTGGGCCCCTCCCATAACAGTTGCAGTGTACATGGATGTTTAGGGAATCATGTTGCAGTTTTTCCCTGCTGTAGCCAGAACACAATGGAATGGGGGAAATTTGCATCAAACCCCCCCCTCCCTCCCAGTTTGCTTTCTGGGTTCCTGGGGTAACAAAACTATCACATCACACACAGGGCAGACCCAGTGCAGTTGGTTGGCCCCAGGGCAAGCCAGGGGCAGAGTCCATACAGCAGGGGCAAGTGGCTGGGGGAGCCTGGGGTAGTGCACTGGAGTATCAAAGTCAGCCTATCAGGGTTGGGGAAATGGGTGCGCAAATGCTGCACCTGGTGCCCCCGAGTGCATTGGATTGTCACAGATGGCCTATCGGGCTTGGGGAAGTGGGGGCTCCAGGTGCAGCTCTCGCTCGCCCAACTGAGCTAGCGGCATGGAGCTGATATGATTAATTAAATGTATTGCGTATGAGGTTGTTTCCACAGCACTACAGGCTGTACAAAGCGGAACAGGTCACACAGATCCAGGACATCCCACTCAGGTGATTTCAGGAGCAACGGTAGACGCACAGGGCAGGGATCGCCGTCCACGAACCCAGACAAAACTGTCCTACTCCAAGGTTCCCTACCGTGACCAGCATGTCAGTGTGGTCCAGAGATCAGTGGCACAGCTATGAGAAAAGTTTTAATGAATTCATACAATTTCAGGAGCGGGAAGGCCACTTGACAATGTGGCCCATTACAGAGGAACAGGTGCTGCGGTATGTGCTGTCATTGGCAAGCCGTCAACTGGCGTCCTCCACAATCTTGAATAGCCTTTCGGCTCTTACATTTGTCAGTAGGCTGAATGGCTACCCAGATCCTTGTGGGGGTTTCTTAGTTCGAAGGTTTTTGGCAGGATGGTCACGTAGTGGTGGACCCAGGGAGGATTCCCGTAATCCCATCAGGGTTTCCACACTCAGGCACCTCCTTCACATCCTCGGTGTCGTATGTCATAGCACACAGGAGGTGTCCCTATCCAGGGCAGCATTCTTAATAGCATTTTTTGGTGCTTTCAGGATCAATGAGCTAGTGCCTGGGTCCATCAGGGATTCTACAGAAAGGGCTTTGGAATTTCGTGACATAAGCTGGCACAAGCATGCAGTGATATTACACTTGCGAAGGTCAAAGACTGATCAAGTCAGCCAGGGTGCATTCATTACCTCATGGGAGGGTGGCGAGCCTGGGGTCTGCCCCGTTCAGTCATTGACTGATATAAAAAAAGGCCTTGCAAGATGTCTGGGAACCCGGGTGGGTCTGGGGAGGAAGCAACCAAGCTAATAACTGGCGCCTCCTTGTGGCAGATGTTCAGTGTAGGTACTCCATAAATTAAGGCACAAAAGAATGGATAAATGGCTTGGAAAAGGAATTAAGGAGAGGTGCTTGGTAATTGAGCAAGCTGGGGGCAGTTGGGGACTCCTCTGATTGGTACAGCAGGGAGCCAATCCCCCATCATTATAGTCCACCTTAACCCCTCCTACGAGCGGGGGTGGTTGGCAAGGTCCCGGCAAGAGAATTGCTGGAGGGACCTGGATGAAAAGGGGAGGAGCTGGTGGAAGCCCTCCCCCCACCCTGCCAGAATTGGCTGGAATTGGAGGTTCCTGGCAGTGGATCTGCTGGAAGGACATGAACTGAAAGGTGTGGGGGGAGGGCTGAAAAAAGCACTCACGCCCCCCCCCCCCCGGTGAATTGTGGGGGTTTTCACCTGCACATTTTATCCACCGGGTTAGTCCCAGACATCTAATAATAAAGTTGCGGCCTGATTAAACCCATATCTAGTGTCGCCTGTCATTCTTTTGGCATAGCCAGACAAATATTGAGGTAAAATAACCTTTCTAGAGATTCCCCTGTTGATGCATCCCAGGATCACAATAGTCCTTTTGGTCCCACTGGGAGCTTATGTTCAGTTGATTATTCACCAGGACCCCCAAATCTTTTTTAGAGTCACTTCCTAAGCTAGAGTCCCCATTGTTTAAATATGGCCTCCATTTTTTATTCCTAGTATTCAGTGACTTCTGCATTGTGAATGTTTAAACTCGGTCACTTTTCAGTATCTCTTTTGTGATGGTGCCATTTAAATTCCTCAGGGCTAGTCTACACTTACCCGGTAGTTCGACGGCTGCGGATCGAAGTTCCGAGTTCGATTTATCGCGTCTGGTCTGGACGCGATAAATCGAACCAGGAAGTGATCCCCGTCGACTGCGGTACTCCAGCTCAGCGAGAGGAGTACCGCGAAGTCGACGGGGAGCCTGCCTGCCGCGTGTGGACCGCGTCTGAACAGCGGTAAGGTCGAAGTAAGGTATGTCGAATTCAGCTACGTTATTCACGTAGCTGAATTTGCGTACCTTACTTCGATTTGGGGGGTAAGTGTGGACCAGCCCTCAGTTTCAATTTACAATGAAAGGAATTTAGGAATTTTCATCTCAGTAAACTCACTCACAGCTCAGTGAATTCACTCAGCCCCACTGACTTGCAGTTGTGAAAACTCTGGTGGATTTGAAGATTTTTTTTTTTTACTGTACAGAAACAGTTCATAGTCTCCAGATACAAATTAGAAGTTAGTGTTCTATGTTTAATGAATTTGGCCAATAATAAATGTATGCTATCATGGCAAACATTAGGTTGAGGGTAGTTGAATGTCATTTACTGGGATTATTCAGTTTCTGAGAGAGTACATGTTCTCCCCAAGAAGAGCCATTTGTTCCAAAGTGAGCATGCCTATTTCGTTTCTAGCCATTTATTTCCTAAGCACATGAATATCTTCATATTTTAAATATTTGAGACTATTCTTTATGAATGGTAGACCTAGGCACCACTATGTTCTCCCATAGATAAATGGTCAACTCAATTGTACTACTGTTGATTTAGTCTTGGTTTTTTTTCCTACCTGCACTGGAGCTACATAATAACTTATTTTTTATCTTGAGAGAAAGTGCATATGTTTGTTTTAATAGTCAATTTTTTGTACTTTTTTCAGTGTATTTGGTGCTTGTGACTGCCAGCACATTGCAGTTTAAAGTCCATTGTCTATCAAGAGACCAGGTGTAGGATGTTAGCACAGAATTTCCCTACACTACATCATCAAAGTGCCTGAATCCTGATCCAGAGGGATTTCTTGTGAGAGGGAAACTCTGCAAGACAATAATTCAGATTCCACAACCATTCAGCCTTGTCTTCCTCGCTGAGCCTTGGATTGTTTTGTAATGAGGACAACTTTCCATTAAAAAACAACAAGGAGTCTGGTGGCACCTTAAAGACTAACAGATTTATTTGGGCATAAGCTTTCGTGGGTAAAAACCTCACTTCTTCAGATGCATAGGGTGAAAGTTACAGATGCAGGCATTATATACTGACACATGGAGAGAAGGGAGTTACTTCACAAGTGGAGAACCAGTGTTGACAGGGCCAATTCAATCAGGGTGGATGTAGTCCACTCCCAATAATAGATGAAGAGGTGTCAATTCCAGGAGAGGAAAAGCTGCTTCTGTAATGAGCCAGCCACTCCCAGTCCCTATTCAAGCCCAGATTAATGGTGTTAAATTTGCAAATGAATTTTAGTTCTGCTGTTTCTCTTTGAAGTCTGTTTCTGAAGTTTTTTTGTTCAATGATAGTGACTTTTAAATCTGTAATAGAATGACCAGGGAGATTGAAGTGTTCACTTACTGGCTTTTGTATGTTACCATTCCTGATGTCCGATTTGCGTCCATTTATTCTTTTGCGGAGGGACTGTCCGGTTTGGCCAATGTACATGGCAGAGGGGCATTGCTGGCACATATAACATTAGTAGATGTGCAGGTGAATGAGCCCTTGATGGTGTGGCTGATGTGGTTGGGTCCTCTGATGGTGTCGCCAGAGTAGGTATGGGGACAGAGTAGGCAACGAGATTTGCTACAGGGTTTGGTTCCTGGGTTGGTGTTTCTGTGGTGTGGTGTGTAGTAGCTGGTGAGTATTTGCTTCAGGTTGGGGGGTTGTCTGTAAGCGAGGACTGGCCTGCCTCCCAAGGTCTGTGAGAGTGAGGGATCATTTTCCAGGATAGGTTGTAGATCGTGGATAATGTGCTGGAGAGGTTTTAGCTGGGGGCTGTATGTGATGGCCAGTGGTGTTCTGTTATTGTCCTTGTTGGGCCCGTCCTGTAGTAGGTGATTTCTTGGTACCCGTCTTGCTCTGTCAATCTGTTTCCTCACTTCCCCAGGTGGGTATTGTAGTTTTAAGAATGTTTGATAAAGATCTTGTAGGTGTTTGTCTCTGTCTGAGGGGTTGGAGCAAATTCGATTGTATCTTAGGGCTTGGCTGTAGACAATGGATCGTGTGATGTGTCTTGGATGGAAGCTGGAGGCATGTAGGTACGTACAGCGGTCCGTAGGTTTCCGGTATAGGGTAGTGTTTATGTGACCATCACTTATTTGCACTGTAGTGTCCAGGAAGTGGATCTCTTGTGTGGACTGGTCCAGGCTGAGGTTGATGGTGGGGTGGAAATTGTTGAAGTCCAGGTGGAATTCTTCAAGGGCCTCCTTTCTGTGGGTCCATATGATGAAGATGTCATCAATGTAGTGCAAATAGAGGAGGGGCACTAGGGGACGAGAGCTGAGGAAGCGTTGTTCTAAGTCAGCCATAAAAATGTTGGCATACTGTGGGGCCATGCGGGTACCCATAGCAGTGCCACTGACTTGAAGGTATAAGTTGTCCCCAAATCTGAAGTGGTTGTGGGTGAGGACAAAGTCACAAAGCTCAGCCACCAGGCGTGCTGTGGCCTCATCAGGGATACTGTTCCTGACAGCTTGTAGTCCATCCTCATGTGGAATATTGGTGTAAAGTGCTTCTATATCCATGGTGGCCATTAGGGATTGTAATGAAATCATCAGTTCATTTATGGAACAGGAAATATAGGTGTGAAAGTCTCTGAATTTTATTAATCTGATGAAGCATGCAACCAACACTTATTGTAAGGGAAGAGTAATTCTATTTGGACAAAATTACAACCAGTCCACATCTTGAATTGAACCAGACTTATCTGAGGAACTTCTGATTGTTTTTAATTTATTAAAGTTTTTGTATCTAAAACAAATCTAACTTCCATAGCAATAAAAGAATAAAACTGAAATATGCCATAAGTAAATGCGAGTTTATTATAGAATATGCAACAAACTATATAGTTTGCATTACAAGAGAATAAATTATCGAAATTCATTGTTTAACTGCTTGGTAAATTCAAGTGGTTTGGTTCTTACCACAGAAGGTTTTCTTTCAAGTAGTTGAAAAAAGGAAACCAAATTTGGTAGAAGCCTGTGCCCTGGCCTCTTACTGTCTAACAGGCCTTTTCTGGAGGAATAATATTGTTTATTTTGAGGCCATTATAATATTATTATTCCTGACCTATCTGGGGCTCAATATTCCTGAGCATCTCAAAACTTCAACTAACTCTTTCAGTTTCTTAATTTCAGTCACAATTTGTTGTACTGGGATATCATGAAACTGGCTATTTTGTACTGTTCCTGACCTGAAGAGAGCCACAAAGTACTGGCCATTTCATGAGAGTAGCATGTTCCCAGATGATACCTTTTTTTTTTTGCCAGATGTGAATTAAGCTCATGGAGTTGAATTTATATCAGTATATTGACAGTCCTATTTCTAAGTCTCTTCTGGTTCCTGCCAAACACAATGTGAATGAAACATTTCTTAGAAGTTCATTAGAAATGGTAGAATTTAACACCATTTCCAGAATAGCTGTAGATAATAGAAGATGCAGTTGAATGTTTATATTAATAGCAATTAATATTACCCTTTTCTAAAACCCTATTAGAGAGGACCATGAAACTGGGCTGTTCTAACTGATATATGAGGATGGATCCTGTGAGTTAGTATCAGTTCAAGGACTCACATGACTTACAAACCAAAGCTATTGAAACTGTCATGTTTTCCTTTTCTAACCTAATGATAGTGCCTTACACATAGCAGCTTATTAGTCATCATGATAGTCCTGTAAAGTAGGTATTTTGTTGATCCTATTGATCAGGATAGAATGTTACAAGATTTATCCCAAGATACACAGAGCCAATCCTGCTCCTTTCACAGTCAATGGCAAAACTCCCATGGTCTTCAATAGTGCAGGAATGGGCCTACAGTGAATTAATAGCAGTGCCGGGGTCAGAACTCAGAGGTTCCTGGTGCCAAATTCTGTGCACAGTTTACTTGACTACACTAATGCCACTCCTAATGCCAGCTGTGGAGTCACAATGTGTGGAGTGATCCTTCTCAATTTATCTGTAGACTATTTTTAGATCTTAGAAGCTGAATATAAATGATCACAAGTACAGATCGCTTTGGAATTCTAAGGATCAGAACCTCCCAAAAATAGTGGAGCAGTTTATATGACCTCATTTTATGCATAAGCATTTAGACCAGTATTTTAAAACTTGGATGCCTAAAGTTATCTACATAACTCAATAGACACTGAAATAAATGGTCTGATTTTACCGGAAAAAATGGCTAGAATGTACAGAACAACAACAAAAATGATTTAAGGTTATGGAAAAATGTTTTATAGTAAAAAAAACTTAAAGAGCTCAATCTATTTAGCTTATCAAAAAGAGGAGTGAGGTGGCTTGATTATAGTGTCTACCTTCATGAGGAGAAAATACCAGGTACTAGAAGGCCCTTTAACTTAGCAGAGAAAGGCATAACATGAATCAATGACCATAAATTAAAGCTAAACAAATTCAAATTAGAAATAAAAGCATAATGTTTTAGCAGTGATGGTGATTAAAAATTAGAACAAACTACCATGGAAAGTGATGGATTCTCCAGCTCTTGATGGCTTCAGATCCAGACTGGATGCCTCCCTAGAAGATATACTTTAGTCAAAGATAAGTTATCTGGCTCAGTACAGGGTAACTGGATGTAGTTCTATGGCCTGTTATATATAGGTGGTCAGACTAGGTGATCCTTCTGACCTTAAAAATCTATTATTTGTCTGTTGCTGAGCACATTCAAGTCAATGCATCTAAGTTTGAAAAAAAAATGGTCTAGGTATATAAATATATAGGTAATTTTTTAAAACACGAAAGACACTGCTTCTCCCCTGCAATCTCTAATTCCAGTAAATACAGCAAATGGGATAAGAGTTCAAATACAGGAAGGTGTGGACTATGGTTGGGCGACATTTTTTGGTGAATAGCAAATTTGCCACACACAAAAAAAACAACATTTTTTTGGAGAACCAAAACTTTTTGTGAATTTGGGTTGAATTTGGTAAATAGTTTCAGCCGAAAAAGCTGAAAACAAAAATTTCAGAAATGTTGAAATGTTCCATTTTGAAAATGTCATTTAGAAACATTTTCAAAATGAAATGGTGATTAGAAATGGCCACCAAACTAAAAGATCAATTATTCGCTCAGATCTAATGTGAAGACATCATCAGTGAGATCAACATTAAGAAGGCTTGTGAAAGAAGTGGGTTTAAAAGAGAGAGGGCATTTGTGTATCGACAGTGGGCATCATTGCAAAGGAAAGTATGAAAAAGAGTGAAACTAATGGGAGAGCAAACTGGGAGAAGCATAAGGAGTGAAGGTGTAAGGGGCTTAGAGAACATCATTGAGAGACACCCATGCATCTAAACGCAGTTATGTGTCCCTAACTGTGCCATCAAATGCTGAAAGACAATCCAAGTACAAAAGGCTCTGTAAGGTTTGTGATTTCCGCCCTCCTTATATGGAGTGAGTCATTCATTACTGATTAGAATCATGCTGATTCAGGAAAAGGTCATATGTGCCTAGACATTTGTGTCTGTCCAACACCTTTCATCCATTCACTATAATCCTTTACATTTTCAAGGTTCTTTCTCATTCCCATGACAGCAACAACTGCAAATAGAAAATGATTGCAGAACTCTACTTTAGTAACAGCACATTTTGAATGCACTAGATCATGCATTTCCTTAGGATAAAATTTAGCATTGAAAGATAGACTTGTGTTTAAGGCACTAGCTAGAGATTCTGGGCCTCACTCTACCACAGATTTCCTGTGTGGTTTTGGGCAAGTCACTTAATAACTCTATTCCCCATCTGTAAAATGAAGGTACTTTCTGCCACCATTTGTCTTACTTTTTTAGACTGTAAGTCTTTTGGGAAGGATTATATGTATATACAGCACCCATCAGGGTGGCACCCTAGTCTCACAATCTCAGGTGAGACTTCTAAGAACTCAGTGTAATTTAAAATAAATAATACTACAGTAACAATTGAAAGGTGGTCAACTAATATCTTGAGAGGATTAAGTCAGAATCCTTATGCTCTGAGTTTCTTGGTCATAGGATGCCTCAGTGGACTAGTGAATTAGTAAGGGGGAAGATGCACATCTGACTGCTTATGATGCAGGAAAAGCACTCAGAGTCTGGTGCCCACATCAGCTGACATGGTATGACTTGAGACAAAGAGAAGAGCGGGAAGGAGAAACAATAATATTTCAACTGAATTATCTCCAAATATTTTGATCATTTGCACAAATTCCCATCATGGGGTCTAGTTGGCTACAAAAATGGCCTTTCCATGTGAAATTTTGTAGGATGATTTTTTTATTTTTTAAAATTAAAATCTTCAAAAAGAAAGTGTTAGAATATACGATTCCTTGTCAGACCTTGGGCCCAGGAGGGCATGCTGTAAATGGCAGCAGATGTGAGATCAAATTAAATTTACAGCTCACTTGTGTTCTTTTTAACTGGAAAGCTCCTATAACTAGAAGGTTTATGCAAGAGATAGCAAAATGAGTAATATGTTTCCAGGAAATAGTTTACATATTTAATAATAATTAAAATGTTTAAAATACATAACATAATATTTACATTTTGTGAGACAATCCAGTGTGCAGTAATTAAAAGTACTTCTGAGCACTTTAATGGAGAACAGGTCATTCAGAAACATGAAAAAAAGTTAACTTGTATTTATACAGAATACTAGTCAGGTAATCCTCATTTATATGACTGAGAATTGCATCAGCAGTTACACTGGCTTGAATAAAAATGGCCATAGTTGTTAATGCATGTACTTTACTACATAATATAAGTAGCCTAAGGTTAAGGAAGAAGTTTCCCTCTATGGCATAGTATTGCACAATTTGAGGCCATGACAGAGCTTTGACGTCTGATTTATCTATACTATTGGAGACAAGTACCTAACCATGATACATGTGGACCACTGGTTGACTCCTATATGGCAATTCTTAATAGAGACAGGCTGAGCCATGAAGTTTGACTTTTTGCTTTGGTATTTTGGAGGTAGTCATTCACCCTAGTTTAGAATAGATTGTTCATATTTGTACAGGAGTGGATTTTATTTATTTATTTACTCATTGTGGAGAGTAGTAAGGGGAACCTGATGTTGGATGAACTCACTTCCCAATTCTTCTCTGTGTACAGAGACATCCCAGAGACAGGATAACTTTTTCAGTAGAGATCTTGTGCAGTTACATATATGAGGAGTACGTAGCAAGGTAATAAGACAACCACATTTAATCATTTCCTTAATTAATGCACTTTTTGCAGCTTCTTGCTGCTTATCTGGCCAAAGTTAATGAATTAGAGGAAAGTGAATGTGACAGGGCTCCAAGCATTTTTCCAAAAGGTTAATTAATTTGACTGTTATCTGGTGTATGAACTCCATCCTGTACTGACTTGAGGAATTACAAAGAAATGTCTAAGATTATTGAAGTTCGCCCAAATACAGAACAAGGTGAAAAGATGTGAAAGCTTTTATTGGCCTAATTTGCAGCTATGGTATAAAATATCCTAATCTGAATACTGATTCTGATCTATACCTAACACATTATTCTTGAAGCCACTACTTACATGGAACACACTAAACTAAAACAAATCAAAGGGTTATATCATTCCTAGCAAAACCATAAACTCAAAATTAACACCTGTGCGTGTTAAGATACCACACTGACACAAAAGTCCATGACTTTAGTAGGATTCAAAAGAGGATTAGACATTTACATGGATAATGAAGACATCCACAGCAATATTAGGTGGGATAAAAATGTAAGAGATATAAACCCTTGTGCTGCAAAGCATAGCCAACCACTGACTGGTGGGTTTAGGAAGAAACTTCTTCTATGGGCAAGTTATTCCATAATTGTCAACTACAGGATTTCCTGTACCATCTTCTGACTCAGCTGGCACAGACCCACTGTCAGATACAGAATTCTGGTCTAGGTCTCTGATCTGGTACAGCAATTCCTATTTTCCTACAGCATGAATGAAATAGGACTTTGCTTTGCTCAACTTAGGTGTAAGAAACAAATTCAGATCAATATTTAAAACAACAACAATTTCAAGATAAGCAAGGTCAGAATGGATAAGCTTAATAAATTTAGTGAACATGACAAGCAAGATAATTAAGTATATTAAAAAAGCACAATTTGGAGATATGGCAAAGGCTAGGGATTTCTTAGGAGCATTTTTATACCATCTATGCCTGGCCCACAGCCTAATAAAGTTAAGAAATTGTGAAATTTTCACATTTCAGCCAAGGCTGTATGGGATCAATTTACATCAGAGGTAAAGAGTAGAAATTCAATGAGGGTCTCAGGATATACATCTTCCCCCAAAAATATTTGCTCAGTCATCCACGTACCACACACAGCATTAATTATTATAAATGGCAAACAGGGACTTTTTTTCTTTAATGCTAATCCTTGGATTGTGAACTCAAGACCAAGGGTATCTCTACACTACGAGAGTAGTTCGATTTTACTTAAATCGAATATGTGGAATCGATATTACAAAGTCGAACGTGTGTGTCCACACTAAGGACAGTAATTCGACTTTGTGAGTCCACACTAACGGGGCAAGCGTCGACATTGGAAGCGGTGCACTGTGGGCAGCTATCCCACAGTTCCCGCAGTCCCCGCTGCCCATTGGAATTCTGGGTTGAGCCGCCAATGCCTTCTGGGTAAAAAAATGTGTCAAGGGTGCTTTTGGGTAACTGTCGTCATCCAACCGTCACTACCGCCCTCCCTCCCTGAAAGCGCCAGCGGGAAATCAGTTCGCGCACTTTTCTGGTCAGTGACAGCGCGGACGCCACAGCACTGCGAGCATGGAGCCCGCTGTGACCATCGCTGCAGTTATGGCTGTTGTCAACACCTCGCACCTTATCATCCACCTTTCCCAGAGGCAGATGCTGAGAAATCGGGCGAGGAGGCTACGGCAGCGCGGTGAGGACCTGAAGTCTGAGAGTGGCACAGACCTGTCACAAAGCATGGGACCCCGCGCCGAGGACATCATGGTGGCAATGGGTCATGTGGATGTTGTGGAACGGCGATTCTGGGCCTGGGAAACAAGCACGGACTGGTGGGACCGCATAGTGCTGCAGGTCTGGGATGAATCCCAGTGGCTGCGAAACTTTCGCATGCGGAAGGGGACTTTCCTGGAACTTTGTGAGTTGCTGTCCCCTGCCCTGAAGCGCAATGACACCCGGATGCGAGCAGCCCTGAGTGTCCAGAAGCGAGTGGCCATAGCCCTCTGGAAGCTTGCAATGCCGGACAGCTACCGGTCAGTCGCGAACCACTTTGGCGTGGGCAAATCTACCGTGGGGGTTGTTGTGATGCAAGTAGCCAACGCAATCGTTGAGCTACTGCTCTCAAAGGTAGTGACCCTGGAAAACGCGCAGGTCATCAAAGATGGCTTCGCCGCGATGGGATTCCCAAACTGCGGTGGGGCTATAGATGGAACTCACATCCCTATCCTGGGACCGGACCACCAGGCCAGCCAGTACATTAACCGAAAGGGCTACTTTTCAATGGTGCTGCAAGCACTGGTGGACCATAGGCGACGTTTTACAAACATCAACGTCGGATGGCCGGGCAAGGTTCATGACGCTCGTGTTTTCAGGAACTCTGGTTTGTTTAGACAGCTGCAGGAAGGTATTTACTTCCCGGACCACAAAATAACTCTTGGGGATGTGGAGATGCCTATAGTCATCCTTGGGGACCCAGCCTACCCGCTAATGCCCTGGCTCATGAAGCCCTATACTGGCGCCCTGGACAATGAAAAAGAACTCTTCAACTACCGGCTGAGCAAGTGCAGAATGGTGGTGGAGTGTGCTTTTGGACATCTCAAGGGGAGATGGAGAACCTTACTGACTCGCTGTGATCTCAGCGAAACCAATATCCCCATTGTTATTGCAGCTTGCTGTGTGCTCCACAATCTCTGTGAGAACAAGGGGGAGACCTTTATGGCGGGGTGGGAGGTTGAGGCAAATAGCCTGGCTGCTGATTACGCCCAGCCAGACAGCCGGGTGATTAGAAGAGCCCAGCGGGACGCGCTGTGCATCCGGGAAGCTTTGAAAGCTAGGTTCCTGAGTGAGCAGGGTAACCTGTGACTATTAAGTTTGTGTACAGAGAAGCTGAACCTGCCCCCATTTCTTTACCAAGTAAATATTCACTATCCTCTCCAGTTACATAACTCGTTCCCCCCCCTTCCAACACACGTTTAAAAATAAAATCACTTGAATTTTGTTAATGAACACCGTTTTCTTTATTACTGTTTTCTCGGTAAAGTGTTGAACCTGGGACGCAGACTGTGGTGGGGAGTGGGTGTAGTGTAGTGATGCAAAGGACGCTTCTAAACTCCAGGAATGACAGGCTCTGCAGTGGTGGACTGGTTGTTTCAACGGAGCCTGCCACTCCTCCTGTTCGGGACTTTGTGTGTGGGGGCTATGTGACTTTGTGGCAGGGGGAGGATGGTTACAGATCCCCTGCTGCGTGGCTGCATAAGATCTCTAACCGCCCTCCCCCGCCACAAAGTCACATACCCCCCCCCACACACACAGAACATGAAAACCACCTCCCAGACTGACCAGGGTAACTAGTGACTGCAATGTGTGTGTGCCCTGCTGCTGAACCTGCCCCCGCCTCTGTACCCTGGTAAAGGTGACTGTCCTGTCTAATTACCAACCCCCTTCCTCTCCTTCAGACAGACTCTCCTGTAAAAGAACATGATGGAAACAGTAATTAACAGAAACGTCTTTTTTATTAGCAACTACACATGAAACTGGGGGATGAAACTTGGACGGGGGCTTGGGTGAGGCGGGAAGGAAAGGACTTATCAAATTTTGGGGAATGAGAGCCTTCTGGTACTTGAGCAGTCTGCAGGGGTGGAGTGAGAGTTTTCACGGACTCTGCCGCCCCTCCTTCTTGGGACTTTGGGTGAGGGGGGTATGGGACTTGGTGGCGGGGGAGGGCGGTTAGAGAGAGACTGCAGCGGGGCTCTGTCCTCCTGCCTCCGGTCCTGCAGAACATCCACAAGGCGCCAGAGCGTGTCAGTTTGCTTCATCATTAATCCAAGCAGCATTTGAGTTGCCTGCTGGTCTTCCTGCCGCTACCTCTCCTCCCGTTCCATGTGTGATTGGTGCATTTGGGACAAGTTCTCCCTCCACTGGGTCTGCTGGGCTGCCTGGGCTCGGGAGCAGCCCATAAGTTCCGAGAACATGTCCTCCCGTGTCCTCTTCTTCCTACGCCTCATCTGCGCTAGCCTCTGGGAGTGTGATGCCAGGCTAGGTCGGGAGACAGTCGCAGCTGTGGGATGGGAAAAAGGGAGTGAATTCCTCAGAAAGATAAATTTAGTTGTGAACAAAGAACATAGTCTTTCTCTGTGAACAAGACCATTCACAGCACCTATCACATGCGCACTCAGGACAAGGTCGAATTTTCGGCCTTCGCATTCAGTGACTGGGGTCTTGCAGTGCAGATCTGAGAAGTGGGGCAGGACACCGGAATTTGTGTAGCAGGCAGACATGGTAAGCCGTAGACTTGTGGCTGCTTAAAACTTTAATAATAGCACTGGCCTCCTTTCACATTGAAAGCAATGCCAGTCCCTGCTGCCAGCAATCCGGCAAGCATGAACTCTGCCCCTGTCCCACCCCCTCGCGGCTGTCCCAGGGAAAGATCCCTGTATGCTGCCCCTCTCCCGCCTCCACCGCGTGGCTGTAAACCGCCGGTTACAGTTCTGTAAAGGAACAGGCAAGCAGTCCCAATACTAACATTCCCCTACCTAATTCAAAGCAGGTCACCATGAGCGACATCACTCTGATGAGGATTTCAGAGACCGAGAAAGAAAGGATGCTTCGGGAAAGCCTGCAAAGACCAGGACTGTATGCCGCCATGCTCTGCAAGGCAATGATCCCGGAGTACTTGCTTGTCTCCTGGTGCGGAAACGTCTCCTACTACGGAGGACCCAATAAGGCCGCTCTCCCCAGGAACCTGATGCAAAGGCTTTCCAATTGCCTCCAGGAGAGCTTCATGGAAATGTCCCTGGAGGATTTCAGCTCTATCCCCGGACATATAGACCGGATTTTACTGTAGCTGCACTGGCAGGGACTAAACAGTAGAGCGGCCAGGGCAGAACAATCATGCTAAACCGGACATTGTTAGATTTTTTTTCAGTAGTTGCACTGCCAAGGACTGAAACGTTAAGCGCCTAGGGCAAAGTAATCATGCACAACCCATTGTTAATATTCTTAATATTCCTGTTCTGTTAAAAATAAATGTTTAGATGTTTAAAACACTTACTGGCTGATCCTTCCCCTGATTCTGTGTCCGGTTTAAAGGCTGGGGACGGTTGGTAGGGGATCTCTGTAAGGGTGATGAAGAGATCCTGGCTGTCGGGGAAATCAGCGTTGTAAGCGCTGTCGACTGCCTCGTCCTCCTCATCTCCTTCCTCATCTTCCCCGTCCGCTAACATGTCCAAGGAAGCGGCCGTCGACAATATCCCATCCTCAGAGTCCACGGTCAGTGGTGGGGTAGTGGTGGCGGCCGCACCTAGAATGGAATGCAGTGCCTCGTAGAAACGGGATGTCTGGGGCTGGGATCCGGAGCGTCCGTTTGCCTCTTTGGTCTTCTGGTAGCCTTGTCTCAGCTCCTTGATTTTCACGCGGCACTGCATTGCATCCTGGCTGTATCCTCTCTCTGCCATGGCTTTAGAGATCTTCTCGTAGATCTTTGCATTCCATCTTTTCTATCGCAACTCGGAAAGCACGGACTCATCGCCCCACACAGCGATCAGATCCAAGACTTCCCGATCAGTCCATGCTGGGGCCCTCTTTCTATTCTGAGATTGCATGGCCATCTCTGCTGGAGAGCTCTGCATCGTTGCCAGTGCTGCTGAGCTCGCCACGATGTCCAAACAGGAAATGAGATTCAAACTGCCCAGACAGGAAAAGGAATTCAAATTTTCCCGGGGCTTTTCCTGTGTGGCTGGTCAGAGCATCCGAGCTCGTACTGCTGTCCAGAGCGTCAACAGAGTGGTGCACTGTGGGATAGCTCCCGGAGCTATTACCGTCGATTTCCATCCACACCTAGCCTAATTCGACATGGCCATGTCGAATTTAGCGCTACTCCCCTCGTTGGGGAGGAGTACAGAAGTCGAATTAAAGAGCCCTCTATGTCGAACTAAATAGCTTCGTGGTGTGGACGGGTGCAGAGTTAATTCAATGTAACGGTGCTAAATTCGACATAAACTCCTAGTGTAGACCAGGCCCAAGAAGTAGGCAGATCCATGGCAGATTTCAAATGTTTTTGCATATCCATATATTAAAGCTTACGAAAAAACAAACTATTGAAAAGAGGCTTCTAATACTGAAACCACCATTTTTTTGGTCCAAGTTTTTGTGCATAAAAAAATTCAGATTGCCATGCACAAGCTTCATTTGCACATGCATATGTTAAGCATTTATTGCTTATTTTTCTGAGGTGTGGTATACTCACACCTTTATGTACTTCATTGAAGTTTTGGGTGCTCAGACCCTCTGAAAGTTGTCTTTAACTGCTGTAATTATATATTAAAATCTTAGTTTTTGTGTACAAAAATAAGTGCAAAAATTGTGAGGAAGTTGGGACACCTTTGAAAATTTGGTCCTAAATCTCTGAGGTAGCTGGTAACCCAGATTCTGCTTGGGTTATACCGATATATGGGTAACATATATAACATGCTTTGAGAAATGAGTACATTGAGCACTGATGTGGATTCCATAGTAAAATCTGAATGGGTTTTCCAAATATGCCAAAATAGGTTTTGGGGCCATGCTGTGTCGAGTACCTGAAACCTCAGAGTTATGCAAACAAGTTTGCTATTTTGACATAGCAAGTCTGAGTTTATGGATGCACAAAACTGCCAAACTGTGGCCATTTTCAAGATTGACTGGTGCTGTATAATCTAACACTTTGTGAACGTGTAATAGGCTCATTTTAAAAATGAGTCAGCATCCAATGCAGGAATTTAAAAGAGAATATTGTTTCAGAAAAATGATCTTGGGCTGTTTTTGTACGTGATTGATTAGACCTGGCGTTTTTCCTCTCTTTTTCTAGTTTCAGTACCTATGATTTAGAGAAAGGAGTAGAGACCAGAATTTTGAATTTGTCCTTAGATTCAGAGCATTTCATGAAGCACATAATAGACTTGTTCACATTTATTTCTGTCTTTGTTTCAGATTTGAAGAAGACCAGCATTTCCTGCTGAGATGGAAGTCCACTATCATTTTGATTCTGCTTATGAGCTAACAGGATCTATTTAAAAATGCCAGCTTTTATTTTTAAAAAGCCCTCCATGCTTATGATTTTCTCCTCAACACCAACAGTGCCAACTATAACCTCTACTTCAGTCACTGTCTGGTGTTTCTATTTATAATCCTAATACTATTCTCCAACACTGTCACTTTCATTATCTGATAATAGCTAGCATTGGTGTGTTGCCAGCCCTTAGCTTCTCCTTAGGCAGATGCCCAGTTTTCAGAGGTTATTATCAGATTACACAATAACCCCAGACCATTTAGTTCCATCTATTAATCCCTTTATGGCAACAACTGGGATTTCCTCATGTTATTAGTGACGGGAAATCCTGACAATAGGCTTTGAAGTTACTTTTCTAATCATAATATCCTGGCAAAGGCAAAGTAAGGCTAGAAGGGAAAACTGGTCTATAGTGATTTTAAAAACAACAGATACATTTTAAAATAGTGCTGCTATGGCACCTGATATATTGATATGGTCCTGTCATAACTATAAAGGGAAGGGTAACAGCTCTCTGTGTACAGAG
>NW_020664931.1:835912-875605 GCF_002925995.2 Terrapene triunguis
CCCCACTCTTGTACCCTAAAGTTCAAAGTGGGGATACAGCCTTGACAGGTCCATTGACTGATTTTGTGACTTGTTTCTTTAGAAATTAGAGATGTTCCTGAAACAAAACCCCAGATTCAAACATCCCCTTTGGGGGATGTGAAATTCAAACCATGATCTGGCTCCATGATTGGTGTACTATAAGAATATAGATAATTAGAGATAAAATGCTACCCAAAAAGATGCATGTTCAGTGTATTTTATCCCTTTTGCACTTTCTAGCACATCTATCCTACTCATCTATTGTATTATAGAGTGCTTACAATAATATGTAATAATAAGTGTGACCTGTGTCGGTTGGCCCACCGAGCCGCTAGGGGACGGTGGGGAGCTACTGCCCCACTGGCTGGCCTGAGTCATGCCGTCTGTCACTAGGGAATTAGTGGAGGGAGGGACGCCGGCAAGGGTCTCTAGCGTGCCCCTCAGGCAGGGGAGCGCCAGCAAAGGTCTATAGCATTGTCGGGATTCTGCTACCTGAGGCAGGTTGGCCGGGGTAGGGGAACGCAGACCCACCCAACTCCACTGCGTTCCAGCCCCAGGCCCTGACAGTGGTGGGGCGAGGGTCCTGCCACTGGGTCAGCAGGGGTCCTTCTGCAACACGCTGACCAAATACACTCACTGCACTGTGCAGATCTGTCCCTGGGCTACTTCCTACCCAGTCGCTCGAGCGAGTCCCTCCGGTCCTTCCAGCTCATCCGGGTACTCAGCTACTGGCAGCTCCAGCTCCCCCTCCATGTCAGGCTCCTCCAGTTCCTCTGGGTACTCAGTGGCGGGCAGTCCTGGTAGCCCCAGTCCTTCCTCCAGGTCAGGTTTCTCCTGGTCCAGGGCCTCCCCTGGACTGGCAGCAGGGTCTGAAGGGAATAGCCAGCAGTCTGCATCTGCCTTCCTCCCTGGTGCTGCCCTGACTGGGCTAAGGGCCCCACCCTTTGTACTTCCTGTTCCACCCCTCTCCTTCTGGGGGGTGGAGTAAGCTTGGCCTGGCCCCGCCCATTCAGGCTGAGAGAGTGGCTCTTTACCCTCAGGTTCGGAGGGAAGCCACCCTGGCTCCCTACATACCCCACCCCTCAAATCCAGCTCCCTACCCCCGGAGCTGGCATCCTCACCCTCCCCAAGGTGGGATAGAAAGTCCGCATTGGTGTTGTCCCGTCCCACCTGATGGCGAATCGTGAAGGCATAGGGCTGTAGAGCGAGATACCACCGCATAAGCCAGGCATTCGTGTCCTTCATCTTATTGAGCCACTTCAGGGGTGCATGGTCTGTAACTAGTATAAAGGGGGCCCCGAGGAGGTAGTAGCGGAGGGCGTCGACCACCCACTTAACAGCTAGGGCCTCTTTCTCAACGATGGAGTAGCTCTTTCCCTGGGGAACAGCTTCTGACTGAGGTAAACAATAGGGTGTTCCTCCCCGTCCACCTCCTGTGAGAGGACTGCCCCAAGCCCTACGCCAGAGGCATCGGTCTGAACGATGAAGTCACGACGAAAGTCCGGGCTGAAGAGTACTGGCTTGCTACACAGTCGCTCTTTGACAGTTTGAAAGGCCTTCTCGCAGTCGTCGGACCAACACACTTGGCAGGGGGCTATCTTCGGTCAGGACCTCCGTCAGAGGGGCAGTAATGGTTGCGAAGTGGGGTACGGAACTGCCGGTAATAACCAGCTAAGCCCAAGATTTGATGCACCTGCCTCTTTGTGGTCGGCGCCTGACATTCCTGGAGTGCTTGGACCTTCCCGATGAGGGGGCGTACCTGTCCCTGGCCAAAGGTGTACCCCAGGTAAGTGGTTTCCTCCCACCCGATTCGGCATTTTTCTGGATTGGCCGTGAGCCCAGCAGTGCGGAGGTCCCGGAGGATAGCTGCTACTTGGTTAAGATATTCCTCCCAGTTGCTGCTATAGATGACCACATCATCCAGGTAGGCTGCAGCATACTTGGTGTGTGGTTGCAAAATCCGATCCATCAAGCGCTGGAAGGTTGCCGGGGCCCCATGGAGGCCGAAAGGCATCCGGGTAAAATGGTATAGCCCTGAAGGGATGGCAAATTCTGTCTTCTCCTTGGATCAGGGGTCCAAAGGGATCTGCCAGGACCCCTTTGTGAGATCTAACATGGTGATATAACAGGCCTCCCCAAGCTGGTCAAGGAGCTCGTCGACACAGGGCATTGGATAGGTGTCAAACTTTGAAATGGCATTGACTCTTTGGAAGTCAATGCAAAACCTCCGGCTCCCATCTGGCTTTGGGACGAGGACGACGGGGCTCCGCCATTTGCTCTGGGAGTGCTCAATAACACCCAGCTCCAACATTGCCTGGACTTCCTCCTCTATGGCCTCCCACATTCACCTAGGCAATGGCTGGGTTGTCTCTCAGACCACCACCCTGGGGTCAGTCTGGATCGCATGGTAGGCGAGCATAGTCCACCCGGGTTTCATGGTGAATGTCTTGGAGAATGCCCTCACTAAGCAGAGGGCCTGTTCTCACTGCTCAGCGGTGAGCATCTCTGGTAGCTGGGGCTCACCATTATCTGACTCCTCGGGGGGTTGTGGCCCAAGGTCTGTTTCGGGGGGGTACGGGGCAATTAGTAGTCCTTCCCGTTCCCTCCAGGGTTTTAAGAGATGTACACGATAAATCTGTTTTTCCTTGTGGCGACCAGTTTGCCGGGTTTTGTAGGTGACAGGTCCCACTCGGCGGAGGACCTCATATGGGCCCTGCCAGTGGGCAAAAAGTTTTGATTCCTCTGAGGGGAGCAGGAGGAGGACTTGGTCCCCTGGTGCAAATGATCGGGCCTGGGCGCCCTGATTATAGTGCTGCTCCTGGGCTCTTTGGGCTGTTTCTAAGTTCTCCCTCGCGAGCTCGCCTGCCCATGCCAGCCATCCCTGCAGCTGTAAGATGTATTGTAAGAGACCCTGCACTGTGGACGGGATGCATTCCCAAGTTTCTCTCAAGAGGTCCAACACCCCGCGGGGTCATCACCCATAGAGGAGCTCAAATGGGGAGAACTTCGTGAAAGCCTGTGGAACTTCTCGAATTGCCAGTGGTAGTAACAGGGGTTGCAATTGATCCCACTGGTGGAGAACCTGGGTGGGGAAGCGTTGCAACATTCCCTTCATGGTCCGGTTAAAACATTCGACCAACCCGTCAGTCTGGGGATGGTAGACTAAGGTCTGAAGTTTCTTAATCCCCAGCAGGGCACATACCTGATGGAACAGCTTAGAGGTGGTTCCTTGATCAGTGAGTATCTCCCGAGGGAGGCCCACCCTGGCGAAGTTCTTCACGAGCTCCGCTGTGATAGTGCGGGCGGTGATACTTCTTAAGGGGATGGCCTCGGGGAAGCGGGTGGTGTAGTCCATCAGGACAAGGATATATTGATGGCCCGCCTTACTTTTTGGAAAGGGCCCTACCAGGTCCATCGATACCTGCTCAAATGGTATGCCCACGATTGGCAAGGGGGTCAGGTGGGCCTTCTGGATGCCGGCGTGGCATGTTGACAGTCCAGGCACGACACACAGTAATCCTTCACCTCACAGTGGATGCTGGGCCAGAAGAACTTGGCCAGGATCCTAGCCGCGGTTTTCTCCGGTCCTAAATGGCCTGCAGCCGGGATGTCATGTGCCAGCTTCAGGAAGGCCCGCTGATAAATGCAGGGAACCACAAATTGGGTCTGGACCTCTTGGATTTGAGGGTTTCGATCAACACGGTAGAGCCGATTGTGATTGAGTTCAAGCCTAGGCCATTGGATAGCCCGCTGGGCCTCCACGACCTCCCCATCCACACATGCCAGCTGCTCATAGGCAATCCGGAGCATAGGGTCCTCCCTTTGATCTCAGCTAAAGTCTACAATGTCTGAAAGGGGGGCCTCCTTCTCCTGGCCGTCCTGCCCGGATGTGAGAACTGGGGCAACACCGGGGCCGGCCCTCACATCGGGGCCTGTCTCCCTCTCAGGTGAAGTTCCCTCGAATGCCTCTTCTGGGGGTAGGGATCGGAACACCTCCATGAAGTCTGGCCAGTCGCAGCCCAGAATAACCAGATAGGCAAGGGATGAGGCCACTACCATGTTCATTAACTGAGTTGCTCCGTTCACCGAGATAGGGACCTGAACCATGGGGTACGGTTTCACGTCTCCATGTATACACTGAATCCTTACCACCCCAATGGTCTGCTCAGCATCCGGGAGGAGCGCCTGGCGGACAAGAGTCTGCCCACAGCCCGAATCAATTAGACCAATAACGTGGGTGCTGGCGACTTCCATGGGGGCCATCACTTTGGCCACCGAGGACGGACAGGCCAGGCGCTCCTCACCATACACCCACCAAAGTCGCAGTCCATCGCTGCAGTCAATCCTTTGCAGATGCCCATGCTCGCCACACCGAAAGCAAGGTCCTACCTCTGTGTGCCCCGGCCGCGCAAGGGCACCAGGGGGGCTGCAGGGTTGGCTGGGGCCCGGTGGTTGGGTCAAGCATCCAGATGCAGAGTGCGGGTGTCTGGAAAAATCGGTCCCGCCGCCCTATCGTCATCGGGCACAGGGTGGTGCTTCGGCTTTGGAGATGGGCCCCCTTTCAAGTTTCTGAGTGCCGGGTCCAGAATTTGGGGGGCAGGCTGCCGGTCCTATTGGGGCCTCTGCCTCTAGAAAGTCCTCCATAAGCGTGATGGCCGCACTCAGAGTTTGGGGTCGGTGCTGCAACACCCACGCCTTCCCCTGAGTCGGGAAGATGTGCACTAATTGCTCGAGGATGATTTGTTCCATCACCTCAGCCGCTGTTCGACGCTCGTGCCTGGGACTGGTAATACTAGAATTGTGTAGAATCCTTCCAGATCATCAAAAAATAGAAATGTCACATGTATCCTGTATGTCGAGGGCAGCATACCAGTCTTCTGGATCTAGGAAAGAGATAATTGTAGCCCGAGATACCATATGGAACTTTATCTTCTTGATGTATCTGTTGGGGTTCCAAAGCGCTAATATGGGTTGAGACCTCTTCTGACTGTGGGTATTAGAAAATATAAGAAATCACCACCACCCTCTGACCCAATGAAGAAGGGCTCCTCTCCTATGGCTCCCAAAGAACGCAGAGCATCTACTTGTCTTAGCACAGACTCATGAGAGGGGTCCCTAACTGGGGGAGGCAGAGGGTATAGAAAGGAAGTACAGGTTATATCCTGATTCCGCCATGCTTAGCAGCCTATTTGTCCAAGATGATGGATTGCCACATGTCAAGGCTGTATCCCCACTTTGAACTTTAGGGTACAAATGTAGGGGCCTGCATGAAAACTTCTAAGCTTAACTACCAGCTTAGCTCTGGTCCCGCTGCCACCATTCTCAATGCATTCCCTCCTTGGGAAGCCTTGAGAAACCTCTCACCAATTCCCTGGTGAATACAGATCCAAACTCCTTGGATCTTAAACAAGGAAAAATTGACCCTTCCCCCCTCCTTCCTTTCACCAACTCCTGGTGAATACAGATCCAAACCCCCTTGGATCTTAAAACAAGGAGAAATCAATCAGGTTTTTAAAAAGAAGGCTTTTAATTAAAGAAAAAGGTAAAAATCATCTCTGTAAAATCAGTATGGAAAATAACTTTACAGGGTAATCAAACTTAAAGAGCTCAGAGGACCCCCCTCTGTCTTAGGTTCAAAGTACAGCAAACAAAGATAAACACTCTGGTAAAAGGTACATTTACAAGTTGAGAAAACAAAGTAAAACTAAGACGCCTTGCCTGGCTTTTTTACTTACAAGTTTGAAATATGAGAGACTTGTTTAGAAAGATGGGGAGAACCTGGATTGATGTCTGGTCCCTCTCAGTCCCAAGAGCGAACAACCCCTTAAAACAAAGAGCACACACAAAAGCCTTCCCCCCACCCCCCCCCAAGATTTGAAAGTATCTTGTCCCCTTATTGGTCCTTTGGGTCAGGTGTCAGCCAGGTTACCTGAGCTTCTTAACCCTTTACAGGTAAAAGGATTTTGGAGTCTCTGGCCAGGAGGGATTTTAGTACTGTACACAGGAGAGCTGTTACCCTTCCCTTTATAGTTATGACACCACACATATAGGAAATGGGATAATCTGTCCTGGAAAGGTAGGGAATGGCCAGTGAGATCCAGGTCAGGTAGAATGCTGTCTTCAACATAAGAGTCAAAATTGCTGCTTGAAGTCCTGAGGATGCCTAGAAGAAGAGATCAAGAATGTGAAAGGCAACAGTCTTCTCCTCTGGGACCTTGGCCTCTTCTGAGATTGGCCAGCCTGATGGAAGGGGTAGTACTGCTATCTAGGCTGGTATTGAGGACCATATTTGGTCTTCTTCATAGCTGGAGTGTAGAGACCAAAGGACTCCTGAAGCTCTCACTTAAAGATATGTGAAGCCTCATTTGTTTTGGATGAAAACAAAGCACAACTCTCTAAGGGGAGGCCCTCATTGTGTGTTACCTCCGATACTTGACCTCATTGTGTGTTACACTTCCATGGAAATCCTGTAGGATTGCAACCAGGAGGAATGGCATACCATTACTGCCATCACCATGGCCCTGGCTGCAGAGTCTGCCATGTCCAGTAAAGCCTGTAGAGCTGACCAAGAGACAAGATGTCCCTATGTGAAAAGTGATTGGAATTGTTCTCTGGAATCTTCAGAATCCCAGTTAGAGGGCAACTGAGCATGATGACTGGCAAAGCAGAATTGTAAAGATGCCATAGAATAATTTTTTTTCTACCAAAAAGGTCAAGATTTTTGGCATCTTTGTCTTTGGGGTAGACTTAGTCCAACACTGACAGCTTCTCTCATTCACTGGGGCCACAACTAATTATTCAAGGTTGGCATGTAAATAAAACTGTTCAAACCCTTAGGTCAAAACTTGGGATTTTCATTCCATTCATTTGGCCACTGGTGGAATGAAGGAAGGGGTCTGCCAGATTGTTTTGTCTGGATGCATAATGGCATCATCTCTGGGCACGGACACTTTCCAGGACATAATAGACAACATCAGTGAATTAGAGGGTACTATCCTCCACAAGCTCCATTTGAATGCTCAGAGAGACTACCATTCTCCTAAAATGCCCCTTAAAAGTTATCTGGTACCAGGGAAGATGCCTCCAGTACCAAGTCCTTGTCTGAAGTGGAGGCCATGGAGATGACTCCTGACACTCATCTTGTGGTACTGAAACCAGCTCTGGAGCAAGCTGAGATAACTCTTGTACCTGGGACTGTGAAGGCTGATTGGAAAAGAATCATAGAATCATAGAAATGTAGAACTGGAAGGGACCTCAATAGGTCATCTAGTCCAATCCCCTGTACTAAGGCAGGATTAAGTATTATCTAGACCAGTGGTTCTCAACCTTTCCAGATTACTGTACCCCTTTCAGGAGTCTGATTTGTCTTGCATACCCCAAGTTTCACCTCACTTAAAAACTACTTGCTTACAAAATCAGATATAAAAATACTGAAGTGTCACAGCACACTGTTACTGAAAAACTGCTTACTTTCTCATTTTTACAATAAATTATAAAATAAATCAATTGGAATATAAATATTGTAGTTACATTTCAGTATACAAAATATAGAGCACTATAAACAAGTCATTGTCTGTATGAAATTTTAGTGTACCTTTTACATACCTGAAGACTGTTATGTGTCCCCTCAGTCTTCTCTTCTCCAGATTAAACCAATTTTTTTCTCTTATGTCATGTTTTCTAGAATTTTAATAATTTTTGTTGGTTTCTTCTGGACTTTCTCCAATTTGTCCACATCTTTCCCAAGTGTGGTGCCCAGAACTGGAGGTTTTATCAGTGCTAAGTAGAGTGGAAGAATTATTTCTTTTGTCTTGCTTACACTTCTGCTAATACATCCCTGTGTGATGTTTACTTTTTTTGCAACAGTGTTACACTGTTAACTCATATGTGACCCACTATAACCCCCAGATCCTTTTCTGCAGTACTCCTTCCTAGATAGTCATTTCCCATTTTGTATTTGTGCAAATGATTATTCCTTCCTAGGTATAGTACTTATTTCTCCTTATTGAAGTTCATTGTATTTAATACAGATCAAGAGAGTCACAGGCCTTCAGTACCAGCAGGAGAAGGTCCCCTACAGGGGGAGATATTTGTACAAGGCCCAATGTCAATCTGGATGCTGGGGCCATCCCCCAGGGCATCCAGTAGGTCCACTGAGAGGGCTGGTACTGTACTGGACCCCAGGCATGTCTGGCCCAAGTATCCCAATCCTTGGCAGAACTCTATTCAAAGCCCCGTTGCTTAGAGAGGGAACGATAGGCAGGTCTCAACTCTTGGTACTAGGATACGCAAAAGCCTACTTCAGATTCCAATGAGGAATTGAAGTTAACCAGCAAATCAAGGTGGCAAAGTACTAGGAGGGGTCCTCAGCAACCGAGATTGAGATCTTTGGGGACATGGTGCTGTGGGAAGCATAGATGGCTTTCTAGCAGCTGTCAATGTGTGTCATGGAAGATCCAGAATTGGGCCAGAGGATGTGGAAGAAGGTGGTACCAAGCTCAAAGCTGGTAGCCCCAGAGAAGAACATCCTAGTGCTGACAATCTGAATAGATGAGGCGGTGCTACATGAGGGTCTTCACCCTGAAGTAATAACAATGGCTGTACCAACAGGCATAATGAGGCCCTGTCTGTGGCATAAGGCATAAACCCCGACATAGTTGGTATGGACATGAGCTGCTGTGCTGCAGTGGTCAAAGATGACCTCAGCTATTCAGATTCCTTTTTTAAAAAGTGGAAGTCAAATCTTAGTGAGGTAAATAGAAAGGAGCATAAACACTGCCAAATTAAGTGTAAAAATGTAATAAGAAAAGCCAAAAAGTAGTTTGAAGAACAGCTAACCAAAAACTCAAAAGGTAATAACAAAATGTTTTTTAAGTACATCAGCAGCAGGAAGCCTGCTAAACAACCAGTGGGACCCCTGGATGATCGAGATACAAAAGGAGCACTTAAAGACGATAAGTCATTGCGGAGAAACTAAATGAATTCTTTGCTTCAGTCTTCATGGCTGAGGATGTTAGGGAGAGTCCCAAACCTGAGCCGTCCTTTGTAGGTGACAAATCTGAGGAATTGTCACAGATTGAAGTCTCACCAGAGCTGGTTTTGGAATTAATTGATAAACTTAACAGTAACAAGTCACCGGGAGCAGATGGCATTCACCCAAGAGTTCTGATAGAACTCAAATGTGAAATTGCGGAACTACTAACTATGGTTCGTAACCTGTCCTTTAAATCAGCTTCTGTACCCAAAAACTGGAAGACAGCTAATGTAACGCCAATATTTAAAAAGGGCTCTAGAGGCGATCCCGGCAATTACAGACCGGTAAGTCTAACATCAGTACCGGGCAAATTAGTTGAAACAATAGTAAAGAATAAAATTGTCAGACACATAGAAGAACATAAATTGTTGAGCAAGAGTCAACGGGGTTTCTGTAAAGGGAAATCATGTCTTACTAATCTATTAGAGTTCTTTGAAGGGGTCAACAAACATGTGGACAAGGGGGATCCAGTGGACATAGTGTACTTAGATTTCCAGAAAGCCTTTGACAAGTTCCCTCACCAAAGGCTGTTACGTAAATTAAGTTGTCATGGGATAAAAGGGAAGGTCCTTTTATGGACTGAGAACTGGTTAAAAGACGAGGAACAAAGGGTAGGAATTAATGGTAAATTCTCAGAATGGAGAGGGGTAACTAGTGGTGTTACCCAAGGGTCAGTCCTCGGACCAATCCTATTCAACTTATTCATAAATGATCTGGAGAAAGGGGTAAACAGTGAGGTGGCAAAGTTTGCAGATGATACTAAACTGCTCAACATAGTTAAGACCAAAGCAGACTGTGACGAACTTCAAAAAGATCTCACAAAACTAAGTGATTGGGCAACAAAATGGCAAATGAAATTGAATGTGGTTAAATGTAAAGTAATGCACATTGGAAAAAATAACCCCAACTATACATACAATATGATGGGGGCTAATTTAGCTACAACAAGTCAGGAAAGAGATCTTGGAGTCATCGAGGATAGTTCTCTGAAGACATCCACGCAGTGTGAAGCGGCAGTCAAAAAAAGCAAACAGGATGTTAGGAATCATTAAAAAAGGGATAGAGAATAAGACAGAGAATATCTTATTGCCCTTATATAAATCCATGGTACGCCCACATCTTGAATACTGCATACAGATGTGGTCTCCGCATCTCAAAAAAATATACTGGCATTAGAAAAGGTTCAGAGAAGGGCAACTAAAATGATTAGGGGTTTGGAACGGGTCCCATAAAGAGGCTAGGACTTTTCAGCTTGGAAAAGAGGAGACTAAGGGGGGATATGGTAGAGGTATATAAAATCATGAGTGATGTGGAGAAAGTGGATAAGGAAAAGTTATTTACTTGTTCCCATAATACACGAACTAGGGGCCACCAAATGAAATTAATGGGCAGCAGGTTTAAAACAAATAAAAGGAAGTTCTTCTTCACACAGTGCACAGTCAACCTGTGGAACTCCTTGCCTGAGGAGGTTGTGAAAGCTAGGACTATAACAGGGTTTAAAAGAGAACTAGATAAGGTTAAGTCCATTAATGGCTATTAGTGAGGATGGGTAAGGAATGGTGTCCCTAGCCTCTGTCAGAGGATGGAGATGGATGGCAGGAGAGAGATCACATGATCATTACCTGTTAGGTTCACTCCCTCTGGGACACCTGGCATTGGTCACTGTCAGTAGACAGGATACTGGGCTGGATGGACCTTTGGTCTGATCCAGTATGGCCATTCTTATGTTCTTATTACTGCAGTTCAGTTGCCAGGGAAGAAGTCACCAGTCTCTACAGTCCCTGAGAGGAGCCAGCAAACAGAGCTGTAAACAGGAGAGTTTGGGGGAGTGTGGGTTTTTTTTTCTTCCTTCCTTCACAGACGCTTAGGAGGTAAGGCTCTGACAGCTACAGAGGCAGCAGTGGTAGTTATCTGAGGAATAGAAGAGACAATAAAGATGACTGGATGTGGAAGTTGCAGGATGTACATTCCTTTGCAGAGGGTACCTGAAAGGTGTTTAGTTTGTATGAAGTGCCACCTAATGGAAGAGAAGATACAAGGTTTGGAGATTTTGATAGGGTGATGGAGGGAAAGAGAGAGGAGGCTGAAGGGAAAACTCAAGACTTGCAAATGCATGCTGTACTAGAGAACTGTGAGGATAGCCTGCTGGATGAGGAAAGTGGCCAGTGGAAGAACAAGGGAGAGAAAAAGAGCAGCTAACGAAGGAGAAATAGAGCTGAGGAACGGGTTTGCTGATTTGGAAGATGAAGAGGAGATGTAGGCAGTAACAGAAGATGGGAGAGCAAGAAAGAAGTGACTAGTGACTAATTCTATAAGAGGAGGGGAAAAGCAAATGGAGATAGCCAGAGTTCAGAGCCACAGGAGGATAGAGGATGTCTCACAGAAGGCTGCAGGTGAGAACAGAAGACAAGGAGACTTGTAGTCAGTAAGAACAGAAGGGGGAAGGCCTGTGAATCGCACCAATGCCAGGAAGAAGCAGGTCTACATGACTGGGGACTCCCTACTAAGAAGACCAGACAGCCCTGTTACCAGAGCTGATCTGGACAACTGAAGAGTATGTTCTCTGCCAGTGCCAGGAGCTAACATATGGGATGTGAACCTGAGGCTGAAGAGGATCCCAATGGGAAAGAATCCACTGATTGTCCTTCATGTGAGAACAAATGATACTGCTAGATTCTCGCTGCGATGCATCAAGCAAGACTACATTAGGCTGGGGAAGAAGCCTACAGAAATGGAGGCTTAGGTGATCTTCAGGGGCATTCTACCTGTCTCTAAAGGAGGAGAGTGAAGCTGAGACAAGATTATGATGATCAATAGATGACTCACTCAGTGGTGCTATAAGGACGGCCTTGGGATGTTTGATCACTGGGAGGCATTCCCAGACAGAGGACTGTTTTCATAGGATGGATTCCACCTGAGTAGGGAGGGTAATAGACTTCTGGGATGGAGGCTGGCACAACTAATTAAAAGAGCTTTAAACTAGGAGTCGTTTGGGAGATGCTCGTGTAATCTCTGTGCCTGATTCTAATATTGAACAGGAGGAAAATCAAGTAAAAGAGGATACAACAATGGAGAAAGGAACAATTAAGAGTAGGAGGATAGTGCCAATACCAATGACAGTAACAGTCAGGTAGGCAATTCTGGTAATAAAATGATTGTACCTAATTGGGCAAGAAATCTGTGTCAGGCCAAGCAGAAACAACTATGTTATCTGTACACCAATGCAAGTAGCCTAGGTAACAAAATGGAGGAGATAGAACTACTGGTGCAGGGAGTGTTATAGGGATAATGGAAGCAAGGTGGAACAGTAGTCCTTACTGGAATGCAGATATCGAAAGGTATGAGCTTTTCTGGAAAGACAGAAAGAAAGGTAAAGTTGGTGGAGTAGCTTTGTATGTTACTGATAGGGTGACCAGATGAGATGAAGAAAATATCGGGACACCGGGGGGGGGGAGGGGGGGGAAAGGGCGAAAAAAAAAAAAGAGGGCTGCCGGCCGGCTGAGGGGAAAAAAAAAAGCCGAGTGCTGCTGGCTGGCCGAGAGTAAAAAAAAAAAACCCGGCGCAAAATATCGGGACAAAAATTGCGTCCCGACCACAGATCGGTCGGGACGCGGGACAAACAGCTCAAAATCGGGACTTTTATCAGGACGTCTGGTCACCCTAGTTACTGACAAGGTAGACTTGTAAAGAAATAAGCAGTGATAGAATGGATGAATTAGACTCCCTTTGGGTCAAAATCACTTTGGGGAAGAATGGTAACAGAAGCTCCACGGTGATAGTATTTGGGGTCTGCTACACACCCCTAGGATTAATTTTGAATACGGATAGATATACTTTTACTATTTTTAATTAAACACATGTTATTTGGAATTGTGTAATTATGGGAGACTTTAATTTCCCAGATATAGATTGGAGGACAAATGCTACTAATAGTGGTAGGGCCCACATATTCCTGGATGGGAGAGAGAACAGATTTCTTCACCAAATAGTCACCAAATCAACAAGAGATTATCTCATTTTTGATTTAGGATTGGCAAGTAGCTAGAACCTCATAGAAGAACTGGTTGTAGAGGACACCTTTGTTTGAGTGAACATAAGTTAATTCAGTTTAAACTAAATGGAAGGATAATAAAAATAGATCTGCAACTAGAGTCCTTGATTTAAAAAGGTCAAATGTTAAAAAAAATATAAGGGAATTAGTTAAAAAGTTGACTGGACTGAAGAACTCACGGATCTGAATGGGCTTAGTTTCTGCATCTTTGACTTAAAGTAATTCTATCTGAAGCCTGCATCCCAAGCAAGGGGCGAGGGGGCGGGGGGGAACTCAGAGAAGGGTTGCAGTCCAAGCTGCATGAACAGGCTTCTCAAACAAGTTATGAAGAGAAAGCAGAAAACCTACAAGGAATGGAAGAAGGGATGGATCAGCAAGGAAAGCTACAGTCAGAAAGTGTAGGGACAAAGTGAGAACTGGGCCTTGCAAGGGAAATTAAAACAAATTGTAAAAGTTTTTTAGACAGATAAATAAAAAGAATACCAGGAAAGAAGAGGGACTGCTAAGCACTGAGGATGGAGTGAAGATTTAAGATAATCTAGGCATGGCCCAACACCTAAACAAATACTTTCCCTCAGTTTTTAATAAGGGTAGTGAGGAGCTTGGGGGCAGTGGCAGGTTGGCTAATAGGAACAAAGAGAAAGGAAGGGAAGAAGAAATTACCATGTCTGAAGTGGGAAACAAACTCAAATAGCTTAATGGGATGAAATTGTGGGACCTGGATAATCTCCGTCCAAGAATATTAAAGGAACTGACACATGAAATTGCAAGCCCAATAGCAAGGTTTTTTAAGGAATTTGTAAACGTGGGGGTCATACCCTGACTTCCTCAAGGATTGGTCTTGGAACCAGTTTTAATTAATTTTCATGAATGACCTTGGCACAAAAGAAGGAATGTGTTAATCAAATTGGCAGATGACACAAAGTTGGGAGGTATTGCCAATATGAAGAAGGACTGGACTATCATACAAGAAGATTTGGACAATCTTGAAAACTGGAGTAATAGAAATACAATGAAATTTAATAGTGCAAAGTGCAAGGTCATGCACAAGAATTTTTGCTATGAGCTGGGGACTTACCAGTTGGCAGCGACAGAGGAGAAAGACCTGGGTGTGTTGGTCAAGCACAGGATAACTATGAGCCGCCAATGTTATACAGACATAAAAAAGGCTAATGCAGTCCTAGATACATTAGGCGAGGTATTTCCAGTAGAGATAGGGAAGTATTATTGCCATTGTACAAGGCACTGGTGAGACTTCATCTGCAAAACTGTGTGCAGTTCCGGCCTCCAATGTTTAGGAAAGATGAATTCTAAATGGAATAGGTGCAGAAAAGGGCTACTGGGAAGAACAGAGGAATGGAGAACCTGCCTTATGAGAGGAGATTTAAATAGCTTTGCTTGTTTAGCCTAACAAAACAAAGACTATAGGGAGATATGATTGCTCTCTCTATAAATACAGAGGGATAAACATAAGGGAGGGAGAGGAGTTATTTAAGTTAAGGGTCAATGTTGGCTCAGGAAAAAATGGATATAAACTGGCTATCAACATGTTTAGGCTTGAAATTAGATGAAGATTTCTAACCATCGGAGGAGTGAAGTTCTGGAACAGCCTTCTATAAGAGAGGTAGTGGGGCAAAAAACTGAACTTGTTTCAAGACTGAGCTTGTTATGTTTATGGTATGATGAGATTACCTACAATGGCATATGGCCCATCCACATCTGCTATTAGCAAACATCTCCAATGCCTAGAGATTGAACATTAGATGGGGAGGGCTCTGAATAAGTACGGAGAATTCTTTTCCAGGTGTCTGTCTGGTGGGTCTCACCCACATGCTCAGGGTCTAACTGATTGCCATATATGGGATAGGGAAGGAATTTTCCTCCAGGTCAGATTGGCAGAGATCCTGGGGTGGGATTGCCTTCCTCTACAGCATGGGGCATGGGTCACTTGCTGGTTTAAACTAGAGTAAATGGTGGATTTTCTGTAACTTGAAGTCTTTAAATCAAGATTTAAAGGTTATGGGTCTATTGTGGGAGTGGATGGGTGAGGTTCTGTGGTCTGCGATGTGCAGGAGGCAAGAATAGATGATCATAATGGTCCCTTCTGGTGTGAAAGTCTATGAGTCTAAATGAGTGAAGTCATGTGACAAGGGAAGCATGGAGGGAACTGAACAGAAAGGGACTCCAGGCAGTGCTGCCCTAGGAGTCACTGGTCTATGAAGAGTTGGAGGACTGGAAGTATAACAACATCCCCTAGCAAGAAAAGGCAGGAAGTTTGATGTTGGCAGGGGGTAATAAAGCCTAGCTGTTCATGGTTCCCAGGGCTGAGAACCTGTAGAAGAGGGTGTCAAGTATCAGGGGGTAGCCGTGTTAGTCTTTAAGGTGCCACCAGACTCCTTGTTGTTTTTGTAGAAGAGGGTGACAGCCTGCTGCCACCCTGTGAGAGGTTAGAGTTGGTTCTGCTTTGAGAAGGGGGTTGGACTAGATTACCTCCTGAGGTCTCTTCCAACCCTAATCTTCTATGATTCTATGGACTTAGTTAACTTATAGTAAAATTTCAAAATCAAAACCAAATGTTTCAACTGCCCCAGTCTGAAACCTATTTTTGGTTCATGAAAACTTTCAAGCTTTCTACTTCTGTCCAATTTTGGACAGGTCGTTTGGTTTGGTTTTGTTAGTTTGTTTTTTAAATATCAAATTCTTGTGGGAGAAGAGAACAGTTCCCTGCCCAGATCCAGTTGCAGGCCCATTGTACCACTACAACCCCCACACTGGGAGGCTTTCAGTCACCAGGAACCCTCAGCCAGTGTCTGCAAGAATAAAAAAAATGAAACTTTAGGAACTTAGATGCTCTGAGATGTGATCTAAAAAATGTGTTGGTTCATCTTATTTTGGATAGTGGAGCCTGTTTAATGGGAGGAGTCCATTTCAATAGCAGAAATACCCCAACACTAGATTTGTTGTCTTATACAAGAGAAGCAGAGCAGAAAGAATCTGAGTTAATGTATTGTGGCATTTTTATTGAGTGAAATGCAGCTTGTACTTTATATTTTAAATGTGACAGAGAAAACATCTGAGTCTTAATAACAAAATATTTTGCTCAATATTCTCCTACTGGCATGTAACACATTCTTCAGTATCTGTCTATACATTTGTTGAAATATGAATCTATCCTGACTCCAGTGGGTACATAAAAGCATTTTGTATTCTGAAATACTCTGATAGATTTTGCTGTTTCTCCCTTATGATACACTATGATACTGACTAAAGTGTTGCTACTATACAATCCAGCCACTTCAGAGCCACTTAACACACATGTAGGTTTTTTTACTGTAGAGGACTCAATGAAAGAGCATATTAGATCATGTGTGATTTTTGATGAAGATCTAATACAGCTTGTTAACCAATGTTTTCCCTCATGTCATTAGACAAAGGACAGGAATTTGGATCCTTGCTTTACCATGACATGGTGGTTATGAATTTTGCATAGTGAACTGGTAATAAGATTAGAAAAGATAAAGTAAGGAAACAAAATGTCCTTAGTATTATAGTTAGAAAATATTAACTTCCTGAAACTGGGGCTTTGGTGTAGAACAGGGGTCGGCAATGTTTGGCACGCGGCTTGCCAGGGTAAGCACCCTGGCGGGCCGGGCCAGTTTTATTTACCTGCTGACGCGGCAGGTTCGGCCGATCGCGGCCCCCACTGGCTGCGGTTTGCCATCCCGGGCCAATGGGGGCGGCGGGAAGCGGCGCGGGTGAGGGATGAGCTGGCCGCAGCTTCTCACCACCCCCATTGGCCCGGGACGGCGAACCGCGGCCAGTAGGGGCCGCGATCGGCCGAACCTGCCGCGTCAGCAGGTAAATAAAACTGGCCCGGCCCGCCAGGGTGCTTACCCTGGCAAGCCGCGTGCCAAACGTTGCCGACCCCTGGTGTAAAAGCTACCTGCTGTGATTTAGAAATTTGGTTAATGTGAATATTTTGCTCAAGGGTATGATTGCCCTGTACTTCTGAGTCTGAGAATTGCCATTCATCATTTCATTCTCCCAACACTTCCCTTGCTGCTGGAAAGACTAATCCAAGACTGCATATTTTGCATTAGAAAAGTAATTGTTCCCAAGAAAATAGCCTGGCTTTTTTCCACTTTTGTTGGAACAGTGCATTAAGGTTCTATTTTAGACAGTTTGCAGCACTGTGACATTTTCTTTTGTTCTAGTACTATGGATGAGATGATTTAACAAAATTATCTGGATCATATATTAGAAATGAATTACATTCTAAACTTGCCTAAAAGTACTAGACCTAAATCAGAGCTTTCTAAATTTACTCTCCTAAAAAGAGTAGGTCTGTGAAACTCTAAAGATGCTTTTTATTGTGTAAGCAATTATAATGCAGGAAGATTACAATGAAAGAAATGCAAGGTACAGCGCAGAGCTACCGTATTGTAAAAAGGGAAAGATTAGTGACTACCCAACAATGTTAAAATTTGACAGCACATAATGAACATCATTTGTAGAACATTTTAAAAACTGAGCCAAGAATGTTTACTTTAAAAATTAATATTGATTGGACCACATTTCCAAAGGGATTTCAACCCAGTGAAGGTTTCTAAAATAAAGTATGCACTCAAATTAGGCCTACAGGACTAAATCAGTATCCACTTAGATCTAAAATGGACTTCTTCTGTGGCCATATGCAAGTTGCTCGATCTTAGTTTTCCCATCTATAAAATGTAGATTATCCCCTGATTCCCTAGTTAAAGAAGCCACACAGAGGCTGCTTCTTGGGACAGAAGAAAGGAACACCTGAGTGTGCATTTGGCTGTTTGAAAGGCATTGTTTGTGGAATAAATAAATAAGGGCATTCTGGCTCAGGATAGCGTCCATTAGTTGTCTCTGCATTGCCGTAGTGATGCTGTCCTTTGCCACTGCCAAGATCTCATGAAAGTGGCATTTCTTTCTCCCACTAGGTCCTCCACCAGCCTCCACCTCTCAGCAAGCCTGGTTTTCCTCTGTGACTCTTCCATGAGTTCTGCAAACATCTTATCCTGAGTCTTCCTTTTTCTCCCTTCTAGGTTGGCCAGCCTGTCAGCAGTAGTTAGAGGTACTGTCATATACTACATGTACATGGTTGGTTGCAAGGCTGTTACTGCAGGTCAGACTGTTGTACTAGATATGGACTGGCTACAGAACCTCTTTTATAGAGAAAGATATTAGAGATGTTTCTTCCATGCGATCCTTTAATGCACCACCAGGTAGGGCTGATCTATTCTCAAGGGATCTTATACACAGTGCCACCTAGTGGCTGAACAGTATACAGTTTAGCATTCCATTACATATCCCCCTTTATGTTTTACATTCCTACCATTTACAAATTTTTACAAAATATATGTTATCATGCACTCTTTAAAGTTCAGGATGCATCAGTCTGCTAACTATTTCTGAATTGTATTGGTTTACTAATTACATGATCCAAAAACATAACAACTTGGTCATCTGGCTGTCCATTGGTTGCAATGACTATATATGGTTGGTTTTGAATCTTTGTTGTTCTGCATCTGACATCTGTATAGTTTGCTCTAATTGGTTTTTTTTCCTTCTGAGGAACAAACTGTGGATGGTGATGGTTTTTGCTGAACTCTTTATTGTTAGTCTTGATCGCACATGATCTGGGTGATGAATTCTTTTCCTTTATGACAGCTGGACATCCTTTTTCTCACTCCAATTTGACTCAAACATGGTCATCGGGTTCTAGACCTGGCAGTTTTCTGAGTAATGTCTGTTGTAAAAGTGTTTGTAAGTTTTGTTTGCCTTTCATCTGATTTGGCTACTCTCTTCATGTCTAGCCACTTTGGAGATAGAGTCTTTCCCAAAGTCAGAACAGTAGCTCTGAGTTGTCATCTCATCAGGAGTTGTGCTGGGCTATATCCAGTAACTGCTATTGTTGAGCTGTTGTTCAGAAGAGCAAGGAATGGTCTTCCTCCTGTAGGTTTTTCTTGGCTGTCTGTACAGCTCTCTCAGCGTCTCCATTCACTTGTGAGTAATGTGGGCTGCTAGTAATATGATCAAAAACATATTTTGTTTGGAATGACATAAATTCTGCTATGGTGTAATGTGATCCATTGTCTGTCACTAGTTATTCTGGAATACCAAAGTGAGCAAAAGTGCATTTCAATTTCTCGATAACGTTGCAATATATTATGCCTTTCAAGTACATTTTTTCTAGACACCTGGAAAAATAGTCCTCTATGAGCATGTAATGACATCTTCTGAATTTGCTTAAATCTGTGGCTCGTTTCTTCAAAGATCTGTCTGGTAGAGGTGTAGTTATTAAAGGTTCTTTCTGTTGTGCTGGTCTGTTAGTTCTGCACATAAATGTAGTCTGACTGCTATATTTGGGGGGCAAAACACGGGTGTGCATAAACGCACACATACACACACACCTGCATGCTGAAGCCAGTTCCCTTGGTTCATTGGCTCTCTCCCCTGGCCTGGAGTGGTACCTAGGCTACCAATGCTGGGGGGGATGGGCCATCTAAGTGGGGAAGCCCCAGCTGCTGCTGTCCCCTGTAGTGACCTGAGCATAGGGATGATGCTTGCACAGCTTTACAGTTCCTTTCCCCAACTCCTAAAATCCACAACCATCAGCAACTGAATTGGTTTTTTCCATCTAATTTTTGTCAGATACTATTCTACAACTCTTTTCTTTCAATTTAACACCATTATGGATGTGGCTCGATCTCCAGACTTTCTACAAAATGCTAAAAAGCAGGAGCTGTCAGACAACTCTCTTGCAGCTTGGATGGCTGACCAGGGAGAGGCTGCCCCTCAGAGACTAGATGAAATTATGGACTAAAACATCAAGTGAACAGACTATCTTGAGAAAAATATCTGAAATCATAACTGAGATCAAAAATATTACTAGCACACTTTAAGCTAATTTGCAAGCCTTAGCATCAGAACTAGAGGAAGCGGAGAACAGAATCTCCTCACTAGAAGACACAGTGAGTACTATGCATACTGCTACAAAGCAACAGGAAAGAACTATTAAAGCACTGTAGAAGAAGGTTAATGATCTTGAGGGAAGATCAAGGAGAAATAATCTGAGAATTGTGGTCTCCCAGAGTCTGGAAAATGGAAGGCCTGTGGAATTTTTATCCACCATGCTCCCAGCACTTTTGTCTCTGCTCCTTGATCAGAACTTGGATATTGAGAGAGTCAATCACTCCCTTCTGTATACCAAGGCTTTTATCTGGGATAACTGAAACTCTGTCTGGCAGGCAACCCCATCATTTGGCCAGATTGTGATTAGGAAAGGGATTTTGACCATCAGTTAATTTATTGAAAATGATATTTTCCTACCTTTTACAATATTAAAGAAAGGATCAATCTAGAGACTAAGAAGGAGTAGGAATAAATGCAATTTAAACATGCCACCTCCCATCTGGTTGGCCCACCTGAGCTGCTTTAATTTCCCCAGATAGCCAAGACCTTTGGCGACACTATATGCTCATTTGGCCAGAAAATTTGAACCAAACACAGATCCCCTAAAAAGAAATGGGAGGAGGAACTAGGCCAATTATTTTCTGCTAACCAATGGAAACCAATTTTAGCTAGTGCTCCGAACTGCTCCTTGGACCTCCATTTAAGATTAATCTAGCAAAAAATCACATGGAGGATGCATTAGACCCCTCTTAGGCTGTTCAAAACAGGTGCCACTAAGTCAGACAAATGTTGGCACTGTGATGTAGTAGGTACTAACTTAACCCATATGCTGTAGGAACTCCCATACAATTTGGGCAGAACTGAATTGCAATGTTAATTTTTTCCTATCAAATAAAATTGTGTTACAAGCCAAAAATGTAATTTTAAACCTCATGAATGTTAATTGGAAACTGAATAAATCTGAAAAACATTTGCTAAGCAGAGCACTAATAATTGCCAAAAGACTAGTACTACAAAAATGGAAATCCAAAAAGCGACCAACAATTGAAGACTGGAGCACAGACATCACAAGCTTGGCCACCATGAAAAGAATTGTATACTGTAACAGAAATATCCAAGAAAAATTCTTTCATGGAAGTAGCTGAATGATCCTATTAAATGCATTTCCCCTCCCCACCTCACCCTCTTCTCTGTTCACTTTCTTCCCCAATTCTCTGTCCCTCACTCTGAATTTTGCTTCTATTCTTTATCTTATTTTAATATGTTTCCTTTAAGTAGTTGGATTTTTATTAGTAAAATTTGTTTGTAAATTAAGTAATACAGATTATTGATATATATTTTAACTAACCATATTATATATAATTACACATTTAAAGTGTAGCTAAGTTGGGTAGGAAATGGTTAATATATTATGAGACGTTTACGTTTTTTTTCCTAATTATTATTGTTAAAATATAAAAAGTTAATAGGAAAAAATTGCAAAGATACTTACTAACGTGCTAGATGTCCCTACAGGGAAATCTGAATTTTTGGTCCAGGCCTGGGTTTGTGGCTGGGACCTGGCCTTAGCTGATGCAGGGCACGAATGGAGGTCTATTGTAGCAGGGCATGACTTGGGTCCAGCTTTCCAGTTTGCCGTTATCAGATTCCTGAGTCCCAAAAAGATCCTGGCTCTCCGGGGACACCTCCTCTCCATCATCCTGCTGCTCATCTTCTGATGGGTCTAGCCAGTCATCCTCAGTGTAGGGAAGAGTGCAGATAAATTGGTCCAGGCCGGCCAGTGAGGCAGTAGCTCCCCACTGCCCCCTAGCGGCTTGGTGGGCCAACCGACACAGGTCAAAAGTGGTGGAGAATGCAGGCAGCGACCCCTATCCCTGCAGGAAGGGATTAGAGCGAGGAGGCCTCTGAAGGAAGATGGAGATGGAGAGACTTATCAAGTTTCTGACCAAGAGTCAGCAGCAGCAACAGCTCATACAGCAGTTGGTCACCCACCAGCAGCAGCTACTTCAAACCTTGGGGGCCCAGCACCGTGAACAACAAACCCAATGCTTCCAGCAACTTGCCACCCTGTGGCTGGGCCCCAGTGGGGTTCAACCGGGCTACGGTTATGGCTACGCCAACCCCCCCTGCTCCACTGATCCATCTGGCCAAGATGGGGCCTGAGGATGACCCGGAGGCCTATTTGGTGACCTTCAAGAGGGTGGCCGCAGTGGCCAGTTGGGCACTAGACCAATGGGTGACCCTCCTCGCCCCCTATCTGACGGGGCCAGCTCAGAAGGCTTACCGGGGGCTCCCAGACTTTGAGGCCCGCGTTTATGCTCAAGTAAAAGTGGCTATCTTGGATGCCTTCGATATCACCCCGGAGACATTTCGGCGACGGTTTCGAGGAAAGGTTTACCCACCAGGCGCCCAGCACCAGGCCATGGCCCAGAAATTAAAAGACGCAGCTTGCCGATGGCTACAACCCGAGCGTCGATTTGAACCCTGGACCCTCAGAAGTCCAGGCGATGTTGGAGCTGGGTGTTATTGAGCGCTCCCAGAGCAAATGGCGGAGCCCTGTCATCCTCATCCCAAAGCCAGATGGGAGCCGGCAGTTTTGCATGTGATCCTTTTCTGCAGAACTGCTGCCTAGCCATTCGGTCCCTAGTCTGTAGCAGTGCATGGGATTCTTCCGTCCTAAGTGCAGGGCTCTGCACTTGTCCTTGTTGAACCTTATCAGATTTCTTTTGGCCCAATCCTCTAATTTGTCTAGATCCCTCTGTATCCTATCCCTACCCTCCAGCGTATCTACCACTCCTCCAAGTTTATTGTCATCTGCAAACTTGCTGAGGGTGCAGTCCACGCCATCCTCCAGATCATTAATAATATCCACAGAGCCAGTTATCTCATTATAGAAGGCAATCAAGTTGGTCAGGTATGACTTGCCCTTGGAAGACTTCTAGATCTTGCTAAACACAAACCCATAAGAAAAAGTTTATGAAGGAATGTAGGGGAGCAGACTCACCCCTGCGGCGCCTCCTGCTGGTGACTCTGGGAATTAGCTAGATCCAGCTGTCAGAGCGCCCTCTCCAGGCTGGTGATCTGCCTGTCCTCTGGCCCCGTGTCCCTCCCAGGACCCCGGTGCCCCTTTCTCTGGGTGCTGCCCCCTGGCAGTACACCCCCAGTCTCAGGGTCTCCCCTCCCAGGGGAACCCCCACCCACTATCCCTACCTCACCTCAGAATAAGGCCACTGCCAGTCACCAACTAGCCCCCGCTCCCTGGAGCAGACTGCAGTATAGGCCACTCATCATCGGCAAGGTTGGGTTTGGACCTGCTGCCTTGGCCTAGCCATGGGCTGCCCTCTGCAACCCCCAGTACCCCTTGGCCTCCTACTAGGCTGCAGCCTGGGCCGGTGCCTCTCCCTTCGCGGGAGGGCACTAGTACTCAATCAACTAGTCCTGTCCATGCTCTGGTACCGTCTCAACACCCTGGTCCCGGCCACGGGCTTCCTGGCCGACCTCTGGAGGGCGATTCTGGAGTTCTTTTGGCCAGGACTGCACTGGGTCTCTGCGGGGGTCCTCCATCTACCCCTGGAGGAGGGAGGGCAGGGCCTGAAGTGCCTCCGCACTCAGGTCCATGTCTTTTGCCTCCAGGCCCTGCAGAGGCTCCTTTATGGTGCAGGTAGTCCGGCTTGAAGTGTACTGGCACACGCCTTCCTGCGCCGCTTCTGAGGGCTCCGATACGACCGGCAGCTCTTTTATCTCCATCCGATAGGTCTTCCGCGAGACCTCTCCGGGCTGCCGGTCTTCTACCAGGACCTCCTCCGGACCTGGAAACTGTTTTCAGCGACCAGGTCCATGGCGGCCACCGGGGGGGCAGATCTCCTCGCGGAGCCCCTGCTACACAACCCCCAGCTTCGTGTGCAGGTGGCGGAGTCCCCCGCGGTGCGCCAGAGGTTGGTCCTGGCAGAAGTCACTAGAGTCGGAGACCTCCTGGACTACGACCGGGGAGACTGGCTGGATCCCCTGATGCTCACTCAGCGCATGGGGCTCTCCAGGCGCGTACTTCAGGAGGTGAGGGCCGCTTTGCCGCCTGCTGCTCGGTTCTACCTCGACCAGGTCCTGCCCGGGGGCACGCCCCGCCCACCCTCCACCCCTGGTCCTCCGGACCTTTTTATTGGGCCCCTGCCCCGTGGACCCAACCGGCCCCCCCGCCCCTTCTCCGTGAGCCGGCTGCACGATTTGCAGCCGGTTTGTTTCCTGACCGCGCCAAGGAAACATCTATACACGCTCGTGCTCCACACTCTTAACTTCCTCACCCTCGTGTCCCGCCCCGATACGAAGTGGCGGGACCTCCTGCCACCTGTTGAGGGTGAGAAGCCCTGGTGGGCCAGCCTCTATTCCACCCTGGTCCCGAGGCCCGCCGGGGATATCAGCTGGCGGCTCCTTCATGGGGCCGTGAGCACGGGCGTGTACTTGGCGCGGTTTACCCCTGTCTCAGACACCTGTCCTTTCTGCGGCGTGAGGGAGACCCTGGCTCACGTTTACTTAGAGTGTGCCAGGTTGCAGCCCCTACACCGGCTCCTCACCGACATTATGTTGCGGTTTTGGTTACACTTTTCCCCTCACCTTCTCATTTATGCACTCCCTATCCGTGGCCCCACAAAGTCAGGGGACCTCCTGGTCAACTTCCTCTTGGCTCTGGCTAAACAGGCCATCTATAAAACCAGGGAGAGGAGGTTGGCCGATGGAGGTTCCTGTGACTGTGGGGCCTGTTTCCGATCCTCTGTCCGTTCACGTATCCGGGCAGAGTTCCTCTGGGCGGCGTCCACTGGCTCCCTTGACACCTTTGAGGAGCAGTGGGCGCTGTCCGGGGTTCTCTGCTCGGTGTCCCCGTCAGGTTCCCTTCTTTTGACCCTTTGACCGCACTCTTGTCCCTGTTTTTACATTAGTTGTCCCCCATAATCATTTGGGTTTTAGGCCCTGTGGGTCCTCCCCTTAGGCTGAGGGGGGGGATCCTTTAGCAGTGGGCGGGGGGGATCCTTTAGCTTACGCCCGCCCACTTCCTGAAGCCCAATAGGTACAAGGAATTACTGTAGGTTTGGAGGAGATGGAAGCTAATCAAACCTAGATATATTTCCTTGCTTCATTCTTTGACACTGGTGAATGGTCGTAGCCATAGGAATTCAACATTTTTAATGGTGCTTCCAGAGCTGCAGTTTTATAGCATATTCAATTCTATTTCACATAGGTTCTAATACCATATTCATCACCTTAGTATCTGAGCACCTTCCTGTAGTGCAGTAAGCTTACATGACTGACATTTGTCATACACCTCTAACCCGATATAACGCAACCGGATATAACACAAATTCGGATATAATGTGGTAAAGCAGTGCTCCGGGGGGCAGGAGCGTAGCTAGGGTGGGAGCAGGGGGAGCGGCTGCTCCCCCACTGAGCATATTCACCGAAGTTGGTGCCTTGCTGCTTCCGGGTGCTCCGGGGCTGGAGGGAGTGCCCACGGGGAAAGCCCATCCCTGCTCCCCGGTCCCCGCCCCGAGCGCCCACCCAGCTCACTTCCAGTCCGCCTCTGCTCCACCTCCTCCTCCCCTGAGCACCCCGTTCTGCTTCTCCCCTGCCCTGGCTCCTAGCACTTGCCCTGCGAAACTGATTTGCAGCAAGCCTGGGGCGGGGGGAGGAGGGGGAACGCGGTGTGCTGGGGAAGAGGCGGGGCCAGGGTGGGGATTTGGGGAGGGGTCCAATAGGGACAGGGAGGGGACGGAGTCCGGGCAGGGCAGGGGGAAGGGGTCCAATAGGGGCAGGGAGGGGGCGGAGTCGGGACAGGGCAGAGGGCAGGGATTTGGGAAGGGGTCCAATAGGGGCAGGAAGGGGGCGAGTCGGGGCAGGGCAGGGTTGTTCTTCGGCAGCGGGCCCTTGACTCACTCCAGGTCTTCAGCGGCACGTCGGTGGCAGGCCCTGCAGAGCTGCTGAAGATCCAGAGCGAGTGAAGGGCCCACTGCCAAAGACCTGGTAAGGAACCGCCTGGTGAGTACAAGCCCCCTGTCCCCCCATCTGACCCCCTGTCCCCCCTCAGAACCTGCAACCCATTAACCCCCCCTGCTCTTTGTCCCCTAACCACCCCCTCCTGAGACTCCCCAGGACCTCACCCTCTACCCAAACCTCCCTGTTCCCCATCCCCTGACTGCCCCCCCTAGAACCTCCGCCCCCTCCAACTACTCCCTGTCCCTTATCCAACCCCTCCTCCCAGCCCCGGCCCAGCCCCCTTACCATGCTGCTCAGGGCAGCATGTATGGATGCCGCACGGCCCACTGGAGCTCGCAGCCCCACCCCCTTACTATGCTGCCCAAAGTGGTAGGAGCTGCAGAGCTGCCCAGGAGCGGTCCAGAGCGCTGGAGTCGGCGGCGGGGAACACTGAGGCTCTGCGAGAGGGGAGAAGGCGGGGGAGCCTCCCCCGCCGGGAGCTCAGGTGGGCCGGATATGGCCTGCGGGCCGGTGTAACGACAGAAAAACCTCCCTCTCCCAATTGCCCACCCCTTTAACAACCAATTCTAAACCAGCTTCTAAATTTAACAACCGGTTCACGCAAACTGGCTCCAGCTCACCACTGAATACAAGTGCCTCCAAATAATTTTTGAGCGGTGTCATTTTCTTCTGGACAAGCTTCTGACACCCCCTCCATGCACTTGAGTGTCAAGTTTTCCTTGGCATTTGGAGTGGGGGGCTGAAGGAGGGGGAACAGTGACCCTTTGGGTTTGTTTCAGCAACACTAATGGGTGTGGGGGGGCAGGCAGAGTTATAGACTCATAGACTCATAGACTCATAGACTTTAAGGTCAGAAGGGACCAATATGGTCATCTAGTCTGACCCCCCGCATGATGCAGGCCACAAAAGCTGACCCCCCCACTTTCCCTTAGCTCTGCTGTTGAAGTCTCCAGATCGTGATCTAAGACTTCAAGTCGCAGAGAATCTTCCAGCTTGCGACCCCTGCCCTATGCTGCGGAGGAAGGCGAAAAACCTCCAGGGCCACTGCCAATCCACCCTGGAGGAAAATTCCTTCCCGACCCCAAATATGGCGATCAGCAGAACCCCGAGCATACAGGCAAGAATCTCTAGCCAGACCCTCATTTTACCAGCGATGGCCGTTATTGCCTAATTGATTAGAATCACGTAATCCCATCAAACCATTCCCTCCATAAACTTATCTAGCCTAATCTTGAAGCCAGAGAGGTCTTTCGCCCCCACCGTTTCCCTCGGAAGGCTGTTCCAAAATTTCACCCCTCTGACGGTTAGAAATCTTCGTCTAATTTCAAGCCTAAATTTCCCCACGGCCAGTTTATATCCATTCGTTCTCGTGTCCACATTAGCACTGAGCTGAAATAATTCCTCCCCCTCCCTGGTATTTATCCCTTTGATATATTTGAAGAGAGCAATCATATCCCCCCTCAGCCTTCTTTTGGTTAGGCTAAACAAACCAAGCTCCTCGAGTCTCCTTTCATAGGAAAGGTTTTCCATTCCTCGGATCATCCTAGTTGCCCTTCTCTGTACCCGTTCCAGTTTCAGTTCATCCCTTTTAAACATAGGAGACCAGAACTGCACACAGTACTCCAAGTGGAGTTGTAGGAGAGAGATCTTTATTGGGCACACTGAGGCTGCAGAGTTTGTGGGAGGTGCCTGGCCCCCGCTTGCGTCCCTGAGCCCCTGGTGACACAGCAAACTAGGTCCTCCGGAAACATGGCCCTCTTTGGCCCAGGTCAGGGGAGATGCTGCTGTCTTGGGTCTGGACTAGAACAGTTCAGAAGCGTTCTGCCATTGCAGTATGTGTGTTATAGAAGCAGTCAGAGACCGTAACAAAGATCTGGACCCCCAGGATAGTCACGTGGAAAGAGACTGAGCCTGCAATCTACGTGGGCAAGACAGGCCCAGGTTGGAAGGGGAAACAGAGGCACAGAGAGGGGAAGTGACTTGCCCAAGGCCACTTAATGGGTCAGTGGCAGAGCTCAGATCAGGGCCCAGCTCTCCTGATTCCCAGTCCAGTGCCCCATCCACTAGACCCATGCCACCTCCCACATATGTATTGGGTTTGATCCCTTCTTGTTCCACTCAGTCAGGTCACCTTTATGGAAGGGGGCCTATACGGTCTGAAAAAAACACTTCTGGTATTAGGAAGGTAGCTTCTGGAGGCTCCAGCTAGATGAGGGCCTATTGTGCTAGTAAGAGACAGTCCCCTCACTCCAAACAGACAGAGGATGGAGTATTATCCCCATTTTACAGACAGGGAACTGAGGCCCAGAGAGATTAAGTGACTCATCCAAGGTCCCCTCAGGGAGTCTGTGGCAGAGGCAAGAACTGAACCTACATCTCCCAAGACCCAGTCTGTTACCTTATCTAGAAGCCCATCCCCTAAGCTGCAGATGCCCCCTAGAGAATGGGAAATGCTCCAGAGCTCATGTCTGCACCCCATGCTTTCCAAGATGGCAGCTGAGTTTTCTCTAGCAGCAGCAGGATTGGCTGCTTTAAATGCTATATTTACAATACCCCCTGCCCCAGAGATTGTACCCTGGACCTGTAGCCCCACAAGTACCAACCCCCTTGAGCCAAGGGAACTACCTCATTGGCTGTGAGTAAGTGGAACCAGCCACTAGGGGGCACTGCACTCCCACAGCCTACCCAATGGTTACACCTATAGATGAGTGAATCTGATTTTTCCCCCCCTTTCACTAAAAATACTTCCAGGATCAGCTCCCTCCCCCATGCCGGCACAGAAGATGGCCTGGTCCCCACTGAATCCCTCTCACATATCATGCAGTCCCCCTGCATATCTGGGTTGGCGGGGTGCTCCCCAGCACCCCTCGCCACAGGTTCTTTTATGCATAATGTAGGCTCCAGCAATAAAACCCAGACACCTAATTTGAGCTCTCTTGCCTCTCTGCACTAAGCCTTCAGCCACTTGGAATTGCTCACTGCCTTTCTGAATGGGTTTGTAGTTGATATTCTGCGCATGTCACTGGTAATACCTTTGTCTGATTCTTTGAAGACATTTTGCTACAGTAAATGGAACTTGGGAGGTTTTTTTTAAAGTTTTTTTTTATTATTTATTTATTTGGATTGAATTGCACACTGGAGAGAGGTGATGGATTGATGGCTCTGGTACCTAGAGTCACCTCTGTTCCTGTAGAACAGGAGAGCAGCAGGGCCAGCCAGCCAGCCCCCCCATGATTCCCCAATGATGGGCTTCTGTAGATAAATCTCTGATAATTTTCATATGACTTTACATTGTGCCTCTTCATATAACCTTGTAGTGGGTCTACCCACGTTTGACCTCTGTTTTCATGAAACTTTGTATCAAAGCCTCATATAGAAACCTTGTACTGATGAGCCTTGGTATATGAAAACTTTGTATCAAAGCCTCATGTAGAAACTTTGCATTGCCCTTGGTATAATGTTATAGCCCCTAAGGATAGAATAAGATAGAAGAAAAATATCTCTTTGCTAAGAATAGACTAAGATTTCCCCTCACCCCTTAATCAATTGCCCTGTTGAATGAATGAGGTGTGAATGAGGAAGGTGTGGAAGGCAGGCACCTCCAGACAGATGCAACAGTTGGAGAGGGGATGGAAGCCAGACCCAAGGACAATAAAACTTGTCAAGTGGGCTCATGTACTTGTAAAACAATATCATTCTCGTGTTTTTATTTTAAGTACAAAATAAATATGTATAACGAATTTAAAAGTATGTAATTAGTAATTTGATATGTCGGGTGGCGCTTTTTTTTATGTGTTCACTCCCCCTGATGTTAGAACCTGGCTACAGCACTGCCGGGGGGCGGGGGGGCAGGGTTGCGCACTCTGGTGGATCAAAGCAAGTTCGATATAACGCGGTTTCACCTATAACATGGTAGGATTTTTTGGCTCCCAAGGACAGCATTATATCGAGGTAGAGGTGTATTTGGTTAGTTCTTTCTCACATCGTCTCCCTAGGCAGAGAAATTGGGTGCAGGTGAGAGCTTTGTTTTGGTAGCAATTTGTTGTTGTTTTTGCTTTTGTACATGCTGCTTTGTTTTTATATTAGAGAAGGCAGGCAAGGTTGGAGATGTGCACCTTGCGCTTCCGGCAGAAGGGAGTGAGGTTTGTGATGGTCCATAGTTTCTGTGGGAGTTAATTCTGCAGTCTGGGACCAGCTCCCAAGAAAGCTCGGTCTCCTGCACAGACAAGCTTTGCTCTTATTGCAGAAAGTCCATTGTGTCAGAGAAAAGGATTTGTCAACTTAAGTCTTTCTCATGGAGCATTAGGTGATCTTTTAGATAGCCATATGATAAGGAAGCAAGAGTTGTGCACACATTCTCCTCTTGACTTTCCTCTTTGCAGTTGAATGAGTTGGCAGTTTCAGAGAATCACACTTGCCATACTGCCATATGGTGGCCAGGAAAAAGCCCTTCTGAGGACAGAATTACCAAGTAGACCAACCCAAACAAAAATCTGCCCTAAATATACACCCCCCAGGCAAAATAATAGAGAAGAGCTGACAGCAGCATTGCAGTTCCCTATTCTCATATTTGGAATTATCACATGATATGTCTGGAGCATCAGACATCTTCATACAAAATAAAAATCCTGGACCTTCAGTACAAAACTAGAAGTACATCCAGAATGCTACTGACAGTGCTTCTGCATTGATAGATGTGCCTCATAACCACACAGAACAAGAGGCGATCAGAAAGCCACTGAGGTTTAGAGTGGTAGGTAGTGACAGGTGTTCAATGCCCAGACATCTTTCCTAAATTTTCTATGTATTTGTTTTTAGATGTCTGTATTCATTTATGATTATCATTTTTGGTTGACATTAGTTGCATTTGATTTTAAAAACAAGGAAAAAGATGATGTACTAGCAGTCACTGGCATCATGGGATTCTGACCATATGTCAGGAATATAACCTTACATAACCCAGAGACTGAGGCCAGGAAATTAAATGAATCAGTCTTTTACCAGCAGTCCTGTGTGCCGCACCCTAACTAGATTGGCAGCAATGGATTGTTATCAAATATCCTATGGCAAATTTCTCAAGAATCAGTGTTTTAAAAACTATGACCTGGCCAAATTCTAGGTTGGTAATTATATTTTGCTAGTCCAACTCTCCTTTGATTTCAGTTGGCTATGACATAATGCTCCAGTTTCTGTCAAAATTTGATGTGTAGTGTTGTTTGTTTTTAAATAGCTTTTTTAATGGTAGATTACATTATCCCTGTATATACAGTCTGGAAAGTGCAGGGTGCAGAGCTCTTGATAACTATAAGTTCATTTTCCCTATTAAGATCAGAAAGTCAATGTTGCCATGATTTTTTCTTTATATTTCTTATTTCAGGAAGTGAGCCTGAAATCCCAGGACACACTATTTTTTAAGTACCTCTTCTGCATCTTGCATTTTCTGGATTTCCTTTCATTTCAGTAAAGGCCCAACACTGCTCACACTGAAGTAAATAGGAGTGTTGCCATTAACTTTAATAAGAGAAGGTTCAAGCCCTAGTAACATTTTCCTCTTAGGTTAGAACTTCACCCATCTTAATGGACTCCAGGCTAAGTTCCCTCTAAGCTGCATGGTTGTGTGGCTGTGCAGCAGCCTATTAAGCCCCGCACAGGGGCTCAGGGCTGCAGCGGGGAAAGGCACCCCTCCCCGCCGGACCTAGTGCGGACCTGCAGCGGCGGGGAGAGGCACCCCTTCCCGCTGGCCCCAGTGCGGACCTGCAGCAGTGGGGAGAGATGCTCCTCCCCTCTGGCCCCAGCACGGACCTGTCTTGGCTGGGGGAGAGGAGCCCCTCCCTCGGCCTGGCTCCAGTGCAGACCTGCCTCGGCCAGGGGAGGAGTTCCTCCCTCAGCCCGGCACAGGCCCACTGGAGCTGCTGGAGAGAGGAGCCCCTCCCTCGGCCCAGTCCAGCCCTGCAGGAGCTGCTGTGGCCGGGGAGAGGCATCTCTCCCCCAGCCCCGGGCTGCTGAGGTGAGAGAGGCTGCGGGGAGTCATCTCTCCCCACTGCAGCCCCAGGGCAGCCGGCACCCCAAACCCCTCATCCTCGGCCCCAACCCAGAGCCCACACTCCCTACACCCCAGCCCTCTGCCCCAGCTCTGAGCCCCCTCCTGCACCCCAAACCCCTCATCCCCAATCCCACCCCAGAGCCCACACCCTCATCCCCCCACGCCCCAACCCTCTGCCCCATCCCTGATCCTCCTCCCACACTCCGAACCCCTCTTCCCCACCCCTGCCACATGAATTTTGTCATGTGCACCAATATGAAGGTATTGTGTCACACATCACCTCCATATTGGTGCACATACCAAAATTAATTTTGCACATGGACATAACAAATTAGAGAGAACACTGACTCCAGGTTCCTGATTTTGAATATAGAATTTGCTTAACCATACTCATACTGTTGTGTCATCTCTACATAATCACAGAAGATCTGTTTCATTCAATTCAGTTGTTTCTGTCCTATGAGTCTGAGCAAGCAGGTGTTTAAAAATTTGCCTTGATCTAGTATTGGTTTGTAAAAACATGTTTCACAATGGATAACTATTCTTCCACACGAGAATGTTCAGATTTACTTGACTAATCTGAAAACAAAGACTCTTTCAATGATCGTATGCAGGGAAAATGCCTCTTGTTCTTCTTTGTGATGCCAAACCTTGGATAGCTACTATTTGTTTAAAGAAATGTGTTTTTGTGATGGGGTGTCCACCCCACACAAGTCTTGAAGGGGTTAAGGTGGGTAAGTGGGACAATTAACTTATCAGGCTGTACCTGGAGAAGGAGCCAGGGCACAGGGATTGATTAAATCAGGCTCAGGAGCTGAGAGCAGAAGGGCTTATAGGGGAAGTAGTCTGCAGTCACTTCCTGGGAGAAGGAAAGTGTGTTAGGGGCTAGAGATAAACAGCCTACAGTTACTCCCTGGGAGTTTGGGCTGGCAAACCCAGAAAAAGGGGAGGACCAGAAAGAGCTCAGGGGAAAACCAACAAGGTATGGAGTAGGGTAGACCTTGGCCGCTGATGACAGGACCCCTGAGCTGGAATCTGGAGTAGAGGGTGGGCCCGGGTTTCCCTACCAGCCACTGGGGAAGTGGTGCAGACCAGATAGTGGAGAGCAGACTGTCTGGGACAGTTCACTTTGGAAGACTTTGACATCCCAGAAGACGAGGACCATAGTGACCTGGGTGGAGGGCCAAGCCACAAGCAGGTTGCTGCAACTCCTGCAGTGTGAGAGAAGAGACTGCCAGAGGAGGGTGAAGTACCTGGAAGAAGCTAATCCCCAGAGTGGCCAGGAGAGGTGCCCTAACAGTGAGTGGGCCCCATGACAGATGCCTCTTCTGCTAACTTTCAACTGACTTTTTTTCTTGAGCTATACTCTTGAATTATCTTTTGTTCCTAGTAGAAATAGTTGCTTGGTCCTGGGACTAAACTAAAACTATGTGTACTCTATAGCAGAGTGTAATAAGACCATCTATAACACCAAACATGTCAATGAAGGAAACAGGGAAAGAAGAACAGTGGTCAAGGAGAGAGGAAGAGGATATTGCAGTAAAGTGTATCTTTTTATTCCCTCTTGCTTCCTCTCGTTACAGGTTCATTAGCTACTAAATATCTTCCAGATGAATTACAACATCACAACACCAGGTAGAAGAGTAAGAATAACTCCTAGTCCTTTTTTGAATATGGACAACTACCAAGGGTGCCAATTAGGGAGAGCAGACGGGTGCTCCTTGCCCCCAGAGTTTTATACAGGAAATGTGCTCCCAGGTGGAGCTCTTAAGTGCACAGCATTAGTGTGGAATGTGAGTTCTGCAGAAAAGTGCTTCTCCCAGCTCCTGTCCCTGGGGCAGGGAGTCAGTGTTTTTGTTTACAAACAGAGACAGGGTGATTAAGATAAGAAAAGGTTGGTAATTAAATTAAGGATCTGGAAGTCCTTAGATGAACCTGTAAATCAGGAGTGTGTGTGTGTGTGTGTGTGTGTGTGTGTGTGTGTGTGTGTAAAAAAGAGAATGCAGGGGACTCAGAAGAAATACAGCCAAGTCTTCTGAGCCAAGGTTGCATTCAGAAAAGAGGGAGATATGAGGGGGATGGGTGAAAAGAAGGGGCCAAAACCCAGGGAAGGGCTAGGAGTGGCATAGAGAAGTTCCTACTCTACCTGTGGTACTCATGTGGCCCCATCACCATAGAATCTGAGCGTCTCACATCACAGCCCCCCTCAGTGAGATAGAGCAGTGCTGTTATCCTCTATTGTACAGCTGAGGCACTGAGGGACACACAGACTAAAGGCCAGATTTTCAATGCTATTTAGGCACCTAGTGGGATTTTCAAAAGCACCTAGAAGGTTAGGTGCTTTGTAAACTCCACTAGATGCCTAGCTGCATCTTTGTGTGTCCAAAACCCCTTGAAACTCTGTCCCTAAGGCACTGGCCTGAGGTCCTACAGGAAGCCCACAGGGAAGGGGGAGTAGAACCCAGGTCTCTTAGGGCTAGCTCCCTAGGCACTGGACCAGCCTTTCTCTCTGCTGCATGCTGCAAAAAAGAGGACTCTGATGGATGAGAGCAAAACCAAGAAGGCCAGTTCTGAGACTCCAGCAATTGGTCCCAGGTGATTGGGAAAGATGTCATGGTTAACAGTATGAAAAGCAGCACAGAGGTCAGGAAGGATGAAGAAAAATAATGAGTCAGATGAGAGGAGAGAACTTAACTGCCAATGGGTGGCAGGTTCTGCCCCAGGCTGAATTGCACAGCAGGCATTCCTGTACAATTTTAGATTTTAACTGAAAACCACTTTTTCATTTTTTGTTCTGAGTTTGAGAAAAGGAATGAGAAAGTGTCATATGAGTATCAGATGTGATTATACATCAAATTCTTAGGGTTTCAGCTGTATTCAGGCCAATTCCAGAACAAAGAACAGAAATTGCATCCACAGAGTCCATAAAGTCAATGATTATTGTCAAAACTTGTGTTATTCACTGGGCACCATCTGCGTGCTCAGTACTGTTCAGAATATGCCAGAAAATGTTGTCCCTGAGCCAATGCATATAATGTGTAACTCCGGATAAGATGGCTCAGATATTTAAGTATGAAGTATATAGTTATTGACCACACATGTATCACATGTTCACTTTGATGTTTATATCTGAGTGGAGGCACTGATGGCAATAGAAGTTTTACATGATTAAGGACTAGAAGATTTGACCCTCCAACTTTCTTTCAAGGGGAAGAGCTACCCAGAGCTCCTGTGCCTGTTTATTTTCCTTTCCTGCCTGCAGTGTCCCCAATATACCTCAGAAGTCTCCATTCCCCCTCCCCCCCCCCCCACACACTTTAAAATGTGGAATTTTCTTGATGTTGGATTTAAAATATTCTCCTGTGAAAACTGCAACTCAATCACTGTAGTGTTGTGATTCCCCTTCTGGATGGTAACTAGCCTTTAAACAGAAGTGAAATCAGTGTTGCCAACTCATGATTTTGTCATGAGTCTCATGATAATTATTGTTTTCCTTAACTTGACTCCATGAGTTGGGGTTTTATGTGATTTCATTTTTCTTTAAGAAAACTGAAATCGTTTCTATCCCTTGTGGCTGTGGAGAAAGCTTCAAAATGTGACCCCAGTGCACCTTAATGGCTTATAGTGGGGTGGTCACCCGCTCTGGCCTTAAAGGGCTTAAAACAGCCCAGGAGAGGGCTGTGGCTGGAAGCAAGCAGTTCCCAGGTTGATTGGGGAAGCAGGCTCAGCTGTGGCCACGCCCCAATCAGGGCTCAGCTGGCCCTTATAAGAGGGCAGTGGGCCAGGAGCAGAGTCAGTCTGTCTCTAGAGGGAGAAGGGCTTGGCTGCTGGGAAGCTGAACAGAGTACCTGAGGGGAGCAGGGTTGGGGAGCTCCTGCCCAGAAAAGCCCCAGGCTGTGGCCTTGTTAAAGGCCAGAAAGGTACAAGGGTGCAGCCCAGGGGAGGCAGAGGCAGCTGGTCCAAACCCCCCTTGCCTGTGATGAGTGACTTTTACACTGCAGTCTGCCCCAGTGAGTGGGGGATAGATGGTGACTGGCAGTAGCCCAAGACTGAGGTGAGGTGGGGATAGTGGGTGGGGTTCTCCTGGGTGGAGAAACCCTGAGAGCGGGTGTACTGCCAGGGGGTAGCACCTGAGGACAAGGAGCACTGGGTCTGGGAGGGACATGGGGCAAGCAGGACACCAGCCAGCAGAGGGCGTGCTGGAGGCTGGCGAGCTAATTCCCAAGGAGGCCTGCAGGAGGTGCGGCGGAGGTATGCATCGCCCGGTTACAAGGCTCAAAAAGTAAAAACCTGTATTTTTTTACATAATGATTTTAAAGCTAATCATGATTTTTGGTGAGCCTGATTCTTGATTTTTTTTTTTTTTTTTTGAACATTTGGGGTTGGCAATACTATGAAAGTGACTTGAAAGTGCCAGTTTCACTCCTGTTTAAAGTCAGTTTCTAATCTATTTAGGGTGACCAGACAGCAAGTGTGAAAAATCAGGACAGAGGGTGCCTGACAGGGTAATAGGTGCCTATATAAGAAAAAGCTCCAAATAACGGGACTGTCCCTATAAAACTGGGACATCTGGTCACCCTAAATCTATTATTTGTAGTGGGGTAACACTCCTGGAGCCACAGGCAGGTGCAGTAGAAACTCACGGGGGCCTTGCCCTAATAGCATGTTTCCAAAAGTTAAATGATCTATTCCAAGCTTGATGAACTGCAAAAAAGTGATAGAAAGTAATCTTATGTTTTCTATAATTGTTTCAATTGTTGTATTCAAGAGTTAGTAACAAAGTAAGAATATACATTAAATGTTTAAACCTAATCAGTGTCCTTTAAGTGAATTGACACAAGATTTAAGAACGTTAGTATTAGAGCTGAAGGGGGTCTAATATTTATTTAATTTTCTTTCTTTATATAGGAATAAGAAATTGTGGGTTTTTTTTTTTTTTTTTTTTGTAGATAACATAAGAGTTTTCAGGTGCCAAAGTAGTCTCTGGAATCATGGTTAAACTTGCCCCACCCCCAAAAAATCTGAAATGGTGCCCCTGACAACTACACTATTTCCAAACACTCTCGTTTGAAGCACACATGTAAAGGCATGTGCATAAATACAATTTCATGCAAACATTAATACACATTCAAATATGTGCACATATATATGTGTATGAACAGAGATGATTCTTGCATATCTATTTGCATATTCCATTCTCAGGGTTACTCATGGTTATACATCCATATAGGTAGGCACAAACATTCACACACATTTGCATATTGAGGCATGCATATCCATACACATTTAATGTAAGAAGTCTGTGGCAATGTTGATATTGCATATATAGTTGATAATATAATACATTTTGAGATGTGGTGGCTGAAGTGCAGTCACTTTTTCTTGGAAAATTTTTTTGGAAATCCATTATTTTAAAACCACAGTCTGGGTCCAATCCAGAGTCCAGGACAGAGAGGCCAATATCACTTCATTGACCAAATCAAACTACCTTCTTTAGAAACAGTTTTTTGAGTGAGAAATGAATGAATACAAAGCCTAACCTCAGATGATGATTATTCTTAGCCAAATGCTGGAAAGCAGAATGAGAATGCAATTTTTTCTAGTGTGCAGAGTAGTCTATGGTGTAAAGGTTGAGCCATAATCAAATACATCTATGGATTGCAGCTGAAAAGAATGATTTTGATTAAATTGAAAGTTATTCTAATTCCACAGGCTTATATGACAAGTTACACACCCCTATGCTGCCCAAATTATAGTTTAAATCCTAGTAAGTGCCGAGGAAAATAAATTCCATAGATATTAAATTCATACCATACATGAAAACTATTACATGCAAGTGATGACTCATTCTGTTAAAAGCATTTCATTTAAATACACGGTATAGACTTAAACTCCATGATATTCCTTCTGTCTATGACTATTAAAAGTTACAAATTGGATATTGTAATAGTTGCAGGGCTTAGTTACTTTGGTTTTGTAATACTGCAAGCAAACTTGTTCCTTTGAACCAAAAGGCATGCATTGAACAGCTAAACCAAGCAGTAGCCTAACATACATTTAAGCAATTACAAAGATCTTTGCAGGGCTTAAAAACTTCAGTCCCTAAATTCCAGGTTTAATGTGTTCCTAGATTTAAAACTAAAAATGACTGACTAGAGTCAATGGCCTGAAGGGAAAATCATGACTCACTGGAGTTCCTCCAATATAAAGGAAAGGAAGGCATTCACACAAAGGAGCAATTTAAAATTTATACTTGGATTAAAGCATTGACCAGAAGGAAAAAAAAAAAGACAAAAAAATCTGACCAATATAACTATACTGAAGCACAAACACCAGGGAGGAAGACCATGGAGCCACCATCTTCATGTGAGTGAAATTCATACCTGTGCAGAAGACCTGTGGAGGGGGAGGGATAGCTCAGTGGTTTGAGCATTGGCCTGAGCATTGGCTTGCTAAACCCAGGGTTGTGAGCTCAATCCTTGAGGGGGCCATTTAGGGATCTGGGGCAAAATCAGTACTTGGTCCCCCTAATGAAGGCAGGGGGCTGGACTCCATGACCTTTCAAGGTCCCTTCCAGCTCTAGGAGAAAGGATATCTCCCATAATTTAATTTATGCTCTCAAAATTGATAACACTGGTGGGGTGAGTATTAAGGCAGGGAACACCTCTGCTGCCCAACAGTATCCCCTGCATTCAATTTGATACATTTATTTGTAGGGAGTGCAGAAGATAGGGGGAGTGATGTTATAACTGGGCCTACAAATTTACTGTAGTTATGAATCTCTCTCACTTTTCACAATTGAGCTCACAAAGTGTCAAAATAACCTATGACAATAAATGTTGGGTGGGGGGGGGGAGGTGCAAAATGGGGACAGAATGACTGAATTAATTCAAACAAAAAGGCCTGCTTATATAATTCAAGGAATGTGTTAAGATCATGCCTGGTAAACAAGAGAAGTGCGGGGCCAGAGATCAGTGAACCAAAATTGCTGCGTCAGAAACTAGGCTTAATTGGTGGACAAAATAAAAGAATGGGCTATTCTGCTTACACTGGTCTACAATTTTTCAGAAGTCGTCTGCTTCAGAGATAAAATGTGCTATTTATTATGTATTTTGATGTGCTGAATTCAAATATGACAATTAAAACAATTGATTGGCTACTGTTTCTAAGATATTTAAGTTTTTACATTTTATGTCTATGTATATTGTGTAGATAGTAGAGTTTTAATCATAAATTGTAAACCTAGGTCTTTTCATATGTTTATGGTTGCTTTACATGATAATATTTCACCTGTCCTGTTTATGTAACACTTTAAAAATCAGCAAAAGGGTTATATAAATAAAATGTATTATGAAACAAAAGTCAAAAAACTATTCTGTACATAGTTTAGTCCTATTCAGTGTCTACTTGGCGCTTCTTGGCTTGTCTCTCGTATTCATTAAATGGAGCATCTCTTGTCACTGTCCAGCAATAGTCTGCAAGCATTGATGGGCTCCATTTGCCCTGATAGCGTTTCTCCATTTTTGCAATGTCCTGGTGAAATCGCTCGCCGTGCTCGTCGCTCACTGCTCCACAGTTCGGTGGAAAAAAATCTAGATGAGAGTGCAAAAAATGTATCTT
>NW_020664931.1:890605-913102 GCF_002925995.2 Terrapene triunguis
CCTGATTTAGTCCCGTTTAGCTGGTCAAGTTTGGCCTCCACCTCTGATACTGTAATGTCTATCCCCCCTCCTCTATTCCCCTCTGTCCTACTCCCTCTATTCCTAAACCCTTCATTAGCCTTATTAAAGACCGAAGCAAAATATTCATTTAGATATTGTGCCATGCCTAGATTATTCTTAATTTCCACTCCATCCACATTCTTCAGCAGTCCCACTTCCTCTTTCTTTGTTTTCTTCCTATTTATATGGCTATAAAACCTCTTACTGTTGGATTTAATTCCCCTTGCAAGGTCCAACTCTACACGGCTTTTGGCCTTCCTCACCGCATCCCTACATGCTCTAAACTCACTAAGGTAGGTTTCCTTGCTGATCCCTCCCTTCTTCCACTCTCTGTACGCTTTGTTTTTTCTTAATCGCCCCTTTGAGACTCCCGCTCATCCAGCTAGGTCTAAATCTCCTGCCCACTAATCGTTTTCCCTTTCTCGGGATACAGGCCTCAGACATCTCATGCAACTTCTGCTTGAAATAATCCCAGGCTTCATCTGCCTTTAGATCCCTAAGTACGTTAGCCCAATCCACTTCCCTAAGTAGTTGTCTTAATTTATTAAAGTTGGCCTTTTTGAAATTGTACACCTTAGTTACAGTATCATTTCTGTTAATCCTTCCATTTAGTTTAAACCGAATTAGCTCATGGTCACTCGAGCCAAGGTTGTCCCCTACAACCATTTCTTCAACGAGGTCCTCACTACTCACCAGCACTAAATCTAAAATGGCATCCCCCCTCGTCGGTTCAGTTACTACTTGATGAAGGAATTCATCTGCTAGCACGTCTAAGAACATCTAAGCCCTATTATTGTTACTAGCATTTGTTACCCAATCTATATCTGGGAAGTTAAAGTCCCCCATGATGACACAGTTCTTATCAGTTTTTACTTCCCTAAAAACATTAAGTAGTTCTCTGTCCGCCTCCAGGCTAGATCCCGGCGGTCTATAGCACACCCCAAGCACTATCTCGGGGGAGGCTCTAGTAGTTCTTTTATGCAGTGTAATTATTGCCCATACAGACTCCGTCTTATCCATTCCATCACTTATTATTTCTTTACATTTTAGCTCATTATTGACATATAACGCCACTCCCCCACCTTTACCTTTTTTCCGGTCATTCCTAAACAGCACATACCCTTCCATACCTGTACTCCAGTCATGACTACCTTTCCACCACGTTTCGGTTATTCCTACGATATCAGGTTTCATTTCTTGGACCAGGAGCTCCAATTCCTCCATTTTGTTACCTAGGCTTCTCGCATTGGTGTATAAACATCTTACCGTATGCTGTCTATCCTTTCTCCCATTAGTCATGCAATTTGGAATGGACCCCATGCTGTCCATTTGCCCCCCTCTTTCTTATGTCCAATTCCCTACCCCTACCTATGTCTGTGCTTATCTCCTCCCTCTCCTTTTCAGTGTTGGACTCTGGCGTGGAGATTAACTGAACATCTCCCAACCGTCTCCCCCAAGTTTCTAGTTTAAAGCCCTTTTGATGAGATGAGCCAGCCTCCCTCCCAGAAGTCTATTTCCCTCCCTACTCAGGTGAAGTCCATCCCGCGAGAACAGCTGTCTGTCCCCGAAAGCCTCCCAGTGGCCATACATCCCAAAGCCCTCCTTATAGCACCACTCCCTTAGCCAGCTATTTATCCTCACAATTCTGTCAGCCCTTTGCTGTCCTTCTCTAGGAACAGGCAGAATCCCACTAAAGATAATCTGAGCCTCCACTTCCTTAAGAGTCTTCCCCAGCCTGGCATAATCTCCCTTAATTCTCTCTAGCGAGAACCTAGCCGTGTCGTTCGTTCCTACGTGAAGGATGATCAAAGGGTTCTTACCTGCTCCTTTTAGGATCCTTTTCAACGGCAGGTCCACATCCCTTATCTTAGCGCCTGGCAGACAGCACACCCTTCTGTTTTCAGGGTCCGCTCTGGTCACAGGCCTGTCCAACCTCCTCAGCAAGGAGTCTCCAATCACATAAACCTGCCTGTGCCTGGTGACAGTACTCTGTACAAATCTATCCCCTGTTCCCTGTAGTCGTACCTCTTGTGTCTCTCTATTTTCCCTTATAGTCCCCCTAGTGCCATCCTCTATCCTACTGGGGCCCGGTATTGGTGCTGTCTCCATCAACTCCTGCCCTCTCTCTATCGGACTAGCCGCTCTTCTCTTCTTCCTCTGCCTCCCACCATCAGTTACCACCTGCTGCCTCTCTTCCTCGTTATCCAAACACTCAAACCTGTTCCTGAGTTCTATTCCCCCCTCACTAGCCCTCCTTTTCCTTGGCTTGCTCCTCACAGTCACATGCTTCCACTGATCTTGCTCTGCCCCTGACCTTCCCCCCTCACAGACCATAGCCTGTGCTTCCTCCTGCACCCCAGAGCATTCCCCTTCTGCCACACCCAGCTTCTGCTCCATTAGCTGCTCGAATCCCCTTCTAAACTCTACCATAATATCTACCTGCATCTGGAGCCCTCTAATCTTTTCCTCTAGCAGGTCTATTAGGCGGCATTTCATGCAAACATACCTTTGTTCAGGCTCCCCAGCGAGAACCATGTACATACCACAGCTGCAACATGCAATCATCTGCATTGTGTCCCCTGCTGCTTGGTTCATGGCTGCTGCGGTCTCTCTGCCTGCTGCTCCTGGGGACACAGAGCACACCCTCCTGCCTCCCCTTCCACCTCCCCCTGTAAACTCCCACTTAAACTCCCCTGTTAGCAGCCCTGGGTGCCGGTTCCTGGTGCCGCTCCTCGCAGCTGTGCCGCTGCTCGGCTGGGAGGCCCCTTTTATAGGCCCCCTAATCAGCCAAGCTCCGCCCCCTAATCAGGGCTCCGGACTCAGCAGCCCTCCCAGCACACTGCCCCTACAGGCCTCTACACACACAAGCACTACAAAGACAGACGCAAGTACAGATACCTTCTCCTCCAATGAGACTCACTCCCACTTAAACTCCCCTGTTAGCAGCCCTGTTTGCGGCTCCTGGTGCCGCTCCTCGCAGCAGATGCTTCAACCTTACGGGTTTTATGTCCTTTACAACAACAATAACATAATCCTAAGCTAACTAATAGCAATACAAGCAATAACATTCCCATAGCAATAATATGATGGGGTTGTTGTACAGTTTTAGTCATAAAGCACAATAAATCATACTTATTACATAAAATAGACACTCTATAAGCTGTATGAAAGGCATACTTTTCAACTTGATATATATTTTGAAGCATGTGAATTTGCCATTGTATTTCACAGATTCTCTGAACCTCTGGTAACAGTGAAAGCAAATTTTGAAATCGATCAGGTACTAAGCTGGTCCAATTAAAAGGTATCTGGAACCTAAGGGCTACTTGCAAAATTCTATCTGCAGGCTAGTAAATAATATGGTTGCCTGCAGCAGTAGTGAGATTAAAATGTATATCTTGCAATGTGGTGGCTTTAACTAACACACACACACACACACACACACACACACACACACACACACACAGCTATCATTAGCTTGAAAAAGTAAGTGTCCTGTCAGGGTAGTTCCTTGTCCCCTATGACATAAACAGTGACAACTTCTCCTGCCTTCAGTTTACGGATACACTGAAGCTGCGGGGGTTCCAACAGCCAAAATGTCCATTGATTTCCCAACACCATTCAAATGTCAGGTGTTATCCCAGGAGCACTGACTAAAAATCGATTGGGCATACCAGGTAGTCTAATTTCCCAAATGTCTCGGTGAATTACCCAATCCCACATGCATCCTCCCCATGGACCTGGCAGGATTCGGTATGTGGGAGCCCACACACCCCCAACCGGTCCATATGCTTGGAAGGAGCACTGTGAACGTCCGCACTTCCACCCAGAAAATCTCCAAGTATGTCTCCATGGCCACAGATCAGATGGTACTCCTGATGTGTCTTAAGGGAAGTGGGCCAAGCCTGATGCTCACGATCATTCTGAATGGCCATTAGCTGGTCATTCAGGAAATCCTGAATTTCTGAACATGCTAGATCCCACTGCAATGCCTTCCCAGCCTCAGTGATATTCAATACCATCTCTGTCAGCAACTTCTGGGTCATAGAACTAAGGGCGGAGATAACATGTAACTCACCAATTCCAGCCTGTACCTGGGTTAGCTGTGCCCCAGAAATAAGGCCAGTGGCCTTCTCTAGTTGCCCCAATTTCTCATCATGTTCTTGGCTTCTAAAAATATTCCAAACTGCTGCTGCACTATTGGCCCCATCCCATAGGGATCCAGTCAAGTATCTCTTCTTTCTAGAGGAAATAACCCAAGCCCTCTGCTGTGCTAATCTAATGGCAGCTCCCTGTGAGCAATTTGGGTATGTAGAGGTGATCTGGAAACTGGATAAGGGCAATGTAAATGTAACCGTCCCTAATGTAGTGTTAGTCACAGTCCATCGATATCCTAATACATCTCTCTTTGGTGTAGTACTGTACCACATCTGTTGGTTAAACACCTTTATGTACTTCCGGGAGGCATTAATATTAATGGCACAAGAGGGGGTGTATTTAGTCACTAGAATAATTTCTATGCAGGTAAAATTGCCAGTGGCAGAACAAACTCTTTGGGTATTCGTTTAATTATTCACTAAGTGGGTGACCAAATAACAATAAGGGCCTCTCTCATTTGCCACAGTGCAAATATCAGGAACAGCCATCACCTCCACTGATCCATTTGTTTTCCACTCAATTGTTTGCTGTACATGGGATATCATTGTCTGTATTTGGATGTGTTACAGGGGTAATAGTGTAATGGAGGAGATGGCAGGGGCAGTGGCAACAAGGTGCCTTTGGTACTTGTCATTTAAAATCCAATTAGGGAGGGCAATACATGCTGAAGGACTTATCCAAAACACAGGGTGCAGCCTGTAGAATAAACCCCAAAATCCAATCAATACCACATTCCCAAGCATGGGTCCCACAAGTTTCTTCCTGCCAGTCTATAATTCATTGTTTCTTCACCAGGGTCAGTTCTTAATGTCTTTTGTAGTCAGGAATCCCTGGACTTTGTGGTTTCAATGGAGCGAGTGTTCCTTCTTCTCTTTTCCTGAAACAGTCGTGGTTCAGCATCATACAGGGGAGAGGTTACCAGCACATCACCCTGTAATGGTTTTGCTTCTTCTAGAAAAATCCAAAGGCACAGTAGGTCTGTCAGTGGACAAGGGAGAGGTTACTAGCATTTCACCTTGTCTTTTTTTCCCTGCTGTCCAGAAGGCACAGCAGAGCTAGAAGGAGAAATAGGCTTATCAGTTGGAGAGTCCTCCCAAGGTGGAGGGGTCTTTTTACAGTGCGAAGCATGGGTCCAGGTAGGCAGTCCTTGGCACTTCACAGCAGTGTTGGTGGTTAACAGGACTTGGAAAGGGCCTTTCCAGCATGGAGCCAAAGCAGTCTTTCGTTGATGGACTTTACGTAGACTCAGTCTCCTGGTTTCAATGAATGGCAGGGCTGCTAGGGTCTTTGGGTAGCACTTCTTTTACCTGTGAGAAAAGAAACCTAACACATTTCATTAATGCCTGGCAGTGTGTTGCAGATTTTACAGCTGCTTGGGCTCATTCAAGCCCCCCCCCCCGTTTTCTTGGTTGTCAGCCAAGTCTTAGCTGTAAGCAGTGTCCTTGAATGGGGCCAGCGTCTTATCTTTGGATTGAGCTTGCTAGCTATTTTTTTTCCCAGTTAACTCATTCTGTTCTTTTTTCCTTCTCCCCTTCTTGGCTTCTTTTAACCTACAAAGGAAACTTCCACTCTTCACTCATACACCTTTTCCCAACAATGAACACATACACATTGCCATTATACAGTACTTTAGTTTTATTATTCAATGTATGCCATATACACCCTTCCAGTAAAATAACTTATACACAGAGCTTTGGAGCAACAAGCCAGGACAAGCACACTCACTTTTGAGGAGTCCACTCGGTACAACCTCTGGTGTCCAATAGCTTTCCTCCCTCCCCAGCCCTCTGGCTAGAAATCAGAGGTAGCCAGAAGGATCCGATGCGCAATATGGGGAGTGGGTTAACCATTCATGTCCTTGCTTCCAAAGACTGTTGGTATGCAAATTTTAACAATTTGGGGGGAGGGATAGCTCAGTGGTTTGAGCACTGGCCTGCTAAACCCAGGGTTGTGAGTTCAATCCTTGAGGGGGCCACTTAGGGATCTGGGGCAAAAATCAGTACTTGGTCCTGCTAGTGAAGGCAGGGGGCTGGACTCGATGACCTTTCAAGGTCCCTTCCAGTTCTAGGAGATAGGATATCTCCATTAATTTATAAAAAAAAAAAAAAAAAAGAATTTTTTTCAATTAAAAGATCTGGCCAATGAAGTTTCTTTTTCTTACTTAAGCAAATGTATTAGACTTTAGTATATCACATTTTCCTGATTTATCCAAACACTTTGTATTCCAAGTTGAATAAAACAAGTATCTGCTTTTTTTGATTTAATCCTTCTATTTAATTTTGAACTAGACTGTCCTATGAAAATATTAAACACAACAATTCTGACCACAAGACAAATACCACAAGACAGGACATAGAACACAACATAATTCCTATTGTGCCAGTAAATGCATGGTACGTTGAATGTTGTTCAGCTGTCATCAGTTTTCTCTGATGATCTGAAAGACAAAAGAACAGAGGTCTACCCCTTCTGGGCAATCAGTCATTGCTTAAAATATTTCCTTTATATACAAATACTCTTGCTGATTTCAGGCAAAACAGAGGAATTACCCCATATTTGCTTGTATTTGTTTCATAGGCAGCCCAGGTTTCAGTGGCTTCTACCTTATCAGTTAAATAATTTGCAGTAATACAGTTGCTTTCTGGCTTGCTTCTGGATCCAAAGCTATCCACAGCTTAAAAATTCTTACTTAAAAAGGAACACCATTAACTTTCCCAGACTTTTGATTGCCTTTTACTTCTAACTCCTGCTTTCAAACACACAGTGATCTGAAAGAAAACACTACTTATAGTGCCCCTTAGAGCCTAATGGGATTTTAATTAAATAGCATGGTAAGTTTGCATTTCTTTTACCCCTGCTACAATATACACTGCACATGTTCTGGGGAAAATGCACCTTTCCTCCATAATTCAACTTCCACAACACTAGTCACATTAATTTCTACACAAGGTGTAACACTTTCTTTTGTGCTTACAAAATCTCCATGCACCCCTAGTAAAGTGACAGCTCGACCACACAGAGCCAGGGGCACTGCCCTTCTCTCTCTCTCTACCAGATCTTTCATCTGCTATTTTGTTACCCAAAAACAAATTCAAATCTTTTATTCTCCTGGCTTTTACTACCCTGCTGCAGCCACAACCTTTGGTCTTTATTTAAAACATTTTAAATCTTGTAAAGCATTAAGTCACCTTAAGGATTAAATGCTAAATACCATATTAAACACTAGTTTTCTGTGTCTGGCAAAAGCATTCTTGGTTTTGCAACTTTAAACAATACCAATTCATCTCAAACTTATAAAATACAGATTGTACACAGTAGGAGTGTTCTTCAGCAAACTCGACTAACTTATTCATAGTCGAATAATTCCACTTAAATAACCTCTTGCCTGGATTACTTAGACATTCCTACCAAGTTTCACTGCTTGATTCCCTCTAGCAACTACAGAGTTAACTTCTCACTCTCTTTTCTTAAATCACTTGCTTGTCTCCCAAAACGACACCCAATCAACTCAGATTTTACCATTCCAATTATTGTCCTGGGAATTTGAAATCCTCATGCTTATAATTACTTTATGCCCTCAAAGTTTCCAACCTGTTTTCCAATCTCTCTATCTGTTGCCTGCCCGCTTGGGCCCCGATCCTGCTTTTCTCGCTGAACTGTCCCTTCCATGGGCACCGGCTTGTTCCACTACCAATTTAGCTAGGAGGGTGGGCTTCTCAACTAGCCCCCACCCTTCCTGGTCTCTTCCCTTAAACATTCTTACTCACAAGGCTACCTGAGTCCTCCCTCGTGAGGCTTGCCACCTGGGCAAAAACACATGGCCCATTGGCGTTTAACTATTCAATTCCTCTTATGGCGCAAACACTGCTGTTACGGCGTATGCTGAGCAGAAATGGTTAAATTTTGACAAGTCCCTGAAGGACCAGTACTTGCTTAGCCAGTGCTTCCTTTTCTGCCTGGAAGTCCTGTCTCAAGGCTTGCAACTTGCCCTGGGAGTAGGTTTGAGTTGCTGCCTGGTTCATGATCTATGCTCTTAATTGCTCAATTCTAGTTATCAAGTACACAACTCTTCCCTTTTCTCCAACTTCTCTATTGCCCAGTCCTGCTACAACTGGGGTAGATCCACCTTCCCAGTCAACCAGGGTGGAGAAAGGAATGCTAAACCCCTCTCCGGTTCTCAGACTTACTGCAGCTGAGAGTAGGCACACTTTTAATCATGCAATTCTCAACATATAACACCAACAATACCATGCAAAGCAAACATAAAATAACAAGGGCAAAACAAATACATGGTGTGCATTATGACTGAATTTTAAAGCTTCATTAATAAAGTAATAAACCAACAACAGAGAGTGTTGGAAACGCTCTCACATCACTCAGGGGAAAAAACATTAATGCCCCAAGCTCTAAGCCACTTTCATACTCTCTCACGTATGTCCAGACTGGCCACGTCTGTGTATAACGTCCAGAGAAGGGAGAGAGGTGGATGGGAGATTATCCTGTATACAGCTTGTCCAGAATCTCCAACTTGCTTCCACTCTTGGGAGGGCTGTTCTTTTACACCCTGGGGTCTCCTGGGGCGTCTTTTCAGAGATTCCAATCCAGGCCGGCTGCCTGTGGCTTCTTCAGCATCCCCAAACCATGCTGGCTCCAGGGTTGCAAAAGCAGACTGTTGGATCTGACTGGACAGTTAAGCTTTGCAAATGTAATCTCAGTCCTGTAACTTGTATTGCCTTTGGTTTGCCTCTGTCTATATTTTTTTCACAGCCAGCTGGGGCCGAGAGCAGTTTTCTTTGTACTTTGCATGGTCTGCATTGATTTTTGACCTTGAACGCAGAGCAACTTTCTCTTTATCTCTGGGCCAAGCTGAATTTCAAATTAACTTGCCCCTTTCCTCAATAGACAAATTGCACCCACCGTGTCGGAGGCATTTTTGGCGATTAAAAGCTCCTCTGAGATGTAAGATCTTATCTAGATTGAAGGTACTTTCTAGTGGGCATTGTTTAGATGTATTTTCATGTGTGTAAAGATTCCAATTGTCTAAATACCTGCAGGTTCTAGGACCATGATGTATGTACATATAATAGGCAAGGGTACTCTTAGGGGGTGAGAGGGAATGCTTAAACTGCCCCCCCCCCCATTTTCCAATCACACACACATGGAGGATGCCCTGTCCGCTAGCGGCTCATAAACTAAGGGTCTCTCCCTACAGGGTACTCACACAGGAGAGGCTAACAAGGATGGCCACGACTCTCCTACACCTCCCTTCAGCAAAGAGTGTCGGCTAGTCTCAGAGAGACAGCACCGCTCGCTCTCGTTGCATCCAGTGAGATTATCAGACTGTCAGCAGCTCACACAGAGAGGAAAGGGGGAGGGAAGATGGGTTCACACACTCCTAGACCCAGGTAGCTTCCTCGCTGGACGATGCCAGGCCGAGTCAGCCCACTGTGGGTCGGATCTTCTAAAGCAAGCCCGGTATCTAGAGGATCTGTAGAATATTTCTGGTCACGAGCTTTCGCTTCGCAGAATACTCTGGGCATCTTCCGGTAACTCTCATTCACACTGGTGTGTGTGTGTGTGTGTGTGTGTGTGTGTGTGTGTGTACACACACACACACACACACACACACACACACACCCAAGGCCTCTATTGCTAAATACCACGATGCATCTGTATCTTATGTCCGGACTCAATACACTATGAGGCGGTAACAACCCCTCTTGAGGCGGTAAAAACCCCTCAGCACTGGTGCGTACCTAATGCATTTCCCTTATGCATTAACCTTATTGGGGGTGGCAAAACAGTTCCGCTGCACAGTCAATAAGTTCGGATGGCATAAGCCCAACAGGGACAGATGGCCCCACGGACAGTCCTCCTCCGATACCCCAATAGAGATTTCAAAAGGTCTCCTACCTCTATTGTGGCACCATGGGGTTAGAAGGGGAACAGTCCGCAGCAGTTGCCACTGTCTCAGCAGGCGTTGCCATCCCAGACGAGCCCCCAAATTGTCAGAGAAAAACAGTTCTCACTCCTTTGGTTAGGTGCAGCAAAGTCAGATACTTTATTTTCTCAAGCAATTGCGTAGAGGGAAGAGAGTGCACTAGGACACAGGGTCTCCCCCTCCTAGGCAGGTCTCTCTACAGGTAAACAATTACAGCAAACATTTATACCTTTTGTTACAGACAATAATAAACAACAGCTGCATTTTGTTTATACATAGGTCATCCTGATATCTTATTTTTCTCACTTATTTAGACGCTAGTCTACTTTCCATATTATCTACACAAGGTCGCAAAACAACTTCTCAAACAGTTCTTTCCCACTCACCCCTCACAATCCTCGCTCCTACAAATCTCGCGTTATTAGGGTTACAGTTAGCGTGACTCTTGCTAACAAACTGTCATGCATTGCAATCCCCTTCCTGTCAGTTCTTTCTCTGCTTCCACAATTGAAAACTCTGCACATACATTTTGATGTGAGTTCCTTTTTATAAATATACAGACTCGCCCTGCCCCAGCTCTCTATCCTTCCAGAATATATCCTATCCTGGTAGATTGAACACAAGTTTACTTATTAACCATGGTTCTTGCTCACTTATTAAATTAGGCTTTTTTCCCCCACTTCAGAGAGCTTTCTTAAACTCCTGTCCATGGATTATTACATTGTGCTAATTCCAACTAAGGATTGTGAAAACCGTGTTATTAAGCTGTATTATTGCCTTCATTTAAAAGTGCATGAATGTGGTCCATTGAGAGGTTGTTTCTTTAGATATATTTTGCTACTTTTGTTATGATTTTAATCCTTTGTTCTCTTCCCCCCCCCCATCTGCTAGGTGCAGTTAATTATTTCTATAAGGAATACTATAACATTTTTTTTACTGACAAGCAATCCATCTTACATTCCTCCCATGTTCTCCTCCTTGACCAGAGATGTCTTCTGCTGCCCCATATGTCTTTTCTCTGACATGCGTATTTTGCTTTTTCTATTTTCTGCAGTAGATACTCTTTTATAGCCCCCACATATACTGTTTAAATTATTTTAATTTTTTATATTTCTTTAGCTCAATCTGCTCTGGCACATCCTTTACAAGCTGAATTGTACTTTCCCCCCTTAATTACAGCATTTAGCCCTGGTCTACACAAGATACGCAACTTCAGCTACGTGAGTAGCATAGCTGAAGTCGACATATCTTAGGTTGACTTACCTGGCCATGAGGACGGCGGCGAGTCGACTGCTGCCACTCCCCCGTCTACTCCGCTTCCCCCTTAGGTGAAGACCTGCCCTTAGGTTCTGTTCTTTCTACACTGTTATCATGAGTGATTTCCTCCATACTTACTGCACCTCACTGTTCCCTTATAGATGGCAGCTGCATGTCCAAAACTTTGACAATTATAGCACCTCACTGCGGTGTGTGGGGCACGTATAGGGTTTAACCAAGAAAGATTGATGACTTGTTTGGATTCTATCTAGAAGTGTCCCACCTTTTAAGTGTTGTGTACAGCCATAAATGCCTTTTTTTTTTAACCCTCTCTCCTAAGTAACCATTTAACAAACAATATTTTATCTTCACCTATATTCTTTTTTGATATCATCTTCAGACAATCCTAACTGACAGAACAAGGAGTAATGGTCTCAAGTTGCAGTGAGGGAGGTTTAGGTTGGACATTAGGAAAAACTTTTTCACTAGGAGGCTGGTGAAGCACTGGAATGGGTTACCTAGGGAGGTGGTGGAATCTCCTTAGAGGTTTTTAAGGTCAGGCTTGACAAAGCCCTGGCTGGGATGATTTAGTGGGAATTGATCCTGCTTTGAGCAGGGGGTTGGACTAGATGACCTCGTGAAGTCCCTTCCAACCCTGATATTCTAGGATTCTAACTGTACTCCTTACATAAACTTTCTTCCATCAGGAATTTAGGCAGTTGACGACAAGTAACTTTCATTTTCCCTAAGGTTACAGTTTTAGCACTTTTTTTTCAGTTTGCTCCTTTTCTGTACATTCTATCAATACATCTCCACCCTGCATTCTTTTAGATCTTTGTATGTCACTAACACTTCACTTTATCCATTCCGCTGTTTTCAGGGGTTAACATCTATTTTCACATCTGTCACTGATCTGACAATTATAAAATGTTTTATCCTGTTTTTGTTTGTCATTTCTATACTTTCCTTCAAAGCCTGATCTATCTAGTCATTTTGTTCTTTTTTTCCTGATGAGACCATTCCTCATCCCCTGCTGCTGCTTCATAGTCCAAGGCAACATTCTCTCTCCCTTCCCCCCGCCCCCAGTGTCAATTTCAATATTCAGATTGTTTCAGCTGGTGGCTTGGCCCTGCCACAATCCACCCAGTCTACTCCTGCAGCCCAGACTCACTGTCTCCAGCCAGATGCCAGCACTTAGCCTGACTCCAGCTCTGCCAACCCCTCTCCAAAGTCAGGCTGCAGCCAGCCAGCCTCTTCCTGCTCTCACTTCCTGGCTTTATACTCCTATCCCAGCACCTCCCCGAGCTGGGTTTCACCCACCACTGGGACCTATCCAGTGATGAGCTCCCAAAATCCTAAGAACCAGTTCCCTACCGGGTCCACTCGCTCCAGGTTTTCGACAGCATTTCGGCATCAGGTCCTTCACTCGGAGCGAGTGAAGGATGTGCCGCCAAAGACCCGGTAGGGAACCGTGCGGTGAGTACAAGTACACCCCACATGCCTGTCTCCTCCCACCCATCCAACCCCAACCCACGTCCTGCCCCGACTGCCCCCCTCAGAACCTGCAAGTTTCTCCTCCTTCCCCCCCCCCACTAGGGTAGCAGCAGCAGTCCCGGGGGCTATTTAAAGGGCTGGGGCTCCCCTGCTTCTACCGCCCCGGTCCTTTAAATAGCTGCCGGAGCCCTGGAGAAGTGGCAGGGCTCTAGCAGCTATTTAAAGGACCGGGGCGGCAGAGGCAGCGGGAGCCCCGGACTTTTTAAACAGCCCGCAGCCCTATCCCAGGGCTCCAGCAGTGGGGCTCTGGTAGCAATTTAAGGGGCCTGGGGCTCCAGTCCCTGCTGGGAGCCCCAGGCCCTTTAAATTGCCCCCTGGGGAAGCCAGGCCGCCCCAACCCCCCGTTCCCTGACCTCCAACCACTCCCTGCCTGGCCCCTGCCTTATCCAACCCCTTCTCCCAGCCCTGGCCCGGTCCCCTTACCATACTGCTCAGGGCAGAGTGTAAGGATGCCGGGTCATGCCGCGTGGCCCGCTGGAGCTCGCAGCTCCTTACCTTGCCGCTCAAAGCAGCAGGAGCTGAGCTGCCCAGAGCTCTGGCGCTGGCGGCTCAGCACACTGTGGCTCTCGGAGGGGGGAGGGGCCAGGGGAGCCTCAGCCTCCCCAGCTGGGAGCTCAGGCGGGGGACAGGACGGTCCCGTGGGCCGGATGTGGCCCGCAGACTGGAGTTGTTTGTCCGCCCACCCCTTTAACAGCCGGTTCTACACCAGCTTCTAAATTTAACAACCGGTTCGTGGGAACCGGCTCCAGCTCACCACTGGACCTATCAATCCCTAGTTCCCCTCTAGGTGCTATATGTAAGTTTAATTGGCCCCTTCTGGCCCATATTAACCTGCTCAGGATTTGTGTGGCGTAGATGCCCCGTCACAAGGGAACAGATGAACAAGGACACTGACTGAAAGAGAGAAGGAGCAAGCTTCACCATTAGAGCATTTGGAGTAGGAAGGATCATTAAAAGTCTAAGGCCTGGTCTACACTACGACTTTAATTCGGATTTAGCTGCGTTAATCCGAATTAACCCTTCACCCGTCCACACTACAGAGCCAGTTAATTCGAATTAAAGGGCACTTAAAATCGATTTCTGTACTCCACCTCGACGAGCGGAGTAGTGCCTAAATCGATTTTGTTAATTCGAATTAGGGTTAGTGTGGCCGCACACCACCGAATTAATGTGATTAAAAACCGAATTAATGTGCTTAGTGTGGCCGCGCACAATCGAATTTATACAACCTGTTTCCCAAATTCGAATTATCTAAATTCGGATTAATCCTGTAGTGTAGACATACCCTAAGAGGCAATACTTCCCCTCTGAAAAGTTCAGAGTTTGAGTGTAGAAAAAAATTAATAAAAGGAGGGAAGTAACCTGGTTAATTTCTTTTCACCCCTCCCCTCCCAAAAAATAAACCACAATTATTACCATCTAAGAGCCTGTCAAAAGAGGGTAGTTTTCTTTTAAACCTCTCTACAGCTAAAGTAAAAGGGAGAAAGGATGTTCTTAAAATAAAATACTTATTTAATACTTTACTTTTTAATTGTTTGTCATAGAATCATAGAATATCAGGGTTGGCAGGGATCTCAGGAGGTCATCTAGTCCAACTCCCTGCTCAAAGCAGGACCAATCCCCAACTAAATCATCTCACCCAGGGCTTCATCAAGCCTGACCTTAAACCTCTAAGGAAGGAGATTCCACCACCTCCCTAGGTAACCCATTCCAGTGCTTCACCACCCTCCTAGTGAAAGTTTTTCCCCTAATATCCAACCTAAACCTTCCCCACTGCAACTTGAGACCATTACTCCTTGTCCTGTCATCTGGTACCACTGAGAACAGTCTAGATCCATCCTCTTTCAGGTAGTTCCCTGGATCCTCCTCCTTCCCTTTTTTTAAAGATGGGCACTACATTAGCCTTTTTCCAGTCATCCGGGACCTCCCCCGATCGCCATGAGTTTTCAAAGATAATGGCCAATGGCTCTGCAATCACATCCGCCAACTCCTTTAGCAGCCTTGGATGCAGCACATCTGGCCCCATGGATTTGTGCTCATCCAGCTTTTCTAAATAGTCCTGAACCACTTCTTTCTCCACATAGGGCTGTTCACCTCCTCCCCATATTGTGCTGCCCAGTGCAGCAGTCTGGGAGCTGACCTTGTTTGTGAAGACAGAGGCAAAAAAAGCATTGAGTACATTAGCTTTTTCCACATCCTCTGTCACTAGGTTGCCTCCCTCATTCAGTAAGGGGCCCACACTTTCCTTGACTTTATTCTTGTTGCTAACATACCTGAAGAAACCCTTCTTGTTGCAGCTAGCAAGAGATGTTAAGGGTAACTCCAAGTGTGATTTGACCTTCCTGATTTCACTCCTGCATGCCTGAGCAATATATTTATACTCCTCCCTGGTCATTTGTCCAAACTTCCACTTCTTGTAAACTGCTTTTTTTTTTGTGTTTAAGATCAGTAAGGATTTCACTGTTAAGCCAAGCTGGTCGCCTGCCAAATTTACTATTCTTTCTACATATCGGGATGGTTTGTTCCTGCAACCTCAATAAGGATTCTTTAAAATACAGCCAGCTCTCCTGGACTCCTTTGCCCCTCATGTTATTCTCCCAGGGGATCCTGCCCATCATTTCCCTGAGGGAGTCGGTCTGTTTTTCTGAAGTCAAGGGTCCGTATTCGGCTGCTCTCCTTTCTTCCTTGTGTCAGGATCCTGAACTCTACCATCTCATGGTCACTGCCTCCCTGGTTCCTATCCACTTTTGCTTCCCCTACTAATTCTTCCTTGTTTGTGAGCAGCAGGTCAAGAAAAGCTCTGCCTCTAGGTGGTTCCTCCAGCACTTGCACCAGGAAATTGTCCCCTACACTTTCCAAACACTTCCTGGATTGTCTGTGCACCGCTGTATTGCTCTCCCAGCAGATATCAGGGTGATTGTGGAACTGTAGGTCAACAGTAGCCATGTGCTGATGGCCTTTGCTGTTTCTGAGGAAGATGGTCCTTCCAGCATTACAGCACTTATGAAAGATCTGAATACAGAAATAAAATAAAAATAGAAAATATTTCTAGCTATTGTAATTTTGTAAAATCCTGCATTGTGAGTATTAATGCCAAATGTGACGTCTTCCCACCTTCACCCCAAAAAATATTAGAAAGCACTTGAACTATGAGGAACATAGCTACATTACAAGTATCATAATTCAGGAACCTTTTATCCATTTCAAATTTTCTAACTCTACTCCAAAATGATACACTGAACATAGAGAACTGCTCTGTAATAGCATATTCTAATCCTATGAAAGATTACTCTTTCAGAGGCCTTCCAAATTCAAAAGCAGAGTATCAGATTACCTTTAAGAGATAACAGATCAGAGAAGCTGGATCACCAATCTGAGCAGGTATTCTATTTGAAAAACCTTGGCTCAGATCCTCAAAGATTTCAATTGGAGTTAGGCTATGTCTACACTGTGGACCTTAGAGCGGGGCAGCTGTGCCGCTGTAAGGTCTCCTGTGTAGCTGCTCTATGCCACTAGGAGAGAGACCTCTCCCACTGGCATAATTAAGCCATTCCCCCACAAGCGCCGGTAGCTATGTCAGCAGGAGAGAATCTCCCGCCGACCTAGTGCTGTCCACACTGGTGCTTTTGTCGGCAAAACTTATGTTGGTTGGGGGTGTTTTTTTTCACATCCATGACCAACAAAAGTTTTGCGGACAAAGCTTTAGGAACCTAAATATCTTCGAGAATCTGGGCCATTGTCCCTTGGAAAGGAACAAGTCCTTGAAAAATAGAGAAAAGCCTTTTGTGTATACTATGACAATTCCAGTGGCTACTTGATTGATACCTTAACTGGCCCTGCTCAAAAGTCTTCTAGAATCCAGAATGACTGACAACTGATCAAGTTTAATCCTTCTTGTGATATTCAGAAAGTACAAGTAGCTGTCTGTCAAGTACAACTGACTCTATCTCCACGATGAATGGGAAGGTAGAATCCTTTTATGCTGGCAGAAGTTTCAGGTGATTTCTGTGATGGCTGCAAGAATAAATGAACGTTCCTGAAAACCTGTCTTTGAAAAAGCGTTCTTTAGAAGAGCTGTAAGAGCTTGAAAATACCTACCAGGCAGGCAAGCATGTTAAAAATTTGAGAAAAAAAATCTTTGAATACTTCTGGGCCTCTGGCAAATTTAATTAAATCAATACTGACTTTATTTTTTTAAAATTGGTCTAATAACATAAGAAATAAACCTGATATAAAAACTTGTTACTTTACAGCTAATGAAATTCTGCAAAGTTTCAATGTGCATTGTTTTACTCAATTTTCCTGTACTAATTTCCTGTTTGTTATTTTAAGAATTAGGCTAGAATATACCACATTCTATTATACATCATGTACCAATTATTTCTAACATCACCAGAAATAGTGGGAGGATCAGTACTGAAATCTTACCCTTGGCAGCTGGAGAAAATTTGGGACAGCTCTGCCTGCAGAAAGTATCATTTTTGTGTTTTTCCAGTAAAATGGTGACCACTGTGGGGCATTGTGGGACATCTCCTGGAGACCACAAAAGTTGACGCAAGTCTCACAATGTCTACACGGACACTACCTCACCCTATCTACATTGACCGAAGTGCAACATATCTTGCAGAGGTGGAGTTATTAAGCCACCGTAGCGGGTGAGTTATATCAGTGGGTGCAACATCTTAGCATAGATTCTCACAGAGTTAGGTCAATGTAAGCTGCCTTGTATCAACCTAACTCTGTAACGTAGACCAGGCCTTAGTTCTACTCAGTCAATCAATTAGGCACAGCTTTTCTTAATGAGGTCTACTCTAGAATAACTGAATAGAGGTACAGTGACCAGAGTGCTGGTTCACCTGCTGTTGCTCAGCACTCTGTCACCCTCTTATAGATAAAATATCATTTTTAAAAATCTGATTTTTTCCACAGTTGACTATTTAAATCAATTTAATGTAATTAAAATAAATTTGGACTATATCTTATTTCAATGGTTTGGATCTTTGAACTTCCCCTTGGCCTTGCTTCAATAGCAAATTTATCTTCTAGGGAAAATGGTTTGGGGACTGACTAGCTACTGATTATATTCTGTTACTGTTAACAGATTTCTAGGACCAGATACAAAATGGATTTTTCCTTCTTAGATTCTTACACTTAGCTAATACTTTACACAACTAACCTAAGGTGGGCACTGGTTATGCAGTATGGTCAGTGGTAGATATATGAAAGCTTGAACTTCACTGAGCCTGCAATATGTGTTTAACCAAGTGTAGTGAAGCGACGACTCACTGGCACGGCACCTTCTGCTGGCCACCTTGGGAATTAGCTCTTTCCAGCCCAGAGCACCCTCTGCAGGCCAGTGTCCCTCTCAGACCCTGGTGCCCTTTGCCCAGGGGTTCTACCTACTACAGTACCCCCTCGCTCTGGGTCTCCCCTCAGTGGCTACTGCCAGGCATCATCTAGCTCCTGCTCCCTGGGGCCGACTGCAGTCTGTAAACCACTCATCAGCAATGGGGTTAGGACCTGCTGCCTTTGCCTAGCTCTAGGCTACCCCTCTACAGCCCCAGTATCTATTTGGCCCTTTTAGCAAGGCCTGCAGCCAAGGGATTTTCCTGGCTGGAGCTCCCCAGCTCCCTCTACCCTTTCCCCAGCACTGCTTCACCTCAGGTACCCTTCTCAACTCCCAGGCAGTCAAGTCCTTCTCTCTCAAGAAGCTAGAGGGAGTGTGTGTGTGTGTGTGCACTAGCTTCTGGCCCACAGCCCTCTTAATCAGGGCCCAGCTAGCCCTTATGAGCTGGCCACAGCTGTGGCTGTTTTCTCCATCAGCCTACCTTTTCCCAGCTGCAGCCCTCTCCAGGGCTGCTTTAACCCCTTCAGGGCCGGAGCAGGGTGACCACCCACTACACCAAGATAAACAGAAGACTTGATTTTCTAGTACTGGGAACTCTTATTCATCCTCGTGAGTGGAAATATTCAATCCAAAGTCAAAATGGAAATCAGATTAGAAAGTGAATAAATCTCTACAATAAAGCTGTTGCCTTCAAAAATCACTGCTTGAATGTTCCTTTTATCATTTACTGACTTGCTAACATTTCGAATAAGAGATTAATAAGAAATCAATATATTACCTAGAGTGAATGAAAAGAAAACATGTCTAGTAGCAGGAAGATGTCTGCTGCTGAGGAACCAGGTAAGAAGCAGAACTGATGATGTTAATTTCTTCAAAACTGAATCTGGCTGGCAGTTTCCAGTACTGCTGCTTGAGTTTTATCAGAACACTTTGATAAGAAACACAAGCTAAAAACGCAGATAAACATGAAAACACTAACTTTCATTCTTCATTTATTCTAACATCTTGTAAAATCACAGTTATTTCCCTGAAGTTTTCTATGCATTATTTGGAATACCAACTAATAGAGCTACAGGTGATGGGAATACATACAGGAGTAGCTGAGGACAGCACACTAATTTGTCTGGGAAGAGCACTTCCATCAAAGTCCTACTTATTCTCATCCCAAGCCTTCATTATCACTTGGTTCTATAACACATCCCTGTGCTGCAGAAAACAGACATAACTACTAGATAAATCATGAACACCTCAGGAACTGTGACTAAATATCTAGATAAGTGGTTTGATTTATTAAGGTGCTGAGTGCCTTCCAATTCAATTGGAGTGACTTATTTAGGTGACTCAGTATAGATTGTAGTCCAATTTGAGTAGAAGGAAATAGCTAATAGATGACTGTAGTACAGGGGTAGGCAACCTATGGCACATGTGCCGAAGGCGGCATGCGAGCTGATTTTCAGTGCCACTCACACTGCCCGGGTCCTGGCCACCAGTCTGAGGGGCTCTGCATTTTAATTTAATTTTAAATGAAGTTTCTTAAACATTTTAAAAACCTTATTTACTTTACATAAGACAATAGTTTAGGTATATATTATAGACTTATAGAGATCTTTTAAAAACGTTAAAATGTATTACTGGCACACGAAACCTTAAATTAGAGTGAATAAATGAAGACTTGGCACACCACTTCTGAAAGGTTGCCGACCCCTGCTGTAGTATCAAGAATTTTATCCTCTCTTTGGGCCAGCCTTAAGAGGGCAATATGATCACACACACATGTACACCCACTGGAAGAAAATGACAGTTGTTGAGGGAACAGTGAACACTTAGCAAACAAAGGTAAATGAACTTAATATAGTGAATGACAAATGGAAAAATCTATAAACTTTTAAGGCTGTTTATTTAAACATAAAAATGACAAATCCATCATTAAAATATGCAAAATTTACTACTAATAAACTGATTATACTTTTTTCCTACCCTTAAACTGAACATGACATCTTTCTTCAGTCAAGCTTGCCATGAGAGCTATGTTTCATCTATAGTAACCGTGACTAACAGTGAAAAAATTTTAAATTAATAATACGAACAGTGAAAAATGGGGCCAATGCTTTCAAAATTACTTTTGCTTTGCTAGTACTCAATTCATTCTATAATCCAGTTGCTACCAATAGGATCACAGAAATATAGGGCTGGAAGGGACTGCAAGAGGTCGCCTAGCACAGTGTTTCGCAACCTTTTTGATACCAGGGACAAGCGTGCTACCTTCCTAACTGTCATGGACCTCTTGGGGGGGGGGGGCAGCAGAAGAATAGCATTTCACTGATATTTCTTGTTTTCCATATTCCCAGGCATTTCCTTTTTGTACTTTCTGTATGCAAGGCATTTCTTACTTGCTTACCAACACAGAGCCACTACTCCAGTTCAGTTCAGTTTATTTGTTAAAATAAATAAATTCTTTGTTTCTTGATGTATAATCTTCCATTTGGCTGTACTAAAATACATCTTGTTTGGATGGGTCCAGTTTACCAAGCAATCCAAATTGCTTTGTATGACTGCCCTTTTCCCATAATCATTTACTATTCTGCCATACATTAAAGAGTGTAAGATGCACAGTGGTAATGTGGGCTATATGAATACCAAGGATAGCAGGAAGTTTTGCACGGACAAGGAAGCATCTCACTTTAATAGAGGCAGAGCTGATAGCAGCGTCTATAGTTAAGGTTGTCACACATTTTCTATTATAAGATCCTGTTTTCAGTTCCTAAGTTTGGTGATGTTCTTAAGTGGCTAGGACTGAAATTTTCCATGCCAAGTATTTGCCTCAGGCTGAAGCTCTTTTTTGAAAGTTTCATCCAACAGTTTAGCCATTTCTGAGAATCAGATTAGGGAAGAATACATTGTTTTGTCCATGTTTAAATGGTTTTTTTTTTTAATAAACATTTAGTTGAGAAGCTCTACAAGGCTCTCTGGAGCAGGAACTTGAAATTTGGCAGGGGCATTGTCTTTGTTTTAGGGATGTTGTTGTAGCGTATCTTTACCAGAGAGCTCGCTTGCAGAGTTATATGGTGCAGCAATCACTTGATCTCAGTTTCCTAGCTGGTCTTTTCCTGCTCCACCCAGCTTCTTACACCTTTTGGGTTACAGAAACGTAGCCCTCTAGCTAGATCACTTACAGTTCTATCCCTTCCAGGGCATTCAAAGACCAAAACAAGTATGAAACAACATAAACGCTTCCAATTCCTTCAGGAGATCTGCTAGGCACGAGTCTTCCCCAGTCACTGGCTCTAGCCAGCCTTTTCTCCCACAGTGAGGGATCCATGTTTGCTCTCTCTATCTGCCCCCTCCAAATGAGCAGAACTCTTCTTTTTAAGTCCCTCCCTGGAAACCAGACTCCTGCTCCAGGTGTTGCAGTGTGGGCTGACTGGGCCTTCAAAAGCCCATTAACCCCTTCCTGCTTTGCATGGAGGCTTGTGTGGCCCATTACAGATGTCTTTTCCTGTCCCTGTGAAAAATTACCCCAAATTGTCCAAAATTAGTTCATAAATGCTCATGCTTGGAGTTTGGCAGCTCAGTTTTCCAAAGCTTATTTTTGCCACAAGCATGTTCAAGCCCTGGGCTTCAAGGAGTTAAGCAGGACTTTTCCTGAAATTACAGCATCCAGCTGCTTTGAATAGGGTGAGGCCAGGCACAGGAGCTGAGAGTATGGAGCCTGTCTCTCCTGTGCTTTCAATGACACCCCCACTCCACCCTTCTGGCACCCAGGAAGCATTGAGCAGGACCGGAAGCCACCTGACTCTATGTGGATGGTACAAGAACTGGACCTTGGGGTGGTGAGCGGTGCTTAAGGAGCACCAGGTCACAGTAGGTCACAGACCTGGGAATTGGCTGAGGGATGTACATTTTTAGTATCACCCAGTAGTTGGGTGATACTAAATGATGACCTCCTGAAGTCCCTTCCAACCCTGATTATTCTATGATAATCCCCCTCTGCATGACTGCTTTTCCCATGGCCCCACCTCTTGGAGAAGAGTAGCCAATCAGGACTGCTGCAGGAAGAAGTCAGGGCTTTCCCCATCTTTGTACAAGAACCAACACTCTTTTCACAGGAGGAAGGGAGAAGCAGGGAGCAGAAGGAGTCCCGCAGCTCATGTCAGTTCTGCTCCCTCTTTCCCCACACATA
>NW_020664931.1:913112-934809 GCF_002925995.2 Terrapene triunguis
GAATTAATTGCTGGGCAGGGGGATGTGCAGATGTGACAGTGATAGTAAACACCTCCCGCCTTTTTAGGCCACTTTAAGCATTGGGAGGATGGTGGTGGTAGTGGCAGAGGGAGACAGAGATTGGGACAGAGACCCTGTGGAGGGGGTTCTGTTGGGTAAATCACTTAAGCCAGACTTCTCACAGATGGTCACTAATTATATGTTCTTCATTTTCTGGGTCTCAAACTTGTGATCCTGGCATCTGATTTGCTGAAGTGCTGAGCACTCTCCGCTGTAATTGAAGTCAATTGGGTCAGAGCTTTGAACATAGAAAGTGTTCTGAATAATCAGTTCAGGAAGGAGAGGTACGGGAGGAAAGGTGGAGGAGTTGCATTGTATGTAAGAGAATGGTATGATTGCTCAGAGCTCCATTATGAAACTGGAGAAAAGCCTGTTGAGAGTCTTTGGGTTAAGTTTAGAGGTGAGAGCAACAAGGGTGATGTTGTGGTGGGTGTGTGCTGTAGACCACCAGATCGGAAGGATGAGGTAGACTAGGCTTTCTTTGGACAACTAACTGGAGTTTCCAGATCACAGGCCCTAGTTCTAATGGGGGACTTCAATCACCCTGACATCTGCTGGGAGAGCAATACACAGAAAATCCAGGAAGTTTTTGGAGACAACTTCCTGGTACAAGTGCTGAAGGAACTGATTAGGGGCAGTGCTCCTCTTGACCTGCTGCTTACAAACAGGAAAGAATTGGTAGGGGAAGTAGAAGTGGGTGGCAACCTATGCAGCAGTGACCATGAGATGTTTGAGTTCAGGATCTTCACAAAAGGAAGAAAGGAAAGTAGCAAAATATGGACCCTGGACTTCAGAAAAGCAGACTTTGACTCCCTTAGGGAACTGATGGGCAGGATCCCCTGGGAGGCTAATATGAGAGGGAAAGGAGTCCAGGAGAGCTGGCTGTATTTTAAAGAAGCCTTATCAAGGGTGCAGGAACAAACCATCCCGATGTGCAGAAAGAATAGCAAATATGGCAGGCGACCAGCTTGGCTTAACAGTGAAATCTTCGGTTAGCTTAAACTCAAAAAGGAAGCTTACAAGAAGTGAAAATTTGGACAGATAATTTAGGGAGGAGTATAGAAATCAGAAAGGCCAAGGCACAATTGGAGTTGCAGCTAGCAAGGGATGTGATAGGTAACAAGAAAGGTTTCTTCAGGTATGTTAGCAACAACAAAAAAGTCAGGGAAAGTGTGGGACCCTTACTGAATGGGGGAGGCAACCTAGTGACAGATGATGTGGAAAAAGCTGAAGTACTCAATGCTTTTTTTGCCTCGGTCTTCACAGACAAGGGCAGCTCCCAGACTGTTGCACTGGGCAGCACAGTATGGGGAGGAGGTGAGCAGCCCTCAGTGGTGAAAGAACAGGTTAGGGACTATTTAGAAAAGCTGGATATGCACAAGTCCATGGGTCCAGATCTAATGTGTCCAAGGGTGCTGAGGGAGTTGGCTGATGTGATTGCAGAGCCACTGGTCATTATCTTTGAAAATTCGTGGCGATCAGGGGAGGTCCTGGCATTATTTACTACTAGTCTGATCCTATAGATGTCACAAAACTAGACACTTTTTTGTTTGGCTAAATTTGCTGTTTCTCTCTGTTATCACACTCAGATTTTACAGAGTAACTAGAAAAACAAGCGACTTCAACAACTGACGTATGCATGTGTATGTTTCTATGTACACTTGTAGAAGAGGAGAAACATTCAGAAGGCTTTAGCTGAAGTATTTGCAAAAATCTATCTGTCTTAGGCTCCCATCGCAGTACGGAAATATTTCATATACTTGAAACCAAGGTTAACAGGAATTATAAAATAGCCTTAGAAAAAACCTTATTAATCCCCATTTGTTACAACCACCCATGTCCCCAAGCTATAGACAAATCCTATTACAAGAGTAAGATTTATCTAGGCCTTTACAATCTGGGGGTATTTTTGAAAAGAAAGTGACAAATTTGTACATACTCATTCTTAAAGACAAATAATGATGGTGCATTAGTTTATTTCAGTACTTTAAGATACAACAACTTTATGTGTATAAAGCATTAAAGACCAGGAAAATTACAGACTTATAAACTTGGATACTTAACCTTCATTTTTGCTATGAAAAGTTATCTAGAATGTATACAATATTACTTATTAACTGCTCAAAATATAAGACTTATAAAATGTATAGCTAATTAGGAGTTTGATTTTATTATTCCAACAATAGTCAATGTTAGGGAAAGTTTGGAAAGCTACCTCCAAAATGTCCATTTGCATCAAACATTTAATTTCCTTACTCATATTAACATGCCCCACTTTCAAAAGAGATGGCTAGATACAGATTTCTGCAGACATTTTAGTTCTGTGGAGTGTACTTCTACAATGTGAGGTTATACTCTCTCAAAATGGGGTAGGGGAACAGATACTGAGACAGCAATCAGCTGCTACAATTCTGAAACAAGATTATAATCAGTCTCAGGATGGGGATCTGTAAAGGCAGAATAAGATTCTACATGAGGCTACTAACAATACATTGGATATTTGTGGCTGGTTCCTTGGGAAAAATGGAGAAAGGACAGAAAGTTCTTCGACAACTAGTATGTGTAATACAAGTACTAACAACTCCCGTACCAGGGATGCCAGCAATACATAGGCGATGTGTAGGGGAGGCATGTAGGGTCTAGTGCCCCCTGCCCCCCACAGTTTCTGCTTGGCCTGCTGGGGGAGAGGGACAGGGACTCCCTTCTCCCACTGTATCTGCCCCCCAGGCTCGCTCAGGCCCTGTCCTAGGCACCCAGGCCTGGGCGGGGAGCAGAAGGGGTGGGGTGGGCTGCCACCCCAGCCAGGCTGTCTCAGGCAGCTACCACACATCACAGAGTCAGTGGCCAGAGCGGCCAGCTTCAGCCAGCATGAGAAGTGGCTCGCTCCCACTCCTCACTGGGTCGAACTGGCCGGGAGAGCGGCTGAATGTGCTGGGGGGGAGGCATACCAGGAGAAGGACAGAAAGTAACTCTGGTCGGGGGGAGAGTGTGGCAGCCCCAGGATGGGCATGGGCAGGGTGCGGGGGGAAGATCGCTGGGCAGACGAGACACATGAGGCAGTCACGTGTCCTCCCCTTTTGATTGTGTGCCCCCAGTATCAGGAAGCATGAGTCGATGCAGCAATACAAGGACTACACCTAGGAAAGAAACTGGAATGCATTAATGACAAAAAGCAAACTATACAGGAGATGAACCCACACACCTTCACAGAGCTGGGTAAGCATTTAGGGGAGTACAAAATAAAAGCAATGCCATCAGCAACTCCCTTTGCTCTCTCAGCTACATGCTGTATCCCTGTGTGTTTGCAAGGGAAAGTCAAAGAAGGATTAAACAAAATGGAAGATATGGGAGTTATTTCCCAAATAGAAGAACCCACTGACTGGTATGTGGGGATGGTTGTAGTACTAAAACCCAATAGACATACCCTCATTTGTGTGAACTGTACACAACTTAATAAAAGTGTGTGCAGAGACGCACATGCTTCCCATAGCGGACCATACATTAGCTCAGTTGTCAGAAGCCAAAGTGTTCTCCAAGTGAGATGTTATAGCAGGCTTCTGGCAAATCCCCCTTGCTAAAGAACTTATACCATTAACTATATTCATCCCCCCATTTGGAAGGTACTGTTTTAACTGGCTTCCATTCAGCAGATCTTCAGCAACAAAACTTCAGTGTTCGGCACAGAAACAAAAGTACTCCCTGAACTGAGACCAGGGAACTAACGTTAGCTCAAAAGCTCCCAGACATTTGGAACTTGGCAGAAACTCCCAAATGCTTCCTAATCGAGACTCCAAAAGGACTTTGCCAACACAGCAAAGAGAGGATCTGATACCTGTACATACTCTGTCAGGAAGTGAGACCCTATCCCCGAGAAACTCCATGTACAAACTGAACAGAAGAAGGGAGAACGCTGATCAGACCCCCTAGAAGACTTGATCATAGAATCACAGACGATTAGGGGTGGAAGAGAACTAAGGAGGTCATCTAGTCCAACCCCCTGCTCAAAGCAGGACCAACCACAACTAAATCATCCCAGTTGTCAATGGACTTGATATGGGCACTGTCAAGGCTGTATCCCCACTTTGAACTTTAGGGTACAAATGTAGGGGCCTGCATGAAAACTTCTACGCTTAACTACCAGCTTAGCTCTGGTCCCGCTGCCACCATTCTCACTGGATTCCCTCCCTGGGAAGCCTTGAGAAACCTCTCACCAATTCCCTGGTGAATACAGATCCAAACTCCTTGGATCTTAAACAAGGAGAAATTGATCCTTCTCCCCTCCTTCCTTTCACCAACTCCTGGTGAATACAGATCCAAACCCCCTTGGATCTTAAAACAAGAAGAAATTGACCCTTCCCCCCTCCTTCCTTTCACCAACTCCTGGTGAATACAGATCCAAACCCCCTTGGATCTTAAAACAAGGAGAAATCAATCAGGTTCTTAAAAAGAAGGCTTTTAATTAAAGAAAAAGATAAAAATCATCTCTGTAAAATCAGTATGGAAAATAGCTTTACAGGGTAATCAAACTTAAAGAGCTCAGAGGACCCCCCTCTGTCTTAGGTTCAAAGTACAGCAAACAAAAATAAACACTCTGGTAAAAGGTACATTTACAGGTTGAGAAAACAAAGTAAATCTAAGACGCCTTGCCTGGCTTTTACTTACAATTTTGAAATAAGAGAGACTTGTTTAGAAAGATGGGGAGAACCTGGATTGATGTCTGGTCCCTCTCAGTCCCAAGAGCGAACAACCCCTTAAACAAAGGACACAAAACAAAAGCCTTTCCCCCCCCAAGATTTGAAAGTATCTTGTCCCCTTATTGGTCCTTAGGGTCAGGTGTCAGCCAGGTTACCCGAGCTTCTTAACCCTTTACAGGTAAAAGGATTTGGAGTCTCTGTACACAGGAGAGCTGTTACCCTTCCCTTTATAGTTATGACAGGCACATAGCACAGTAAATATGTCTAAAGAATTTTAAGTTTATTTTGAATTGTGTATATGAGCACACACACATTGGTTTATAATTTAGGTTTTAATCTTTTATCTTTTTTAAAAAAGGGAGCTGTAGACTGATTATGGGGTTTCTCGACCTCCACAATTACCAGAGGACCAGGATGTGTTGCAGGGAATGCTTAATAAACATAGGAATTTCCTAATCAGGCAGTTTTCTAGTTGCTGCTTAAGGCATGGCTCTTTGTGTTTGTCCACCCACTACATAGTTCAAACAGGAATTAATTCAGGGAAGTCCTGTGGGGTATGTTATACAGGAGGTCCCTTCTGGCTTTATAATCTGAGTCATTAAGTTTGAGAAGATATCAAAAGATAACAAGGAAACATTTTCTTTATTCATGCTTGTGGGATTTCTCCATATCCTTTCAGGCAATGCATTCTTGCATCACATCAACATAGGGTCTACTAAGTACCACAGAAAATCCTGTTATTCCATCAATAGAACTTATTTGACATATTAAAATTGGTCCAAAACTCATTTTAGCAAGAAATCCAAGAAAGGCTGAAGTTAATGATGTAGTTGATATTCAGACTTCACCCTTCATTTTCCACCATTTTATTTGAGAATTGATTTTTGTATACATGAGTGGCAAACAGTAGCTAGAATTATAGTGTAAGGTTATTAGTAGTGATGCCGTTAGCACTATTGAAACGTAACTGAAAAATACCAACAGAAGGAGCTCAGCAATATTTTACCAAGAAACTAAAGGACTGATTTTTTTTTTTTTTTTTTTTACTGCATCTCACAAATGCATATGATTTCTGACCAAAAATTAAAGGTTAAAATCAGTATATTGACGGTGATATGCAGTAAATAAAAAAAAATCATTTTACTTAAACATCCTTCAAATGCACAGATATTGTTTACCTGAACCTGTAAATTAAATAAACCCTGCAGAATATGTGGCATTAATCGGTATTAATTAAGCCTGCTATTTGAAGAGCCACTTTGATTGTTGCACTGCAATTTGTATTACTCCTCAGGAATGAATACTACCATTGAAATAAGAGGCCTTCCCATGTAGCAATTATATTGTTGGCTACTTTCCAGAAAATGATAAAATGGGGGGCAGGATGGGAGTAAGATAAAGGGATAGCATGATTGACAAGGGGTGCCCCATATTCTTATTTTCTTCATTGAACCAAAATACAATATCACAGCCTCTTACTCATGAAAGAATAACCCAAGGGGCAATCTAAGGACTTGAGCCTGCTCTACTGAGGTCAATGCGTGCTTAGCCACTGATATTATTGGGCATACACCAGGCAGTCATCAATTTAACTATGTGTTATCTTTAAGCTGTCAGCCATTGGTGTGGAGATTTGCTTCCCCCATTATCTGACAAGCTAACCCTGAAGATTTTCAATCCATGGTGAAAGACTAATTTATTTGCTCCAGTTTTTGCCTTAGTGAGACAAACTTGGCTGTGATTAAATTGGATTTTCCTTTTAGGTTATTTTGTAAACTGATATGTTTAAGTGGTTGTCACAGAGGACATGGATGAATTTAACAAATTGAAATATTAATTACATTTTAAACAAAATGAAGGGCTACAATACAATGCAAAACAAATATTGGGGTTTTGTTTTGAGATAATGCATTTATGTTATGTTTAAACTGTATATATTGTGCCCTTTCAGCAATGGAGTCTGATGATTTTTATTCAACAGATATTTTATATATAATAACTATTTACATTACAAAGATTAGGTAACAATATAATGTAAATTTGATTTAACACAGAAAACCTACTGTAAAAGGACATTAACATTGCAGAGTCAAACTCTCAAAAGTATGCAACTTTAATTTAGCCACTTCATGCATATGCATTGTCATAAACAGACAGTTAAGGGTTAATGCCTCTTTTACCTGTAAAGGGTTAAGAAGTTCACCTAGCCTAGCTGACACCTGACCAGAGGAACCAATTGGGGGACAAGATGTTTCAACAGGAAGGAGGGAAGTTTTTCCTTTGTCTCAGTGTTAGTTTCAGTTTTGTGCCGGAGTGGAAAGACCCAGGAATCAAACAGGATAGTGAGTATTAAAGAAGGAATAAATTAGGTTATGTTTATTTTCTTTTGTGATTTGTCTTGTGCATTAGAGGGATAATCAAATTGGGTTTTCTTTTGTGTAACTAAGGTTTTGCCCAGGGGAATATCCTCTGTGTTTTGAATCTGTTGTCTGTGAGAGTAGCTTGTATGCTAATCTCACAGAGGTATTTCTTTTACCCCTTTTCTTTAATTAAAAGTCTTTTATTTTAAGAACCTGATTGATTTTTCCTTGTTTTAAGATCTAAGGGGGTTGAATCTGGACTCACCAGGAATTGGTGGGGGAAAGGAAAATTAACTCAAATCCTGCCAGGAAAGGGGCGGGGGATGATTAATTTCTCCTTGTTTTAAGATCCAAGGGTTTGGATTGGTGTTCACCAGGAAATTGGTGGAGAAGTCTCTCAGGGTTACCCAGGAAAGGGTTACAGTACTTGGGAGGGAGAGATATTGGGGGAGAAGACAGAGTTTCCCAAATGACTCATAAACAATTGTTTTAAACAATTTGGGTGGTGGCAGCATACTGATCTAAGCTGGTAATTAAGCTTAGGGGTTCTCATGCAGGTCCCCACATCTGTACCCTAAAGTTCAGAGTGGGGGTGAAACCTATGACATGCATTATGACAGTCTTTATGATTGCATAATATTTCTTCCATAAGACTCCTGCTTCGTTCAGTGCACAAGATGGACGGTGTTCACTTAATAAGCAGCTATTCAATACTTAACTTTATCCTTATTATTCAGCAAGTGGCCCCAGGCCTTGTTTACTGCACACCATTCAAACTTTGCTCCGTATACAGAATTTATTAATTTTTCATGGGCTTTTCTATGGTGCTCATAACTATAGTATCCAACTGCTTCACACATATTAATTTATTTTCACAAAATCCCATCTGAAATAAGGAAATATTATTATTCCTATTTTATAGATGGGGAACTGAAGCACACAGAGAGTAAGGTCAAAAGTGTCCACTAATATGGGTTCCTAACTTATGATAGCTAAGGAACTGATTCATAGAATATTAGGTTGGGAGAGACCTCAGGAGGTCATCTAGTCCAATCCCTCTCTCAAAGCAGGACCAACACCAACTAAATCATCCCAGCCAGGGCTTTGTCAAGCCGGGCCTTAAAAACCTCTAAGGAAGGAGATTCCACCACCTCCCTAGGTAACCCATTCCACTGCTTCACCACCCTCCTAGTGAAATAGTGTTTCCTAATATCCAACATAGACCTCCTCCACTGCAACTTGAGAACATTGCTTCTTGTTCTGTAGTTCTTCTGTGAATATCAACAGAGGGAAAATTACTTTTGTAGTGCTAACGAGGCCAGTGCAATCAAGGTGGACGTCGCCCATTGGCCTCATTAGCACTACAAAAGTAATTTTCCCTTTGTTGATATTCACACCTTCTTGTCAACTGTTGAGAATAGGCCACTTCCACCTTAATTGAATTGGCCTTGTTAGCACTGCCCTCCCCCCACTTAGTAAGGCAACTCCCATCTTTTCATGTGCTGTAATATATATACTGCTTACTGTATTTTTCTCTCCATGCATCTGATGAAGTGGGTTTTAACCCACAAAAGCTTATGCCCAAATAAATTTGTTAGTCTCTAAGGTGCCACAAGGACTCCTCATTGTTTTAGAGTGATCTGTATAATTCTTATGGATATAGTAATGTGCAACCTACCCCACAATGAACATCCCTAAGGTAAAAACAATAAATACAATATTTTCAAATACCAAATACATATATGACAAGAAGTTCCTTGAAGATATTCCAGGAGCAGAAGTAGCAGCTAGACAAACTGTGTTAATTATTCACTGCAAATTACTTCCCAGAACACTCATAACAGATGGAACAAAGGTGCATGCCAGATAACTGCAGGTCAGGAAAAAATAGTCATACTCAATTTTTAATTCCCTAAAACTCAGAAATACAACATGCACTTAGTGATGCACAGAGCCTATTCTTCAATAATCATTGGGTCTTAACGGCTTTATTCATGATCAGCCACAGATTTAGCTTGCTTTCTGTCACAATCTTGTAAGAGGAACAGAAGATAAATCAGGCATTAAAGATGAGTGTGATTTTACTTGAAATTATGACAATAGATATGTCTGTTAAAGAAAAAATGATAGGTGGAAAGAGATGTACATTAATATTAAAAAAATGTATATGGCTAAATTATTAGATATTCTTTGAGAATAGTTTAATTCTTCCCAGTGAATGCATGAGTTCTGTATCGGGGCCAAGGTCAAGGAGTTATACATTCATGAGCTGAAAAAAATGCTGATTACACAGTCTTAAGGTGTTATTCCAAAGCCTGTCTATTCAACAGCACCTCTGATTCCTCCTTTCTCTTGCATCAGTAGTACTTTATCATTGTAATGCTAGATTAATTAGAGTGGTCTGTAGTTCTTGCACTCCTTCAGGCCCATCTTTCTTAGGCAATGTGGTCCAGATCAAATTTCTATAAACCGTCTGGCTTCACTTATAAACAAGATTTAATAGGGTTACAAGGAGGGGTGAGCAAGTACTAAAATACCTGACAAAACCACATATACCAAATTCCTGACTCACCACTGGGGACGCTATGGGTTGCCATGTATTTGTGACTCTTAAAAATATTTATCATTCTTGGTTTTCATTAAATGGTGAAATTTTCCTAAAGTGATGATATAAAGGGATCGTGAGACAGACAGTGTTGCTCTATTAGCATTCTAGCAGTAGAGTGATCATTTTAGACTGGGAAGATTTCACTTTTTGGTGACCTCTGCATTAGCTCCCCTAAAGTGTGTTTGTTCAAAGAGCAATGTTATAGTATTCAGCAAATGGCATTAGTCAATCCCATGATATCACCTTTGGAAAAACTACAGTCCCAAGAATAATGGCCTTCAAGGTGATGGTGCCAAGATACCTAGAGTTGTTCAAATACTCAGTTTTTCTGTGGTACAGACTTTGCTAGCTGTTCCCACAATTTAGGAATTTTACTCATTCTATCTTTGGTCTGAAATTCTTGAGTAAGTTATCTCAGCTATAACATTCCAGTTAGAACTTAATGTCTTTCTTAATTTCATCTGTTCTTTTTATTTAGGATAGTGCTGAATTTTTATCACTTCACATAAGGATAGCCATGGTATCCTAGTTCTTTGGTAGCCATGAATGTAACTGTTTTGAATCATGTCTTGATTAGGCAACACAGACACTGTACATTTCATAGAATCATAGAATATCAGGGTTGCGAAGGGACCTCAGGAGGTCATCTAGTCCAACCCCCTGCTCAAAGCAGGACCAATCCCCAGACAGATTTTTACCCCAGTTCCCTAAATGGCCCCCTCAAGGATTGAACTCACAATCCTGGGTTTAGCAGGCCAATGCTCAAATCACTGAGCTATCCCTCCCCCCTTAGTTACTGTCATACTACATCCCCTGTTCAACTGGCATAGTGTTGTTAAGGCCTTATTCCAGCATGATTACTTTCCCCTTGATTTTATATACTTATTATATTCCTAAATTGAAACGATTGCACATTGAGGGGCACCATGTAGCTGTCTTGAAGGTAGACAATAGAACAGCTTGTTATCTTAACTTCACAGTTGCTTGACTTCATCTGACTCTGGAGGACATACATGCTTCCATTTACTAGGAAGGGTGATTTTAACATTGCCTTTGAGCACTTAAAAGTTGCTTTTGCATTCGATTAGAGCAACGAAGGACATGCTGCAAATTGACCCGATAACATGACAGGTTGAACTTTATGTCATAGGAGCCTTAGCTAACTTATTTTAGCCATTCCAGCTTTATAATATTTGTAATTATTCCCTTATAAACAGTATCTTCATGTGATTGAATCAGTGATGCACCAGTAGATGTCTGCTAAATAGAGATGCTGATAGAGCAGTGGTTCCCAAACTGTGGGTCATGACCCCATTTTAATGGGGTCGCCAGGGCCAGCGTTAGACTGACTGAGGTTCAGGGCTGAAGCTTTGAAGCCTGATCTCCTGCCAGTGGCTGAAACTGAAGCTCGAAGGCTTCAGCTTGGGGTGGTGGGGCTCAGGCTTGGGCTTTGTCCCTCCACCCTGGGCCCAGGGTCAGGTAAGTAATATTTGTTGTCTGAAAGTTGTCTCAATGAAGTTTGAGAACTCCTGTGATCATGTAATTGGAAAAAATGCCCCATCAGTTAGTGACATTTTGATTGTTGACATTATCTTCTGTACACCATTAAAGAGATTTAAAGGTCTAAGCAACTGTAAATTATTTCATTTCCCACTATTTTTTAAAGGACAAATGAGAAACTCATGGTCTATCTGTTTTAATATTCTCCCCTGACAAATTAACAGCCAGATGCACATGCTGCTGGAATGGCACTTTACGATGTGCGGGTGACAAACCCAGAATCAATAAAAAATATTTGTCCCAGTTTGGCCCAGAACTGATTATGTGAGCTGCTATAATATCTCTTGTAAGAATAAAAATTAGATTCATTGAATGCCTACAAAAGTAATTGTTTACAAATATGACAATATAATGATTTGCTTTCACACCTTAGTTAATAATATATTAGAGTTAAAATAATTAAGTCAAATCATGACTCTCATTGAATGCTGACTCTGCTTACTCTCCTGTGCTTCATATCCTGAGTATTAGTACAGTAGGGAGAGAGAAGTCACTGCAATGCTGCTACTCCCCCTCCTGCACAGATGGATGGGGAGTGGGTGAGTAGGAACAGGGAGTGAATGGAGCTTTGATTCTGCATCCTCTGGACACCAAGATGCTGGCCAGGGCAGGTGAGCTAGTGTGGAAGAGGAAGTAAGTTATACCAGATATAAGGCTGGTTCACCTAGCCTCTCGCATGAAGTGAGGGGAAGTAGGGACCAAACTGTGACTCTAAGAAAAAGTAAGGAAGAGGAGATTACTTATCTGTAACTGGAGGTTCTCCGAGATGTGTGGTCCCTATTTGTATTCCAAACATGGGTGCGCATGCATGCCATGTGCTGGAGCTGGAATGTTTTCCTAGCAGTGTCTGTTGACCCATATGTGTGTTGTGTGTCCCCTCATGCTTGCAGCTGAGGGTATAATAGGCTATGTGGATCGACACCTCTCCAGTGACCCTTTTACTGCTGAGTAGTCCAGTCCACAGCAGAGGGGTGGAGGACAGGTATTGCAATACAAATAGGGACCACACATCTCAAAAACCTCCATTTACAGGTAAGTAACCTCTTCTTCTTCTTCGAATGATGGTCCCTATATTTATTCCAAATGCAGGTGAGAAATGAGCAGTCATCAGTGTGGAAGTGGGTACAAGGATGTGGGCAGAAGTGCAGTCTGTAGTATGTTGCGGCCCACTGCAGCATCTGCAGCTGCCCTTCGGGTGATGGAATGTATGATGTGAATGTGTGGACAGAGCACCACGTTGCTGCATGACAGATGTCCTGCTGTAAGATATCTGCTAGGCAGGCTGATGTGGCTGCTTGTGCTCATGTACAGTGCATTATGATCCTATTAGGCAGCGGTACGTTTGAGTGTGTGAAGCATTCACAGATGCACCCTGAGATCTATTTGAGGATACGTTGTGAGGAGAGGGTTTGTCTCTTGGATCAGTCTGCAATAGCTACAAACAGTTTGGTTGATGCATGAAAGGTGTTGGTCCTGTGGAGATAGCGAACCAATGCTTGGAGGACGTCAAGGGAGTGTAGGATCCTGTACCCATTGGAGGCGCGGGTCTTCGGACAGAAGACAGAGAGGTGGACACATTGATTGAGGTGGAACTCCAACAGTATGTTTGGGAGGACCTGCAACTTTGTCCTTGTGGAATACAATATAAGGTGGGTCAGCCATCATGGCTGCCAATTCGCTAACTCATCTAGCTGAGGTAATGGCCACTAAGAAGATAATTTTCATGGAGAGATGGGAGAGGGAGATTATTGTCAGTGGCTCAAAGGGTGGCTTCATTAGGGCGGATAAAATGAGATTAAGTTCCAAAGGGGATGAGGGCTTGAGTACTGGCGGAAGGGTACTGAGGAGACCTTTCATGGAATGGATTAGGGTAGGATGCATGAAGATGGAGGTGCCATCTACTGGGGGAAGAAAGGCACTGTGCGCTGCCAGGTGGATCCACATAGAGCTGAGGGCAAGACCCAATATCTTAAGCTTTAGCAGGTAGTCAAGGATGATGAGTATGGATATTGTACTCAGTGGGTGGTGGTGGTGGTGAACCCACAAGGTGAAGCATTTCCATTTAGGTTGGTAGCAGGCCCTGGTGGATGTTATCCTGCTTTCATGGAATCATAGAAGATTAGTGTTGGAAGAGACCTCAGGAGGTCATCTAGTCCAATCCCCTGCTCATAGCAGGACCAACCCAAACTAAATCATCCCAGCCAGGGTTTTGTTAAGCCAGACCTTAAAAACCTCTAAGGATGGAGATTCCACCACCTCCCTAGGTAACCTATTCCAGTGCTTCACCACACTCCTAGTGAAATAGTGTTTCCAAATATCCAACCTAGACCTCCCCCACTCGCTTTTTTTTTTTTTGCTTGGGGCAGCCGGAGCCACCTTATGATCGTGTTATATCCGAATTCGCATTATCACGGGGCGTGTTATAGCGGGGTTTCACTGTACTCCAGGTGTGGCCTAACTGTGCTGAATAGTGGGGAATAATCACTTCCCTTGATCTGCTGGCAATGCTCCTACTAATATAGCCCAATATGCCATTGGCCTTCTTGGCAACAAGGGCACACTGCTGACTCATATCCAACTTCTCAGCCACTGTAATTCCCAGGTCCTTTTCTGCAGAACTGCAGCTTAGCCAGTCAGTCCCCAGCCTGTAGCGGTGCATGGGATTCTTCCTTCCTAAGTGCAGGACTCTGCACTTGTCTTTGTTGAACCTCATCAGATTTATTTTGGCCCAACCCTCCAATTTGTCCCAACCCTGTCCCTACCCTCCAGCATATCTACCTCTCCCCTCAGCTTTGTGTCATCTGCGAACTTGCTGAGGATGCAATTCATCCCATCATCCAGATCATTAATAAAGATGTTGAACAAAACTGGCCCCAGGACCGACCCCTGGGGCACTCCGCTGCCAACTAGACATCGAGCCATTGATCACTACTCATTGAGCTTGACAATCTAGCCAGCTTTCTATCCAACTTATAGTCCATTCATCCAATCCATACTTCTTTAACTAGCTGGCAAGAATACTGTGGGAGACCGTATCAAAAGCTTTGCTAAAGTCAAGGAATAACACATCCATTGCTTTCCCCATATCCACAGAGCCAGTTATCTCACCATAGAAGGCAATCAGGTTGGTCAGGCATGACTTGCCCTCAATGAAACCATGTTGACTGTTCCTGTTCACCTTCCTCTCCTTCAAGTGCTTCAAAATGGATTCCTTGAGGACCTGCTCCATGATTTTTCCAGGGACTGAATTGAGGCTGACTGCTCTGTAATTCCCCGGGTTCTCTTTCTTCCCTTTTTTAAATATGGGCATTATATTTGCCTTTTTACAATCGTCCAGGACCTCCTCCGATCACCACGGATTTTCAAAGATAATGGCTCTGCAATCACATCAGCCAACTCCCTCAGCATCCTTGGATGCATAAGATCTGGACCATGGACTGTGCATGTCCAGCTTTTCTAAATAGTCCTTAACCTGTTCTTTTACCACTGAGGGCTGCTCACCTCCTCCCCTATAATGTGCTGCCCACTGCAGCAGTATGGGAGCTGACTTTACCTGTGAAGACTGAGGCAAAAAAAGCATTGAGTACTTCAGCTTTTTCCACATCATAGAATCATGTGCCACTAGGTTGCCTCCCCCATTCAATAAGGGTCCCACACTTTCCCTGACCTTCTTCTTGTTGCTACCATACCTGTAGAAACCCTTCTTGTTACCCTTCACATTCCTTGCTAGCTGCAACTCCAATTGTGCTTTGGTCTTCCTGATTACATCCCTGCATGCTCGAGCAATATTTTTATACTCCTCCCTAGTCAATCAGGTTGGTCAGGCATGACTTGCTCTTGGTGAATCCATGTTGGATTAAGGATGTGGTGCACCATGGTGAAGCATGCACTGTCCACCCCAGAGTCCCATCCAAAAACCTGGTCATGAGATGAAATGAAGGGGGCTTAGATTGGGATGCCTGATCTGTCCCTGATCTTATATGAGGAGATCCAGGAGTGCTCAGAGGTGAAGCGGTGTACAGGAGGAGCATCTGAGGAGGTTCATGAACCAAAAGTGGTGTGGCCAGAAAAGCGCTCTGAGTATTTTGATAGCTCGGTCTCAGTGAATCTTTCACAGCATTTGCAGAAGGAGGGGAATGGAGGGGAAAGGCATAGTGAAAGTCTTCTGTCCTGGAGAGGAGGAGAGTGTTGCCTTGTGAGCCCTGCCCTATGGTTCCCCTCGAGCAATAAAAGGACAGTTTTCAGTTCTCACGGGTGGCAAAAAGGTCCCAACATGGGGTGCCCCATTTGTGGAAGAGGCAGCAGAGCATGTTTTTGTGTAACTCCCACTCATGGTTAAGGGAAAGTGTCCTGCTTAGTGTCCAGGCATTTTGGGTGCCTGGGAGGTACATGGCTTGGACTGTTATGTGGTGTTGGATGCACCAGTTCCAGAGGTGGATGGACTCACAGCAGAGGGTGGGGAAACTGATGTCCCCACTGCTTTTTTATGTACACAACCACTGCAGTGTTGTCGGAGAGAAATTGAACATGGTGTGACCAGATGAGGGGAAGAAATGCTCAGCATGCTTGACGAGCTGCCCTCAGCTCCAGTACATTTATGTGCATCCTGGACTCTTGTAGCAACCTGACCCCCTGGGCTGTGTGATAGTCCAGATAGGGTCTCCACCTACAAGGGAGTCTTCTGTTGTGATGGTAGCCTGCAGGGTGGGAGAGGTGAAGGGGATACTGACTAGAACCTTGGACGAATCCGTCCACGGTGTGAGAGAGGCCAGAACCATCTGGGGAACAATGACCCTAGTTTCTATAAGGTCTGTGCGGGGTCTGTAGATGGAGAGGAGCCACATCTGGAAGCAACGCATATGCAGACATGCGTGTGGTGTGACATAGGTACAAGCTGCCATATGACCAAGCAGAGAGAGACAACGGTGGACCACGGTGCATAGGTTGCGACGTATATCTGTGATTAGAGCCATCGCAGTCAAGAAGCAGTCTGCCAGGAGGAAGGCTCATGCTGCAATGGAGTTGAGCCTTGTCCCAATGAAATCAATCATCTGCATAGATATGAGCACCAACTTTTCCTCATTGATGCAGACCCTGAACGATGTAAGAAGAGCTTGAAAGGCTAGAATGGTGGAGGTTAGTTTTTCTTGGGATAGTGTGATGAGAAGCCAGTTGTGCAGGTACGGGTATATCGAGTAGCCAAGGTGGTGTATTTGTGCTGCTACGACAGCAAAATCTTTCATGAAGACTTTGGGAGCTGTTGCTATTCCCAAAGGGGGGACCTGGAATTGGTAGTGGTCTTATCCTACCCAGAAATAGAGAAACTTGTGGTGGGCCGGGTGAATGTCGATATGGAAATAAGCATCTTTCATGTCAAGATCCCCGAGATAGAGAGATAGGATAATTGATGCCAGTGTCACCATACAGAATTTGGATTTTCTAATAAAGGTGTTCAGGAGCTGAAGGTCAAGAATGGGGCAACTTCCTCTCCCTTCTTCAGAAGTATTTGGAGTAGAAGCCCCATCCCATGCAGAGGGCTGCCACCCACTGTATGGCTTGTATGGCTTCCTTTATATGAAAAGTGTCTGCTTCCTGTTGAAGAAGACTTTGGAGGGAAGAGTCCCCTGGGGGTGTTCGAGGAGGGGGCCAATGGGGAGGAAACAAAAGAAATTCTATTGAGTATCCGTGGTGGATGATCTCCAGTACCCAAAGGTCCATGATGATCTTGCTTCAATTGTGGGCAAATAGGGCAAGACAGCACCCAAAGACAACATGGGGCACCACGATGTCAACTTGGGAGGGTTGCAATTCTCAACGGATGTGTCAAAAGTTGTGGAACTTGTATTGTGGGTGCAACAGGGTCGAGGAGGTGGTTGTAGTGGAAGGCGTGGTTCGCTGTCTCTGAAGCCGATGTCATCTGTATGGGGCTTCCAGTTGCCGCTGGTAGTATGCCAGGTAGGGTGCATACAGGTGGGGACAGAACTGAGGTTGCTCTTGCTTGCACTGCGGGGCCAGGATATAGAGTCCGAGGGAGCGTAGCATGGCCCTGAAGTCCTTCAAAGAGTGAAGGGACTCATCCATTTTTGTGCAAAACAGCTTGTCCTCATCAAAAGACAGGCCCTTAATAGTGGTTTGGCCCTCCCAAGGAAAGCCTGATGACTGGAATGACAAGTCCCATCCCAATCGTGAGGGATCAAGAGGACACATTGGCCACATTGATTGCCTCTTGGTGGCCCACCGTGATGACCAGGCACCTTTCATCTACGAGTGCTGCCTGTCTAGTGGTAGCTTGTATTGGAACCCTGCTAGCCTCACATAGTTGTTAAAATCGTACTTGGCTAGCAGAACCTGGTAATTTGCAATCCTAAATTGCAGAGCTGCTGAGGAGTAGATATTTCTCCCCAATAGATCCAATTGCTTAGCCCCTGTGATAAATGAAGGGGGTGGTGATAGCTTCCTTTTGTTGACACTCAGCCAGCCAGTTAGCTATAAAGTCCCTCTTGGCAGCTGTTCCCTACTTGCTTTACCTGTAAAGGGTTAACAAAGCACACCAGGTAAAGGAAAAGGAGTGGGCACCTAACCAAAAGATCCAATGGGAGGGCTAGAACTTTTTAAACTGGGGGAAAAAATTCCCTTTGTTTGTGTGTTGTGTCTCTCCGGGAAAGAGGGGAACAGAGGGCAGCAGGAATGCTGTGTAAGGCTTGAACCAGGTATAAAAATTCATCTTCCATACCTAAAAGAAATAATTTGGATAGGGAATGTTTAGTTAGTGTGACAGACCCAGATCAGTGAGATACAGGGGTCTGGTAGAGGGCAAATATACTGGTCACTGGATGAGTAGTTTTCTGTTCCCTGAGTGACCAGAGCAGGGGCTGCACTAGAGTAATCAGGAACCTGCTAGAACCAGTTAAGGCAGGCAGGCTAATTAGGACACCTGGAGCCAATTAAGAAGAAGCTGCTAGAATCAATTAAGGCAGGCTAATCAGGGCACCTGGGTTTTCAAAGGAGCTCACTTCAGTTTGTGGGGTGAGTGTGAGGAGCTGGGAGTAAGAGGCGCAAGAAGCTGAGAGTGAGAGGGTGTGCTGCTGGAGGACTGAGGAGCACAAGCGTTATCAGACACCAGGAGGAAGGTCCTGTGGTGAGAATAAGGAAGGTGTTTGGAGGAGGCCATGGGGAAGTAGCCCAGGGAGTTGTAGCTGTCATGCAACAGTTACAGGAGGCACTATAGACAGCTGCAGTCCACAGGGCCCTGGGCTGGAACCCGGAGTAGAGGGTGGGCTCTGGTTCCCCCCAAACCTCCCAATTGACCTGGACTGTGGGTTCTTCCAGAGGGGAAGGTCTCTGGGCTGTTCCCCAACCCACATGGTGAATCTCTGAGGCAGGAAAATCCGCCAATAAGCGCAGGACCCACTAAGATAGAGGAGGAACTTTGTCACATTAGACACTATCAGGTTTATTTCTTATTTTGGCTTGTGTATCTCCTCTGTGCTAACCACAGATGCTTTTGTTTGCTTATAACCTTTACGTTGAACTCCCAAGAAAGCTATTTTGGGTGCTTAATTTTTGTAATTGTTTCTTTTAAGATCTAGCAAAAAGCCTAAGTTCCAGATTTTTTCCCTTTTTGTTTTCAATAAAACTTACCTTTTTTAAGAATAGGATTGGATTTTTGGTGTCCTAAGAGGTTTGTGCATGTTGTTTGATTAGCTGATAGCCACAGCTAATTTCCTTTGTTTTCTTTCTCAGCTCTTCTGGGGAGTGGGGTGGGGGGTTGGTGGGGTTGAAAGGACTTGCGGGTACCCCACAGGGAGGAATTCCCAAATGCTCCTTCCTGGGTTCAAAGGGGTTCTTTTGCATTTGGGTGGTGGCAGCATTTACCAAGCCAAGGTCAGAGAGAAGTTGTAACCTTGGGAGTTTAATACAAGCCTGGAGTGGCAAGTATTAATTTTTAAAATCCTTGTGGGCCCCCACTTCCTGAACTTGAGGTGCCAGAGTGGGGATTCAGCCTTGACAGCCCCCAGTCTGGAAGGGTCAACCTTTGAGTGTGTTGTCACACCTGCTCTGTTGCTGCACGCACAAGAGAGCTGGGGAGGGGAGGGGGCATTGGGAAAAGAGAAAGTCTGTCACCTTAGCTGGAACAAAGTACCTCCACTCTGCCTGCTTTGGTGTGGAGACATATAAGGCAGGGGTGTACCACACAGCTCATGCAGGCTGAAGGATGGCCTCATTCATCGGGAGCACCAGCCTAGATGCTCCCTGAGGCTGGAGGATGTCGACTAGCTGGTGGTGTTGGTCCTGCACCTCTTCAGTGGTATGCTTAGGTCCGCAATGATCCGCTGCAGCAGGTCTTAATACTGCCTGTGATCATCTAGAGGAAATAAGGTGGGAGGAATGAAAGCCTCATCTGGGGAGGATGAAGCAGCCATAGGCATTGGCAGTACCAACTCTACTTCTGCCTCTTCCTTGGAACCCGATGGTACCAGTGGAGGCACTGGGGCAGTATGTGAGGGTGCCTGGGAGGTCTGGTAGTGGTGGTGATAGGGTTCTCAGGTCAGCCAGTAAAGCCAAGGGGAGGGTTCCTGGAGGTTGGGTGGCCCCATGGGTAGTAGTATCAGACCTGTGCTGCTGGGTCAGATGCTGGCAGGTCTGGATGGGTGAAGGCAGGAGTTTGAGCTTTGCCAAGACATTGGGGAGAAGAAGTGTTCTGGCTCAAAGAACTCTCCGACTCAGAGGATGGTTCCATAATCGGGGGAATTAGCAGAGTAGGGGGGCCTGTGTGCAGTGTCTGCAAAGACCAGTCCAGCAACAACAAAAGTGGTTCATCCGATGGAGTTCTGCTGTGGAGAGAAGAGGCTGCAAGCATTTGGAAGTCTGAGGGGTGCCCGTGGAAAAACCCAAGGCTCCAGGAGGTGTCAGTGGGGCCGATTGCTCTAGATAGCGAGGTGGCTGTGGGACAGTGAGCACTCTGGATGGGTGGGTAGCGTGGTAGTCGCCGGTAACATCAGCCCCGTCTTACATTTGGTTTTCCCCTCGACTTGGGAAAGCTTTGGTGCTGGGGTAGCAGTCTCCATGCATGACATCTCACCCAACCTGACATGAGGAGAAAATGCTGCTCTTACTAGCAGTCCGCTGCAGGAATCTGCTTGTGTGCATGAGTGCTTCCTGATTTCATGCCAGGGCTTGTCCTTAATCACTGGTACTGCCAAATCTGGCACATGGGAAGTGGCCATAGGGGTGCTCACCGCCAGTGATGGTTGCTGAACTGGTGGTTCAGACGGTCCCAGATCTGACTGCAAAGGCAGCCACATTGATTCCTCCATAAGGAACTTGCGGAGGCAGAGCTCTTGAGCTTCCTGAGTCCAAGGAGAAAATGACTTGCGCATTGAGCAATGCACCGCCATATGAGCCTTGACGAGGCAATAGAGACACCTCTGGTGCTCATTGCTCACAGAAAAGGAGCTTGGGCAGGAGTCACAGTTTTGGAATTGGAATTGGAGGGCGGGTCAGAAAAGGGCAACAAAAATGATTGGGGGTATGGAACGGCATCCATATGAGGAGAGATTAATAAGACTGGGACTTTTCAGCTTGGAAAAGAGACTACTAAGGGGGGGTTATGCCTGATGTGGAAAAAGTAAATAAGGAAGTGATATTTACTTCCAGCCCGAAGCACCCTCCTGCACCCCAAACCTCTCATCCCCAGCCCCACCCCAGAGCCCACACCCCCTCCCGCACCCCAACCCCAATTTTGTGAGCATTCATGGCACTCCAAACAATTTCTATTCCCTGATGTGGCCCTTGGGCCAAAAAGTTTGCCCACCCCTGGACTAGATGGACCTTTGGTCTGATGCAGTATGGCCGCTCTTATGTTGGGGGGTTGGGCAGGGAGCAGTCCTCAGGTGGAGAGAACTAACTTACTCAACTTACCACTAATTTACTACTATGGCTAAACTACTATCCACTAGTAGACTAGAAGAACTGTACATAACGGATTAAAAAATCACTTTCATAGTGCCGGCTTTTGTAGGTGACAAATCTGAGGAACTGTCACAGATTGAAGTGTCACTAGAGGAGGTTTTGAAATTAATTGATAAACTTAACATTAACAAGTCACCGGGACCAGATGGCATTCACCCAAGAGTTCTGAAAGAACTCAAATGTGAAGTTGCGGAACTATTAACTAAGATTTGTAACCTGTCCTTTAAATCAGCTTCTGTACCCAATGACTGGAAGTTAGCTAATGTAATGCCAATATTTAAAAAGGGCTCTAGAGGTGATCCTGGCAATTACAGACTGGTAAGTCTAATGTCGGTACCGGGCAAATTAGTCGAAACAATAGTTAAGAATAAAATTGTCAGACACATAGAAAAACATAAACTGTTGAGCAATAGTCAACATGGTTTCTGTAAAGGGAAATCGTG
>NW_020664931.1:934819-937367 GCF_002925995.2 Terrapene triunguis
GTGGCAAAGTTTGCAGATGATACTAAACTGCTCAAGATAGTTAAGACTAAAGCAGACTGTGATGAACTTCAAAAAGATCTCACAAAACTAAGTGATTGGGCAACAAAATGGCAAATGAAATGTAATGTGGATAAATGTAAAGTAATGCACATTGGAAAAAATAACCCCAACAATACATACAATATGATGGGGGGCTAATTTAGCTACAACAAGTTAGGAAAAAGATCTTGGAGTCATCGTGGATAGTTCTCTGAAGATGTGTGCAGAGGCAGTCAAAAAAGCAAACAGGATGTTAGGAATCATTAAAAAGGGGATAGAGAATAAGACTGAGAATATATTATTGCCCTTATATAAATCGATGGTACGCCCACATCTCGAATACTGAGTACAGATGTGGTCTCCTCATCTAAAAAAAGATATACTGGCACTAGAAAAGGTTCAGAAAAGGGCAACTAAAATGATTAGGGGTTTGGAACGGGTCCCATATGAGGAGAGATTAAAGAGGCTAGGACTCTTCAGCTTGGAAAAGAGGAGACTAATGGGGGATATGATAGAGGTATATAAAATCATGAGTGATGTGGAGAAAGTGGATAAGGAAAAGTTATTTACTTATTCCCATAATACAAGAACTAGGGGTCACCAAATGAAATTAATAGGCAGCAGGTTTAAAACAAATGCAAGGAAGTTCTTCTTCACACAGCGCACAGTCAACTTGTGGAACTCCTTACCTGAGGAGGTTGTGAAGGCTAGGAGTATAACAGCATTTAAAAGAGAACTGGATAAATTCATGGTGGTTAAGTCCATTAATGGCTATTAGCCAGGATGGGTAAGGAATGGTGTCCCTAGCCTCTGTTTGTCAGAGGATGGAGATGGATGGCAGGAGAGAGATCACTTGATCATTGCTTGTTGGTCCACTCCCTCTGGGGCACCTGGGATTGGCTGCTGTCGGTAGACAGGATACTGGGCTAGATGGACCTTTGGTCTGACTCGGTACGGCCGTTCTTATGTTCTTATAGTCCTGGTCTACACTACAGGGTTAGGTCGAATTTACCCGTGTCAGGTCAATTTTATAATGAATGCGTCTACACAAGCAACACCATTCTGTCGACCTAAAGGGCTCTTAAAATCAACTCCTCCCCGGTGAGGGGAGTAGTGCTAAAATCAACCTCGCTACGTCGAATTTGGGGTAGTGCGGACACAAATCGATGTTATTGGCCTCCAGGAGCTATCCCACAGTGCTCCAATGTGACCGCTCTGGACAGCACTTTCAACTCCAATGCACTAGCCAGGTACACAGGAAAAGCCCCAGGAACTTTTGAATTTAATTTCCTGTTTGGTCAGCATGGCGAGCTCAGCTGCACTCAGCAGCATAGGTGACCATGCAGTCCCCCCAGAAATGCAAATGAGCTCCAGCATGGAGCAAACGGGAGACACTGGATCTGACTGTTGTATGGGGAGAAGAATCTATGCAGGCAGAACTCCGATCAAAAAGAAGAAATGCTAATTTTTGTGCCAAAATCGCACAGGGCATGATGGACAGAGGCTACAACAGGGACACACAGCAGTTCTGCGTGAAAGTCAAGGAGCTCAGGCAAACCTACCAAAAGACAAAGGAGGCAAACGGTCGCTCTGGGTCAGAGCCCCATACATGCCGCTTCTATGATCAGCTGCATGGCATTCTGGGGGGGACCCTACCACTACCCCACCACTGTCTGTGGACACCTGCAAGGGGGGAGTCTCACACAACATGGAGGAGGATTTTGTGGATGAGGAAGAGGAGGAGGAGGAGAATGCACAGCAGGCAAGCAGTGAATCCATTCTCCCCGGCAGCCAGGACCTTTTCATCACCCTGGAGCCAATACCCTCCCAAGGTGGGATAGCTCAGTGGTTTGAGCATTGGCCTGCTAAAGCCAGGGTTGTGAGTTCAATCCTTAAGGGGACCACTTAGGGATCTGGGGCAAAATCCGTACTTGGTCCTGCTAGTGAAGGCAGGGGGCTGGACTCGATGACCTCTCAAGGTCCTTTCCAGTTCTAGGAAATAGGATATCTCCATTAATTTTTATTTATTATTTTATCCCCAACCCTGAAGGCAGAGAAGGCACCTCTGGTGAGTGCACATTTGTAACTACAGTACAGGGTTTAAAAGCAATAGTGTTTAATGTTTGATTTGCCCTGAAGACTTGAGATGAATTCGCGGCCAGTACAGCTACTGGAAAAGTCTGTTAACGTGTCTGGGGATGGAGTAGGAATCCTCCAGGGACATCTCCATGAAGCTTTCCTGCTGGTACTCTGAAAGCCTTTGCAGAAGGTTTCTGGGGAGGGCTGCCTTATTTCGTCCTCCACAGTAGGACACTTTACCACGCCAAGCCAGTAGCAAGTATTCTGGAATCACTGCAGCACAAAGCATGGCAGCGAATGGTCCTGGGTTTTGCTCGCATTCAAGCAACATTCGGTCTATATTTTTCTGTGTTCGCCTCTGTCATAACTATAAAGGGAAGGGAAACAGCTCTCCTGTGTACAGAGACTCCAAATCCTTTTACCTGTAAAG
>NW_020664931.1:942367-947023 GCF_002925995.2 Terrapene triunguis
GGGGGGATGGTTAATTTCTCCTTATTTTAAGATCCAAGGGGGTTTGGATCTGTGTTCACCAGGGAATTGGTGAAAGGTTTCTCAAGGCTTCCCAGGGAGGGAATTCTTGAGATGGTGGCAGCGGACCAGAGCTAAGCTGGTAGATAAGCTTAGAAGTTTTCATGCAGGCCCCTACATTTGTACCCTAAAGTTCAAAGTGGGGATACAGCCTTGACAGCCTCAGTAGAGTAATATCATTCATGGTCACCTGGTTGAAATAGGGGAATTTTTGTAAGGGAAACGGTAAAAGGACCCCATTCATACTGGGCTGTTTGTGCTTTGCTAAAAGGGATCATCCCTGAGAATAGCCATGCGGCGGGGGGAGGGGTGAAGGGATCATCCCAAATAGCCATGTGGAGGGGTAGGGGGAGGTGTGTGCTGCACATCCACCCAAAAACCGCAGCCCTTCCTTTTAAATGGCAAACCCAACCGGCATTGCTTGCTATGGGAAAGGAGGGTCCTTCAGTTTGAAAACATTCTAACATGTTATCAAGGCATTAGAAGCCAAACCCGTGTACCCTTTGGCTTACCATGGCTGCCTGGAAACCAAATTCTGTTGCCCAGCCGTGTGTGATGTGTCACCATACTGGCAGGCGCTCAATATAAAATGCAAAATGCAATGTTGGACCTAAAGCACATGTGCTGTCTGCTGTGAATTGCTTGATTCACTGTGAAAGAGTCTCCCTTTTGTTCTCAGAAGTGTATCATCTTAAATTTTACTCTCCCTTTTTATCCCCGCACAGGTGCAAATGTTTCTATGCTCCCCCTATCATCTCCGTCCCTGAGGTTATCGCAGATTAGAAGGCGAAAAAAACGCACTCGCGATGACATGTTTTCTGAGCTCATGCAGTCCTCCCGCACTGATAGGGCACAGCTGAATGAATGGAGGCATTTAGTGGCAGAGTCCAGGAAAGCAATAAGTGAGCGCGATGTGAAGAGGCAGGATGCAATGCTGAGGCTAATGGGGGAGCAAACTGACATGCTCAGGCATCTGGTGGAGCTGCAGGAAAGCCAACGAGAGCACAGACCGCCGCTGCATCCACTGTACAACTGCCTGCCCTCCTCCCCAAGTTCCATATCCTCCTCATCCAGACGCCCAAGAACGCGGGCCGGGGGAGGCTCCGGGCACCCAGCTACTGCACTTCAGAGGATGGCCCAAGCAACAGAAGGCTGTCATTCAAACAGTTTTGATTTGTAGTGTGGCTACAATAAGCAATGTGGCCTTGTCCTTTCCTCCTTCCCCACCCCACCTTACCACAGCCGGGCTACCTTATGAGTTATCTCCCTTTTTTTTTAAATTACTAAAGAAAGAATGCATGGTTTCAAAACAATAATGACTTTATTTCCTTTGCTAGCTGTGATCGAAGGGAGGAAGGTGGTTGGCTTACAGGGAATTAAAATCAACAAAGGGGGCGGGTTTGCATCAAGAAGAAACACACACAACTGTCACACTGTAGCCTAGCCAGTCATGAAACTAGTTTTCAAAGCCTCTCTGATGCACAGCACACCTACCTGTGCTCTTCTAATCGCCCTGGTGTCTGGCTGTTCAAAATTGGCAGCCAGGCAATTTGCCTCAACTTCCCACCCTGCCATAAACGTCTCCCCCTTACTCTCACAGATATTATGGAGCACACAGCAAGCAGTAATAACAATGGGAATATTGGTTGCGCTGAAATCTAACCTAGTCAGCAAACAGTGCCAGTGAGCTTTTAAACGTCCAAAGGCACATTCTACTACCATTCTGCACTTGCTCAGCCTATAGTTGAACTGTTCTTTACTACTGTCCAGGCTGCCTGTGTATGGCTTCATGAGCCATGGGAGCAAGGGGTAGGCTGGGTCCCCAGGGATAACTATAAGCATTTCAGCATCCCCAACGGTTATTTTCTGGTCTGGGAAGTAAGTCCCTTCTTGTAACTGCTCAAACAGCCCAGAGTTCCTAAAGATGCGAGCATCATGCACCTTTCCCAGCCATCCCACTTTGATGTCAGCGAAACGTCCCTTGTGATCCACCAGTGCTTGCAGCACCATTGAGAAGTACCCCTTGAGGTTTATGTACTGGTTGGCAAGGTGGTCCAGTGCCAAGATAGGGATATGAGTTCCGTCTATCGCCCCACCACAGGGAAACCCATTGCAGCAAAGCCATCCACTATGATATGCACATTTCCCAGAGTCAATACCCTTGATAGCAGAACATCAGTGATTGCATTGGCTACTTGAATCACAGCAGTCCCCACAGTAGATTTGCCCACTCCAAATTGATTCCCGACTGACCGATAGCCTTCTGGAAACTTGCAACGCCTGACTGCTATCGCCACTCGCTTCTCAACTGTCAGGGCAACTCTCATCTTGGTATTCCTGTGCTTCAGGGCAGGGGAAAGCAACTCACAGAATTCCAGGAAAGTGGCCTTACGCATGCAAAAGTTTCGCAGCCACTGGGAATCATCCCATACCTGCAACACTATGTAGTCCCACCAGTCTGTGCTTGTTTGCCGGGCCCAGAATTGGCGTTCCACTGTATCAACCAGCCCCACTGCCGTCATGATGTCCCAATTGCCACATCCCGTGCTTTCAGGAATGTCTGTGTCCATGTCCTCCTCAGAATTGTCCTCGTGCTGCCGTCTCTTAGCCAGGTTCTGCACATACTGCAGTATAATGCACGAGGTGTTTACAATGCTTGCAACAGCAGCGGTGAGCTGAGCGGGCTCCATGGTTGCCGTGCTATGGCGTCTGCACAGGTAACCCAGGAAAAAAGGTGAGAAATGATTGTCTGCAGTTGCTTTCATGGAGGGAGGGAGGGCGGGCAGACTGATGACATGTACCCAAAACCACCCGTGACAATCTTTTTGCCCCATCAGGCATTGGGAGCTTAACCCAGAATTCCAATAGGCAGCGGAGACTGCGGGAACTGTGGGATAGCTTCCCACAGTGCACTGCTCCGTGAGTTAATGCTAGCCATGGTAGTGAGGACGCAGTCCACTGACTTAATGCGCTTAGTGGGGACATACACAATTGACTGTATAAAATTGATTTATAAAAATCGACTTCTATAAAATCGACCTAATTTCATAGTGTAGACATACCCTTAGTGATAACTAAGAATGCACGAAGGAACAGGCCATGCAGCGGTAAGAGGGAACTGGATATGTGTCGACCTGCACAGACTATTAAACCCTCGGCTGTGAGCATGAGGAGATGCACGATGCAGGTGCAGGTTAACGGATACTGGTAGGCAAACCTTATGACTCCGGCTCAGGGCATGCATGTGCTCCCACATTTAGAATACCTATAGGGACAATCATTCAAGGAAGAAGTTCTTCCATCATCCTTAACTATGTTGCCATATCCATGGTCACACTCTAACTCCAGTATAAAGACATCTGTGATGCTGGCAGACCTGGTACCTGCTCATGCCAAGGCTCCTAGGTGAGTGGTTCTCAACCTTTCCAGACTACTGTACCCCTTTCAGGAATCCTATTTGTCTTGCATACCCCAAGTTTCACCTCACCTAAAAACTACTTCTTACAAAATCAGACATACAAAAGTGTCACAGCACACCGTTACTGGAAATGTCTTATTTTCTCATTTTTACCATATCATTATAAAATAAATCAATTGGAATATAAATATTGTACTTACATTTCAGTGTATAGGATATAGAGCAGTATAAACAAGCACTTGTATGAAGTTTTATTTTGTGCTGCTTTCGCTAATGCTTTTTATGTAGCCTGTTGTAAAACTAGGCAAATATCTAGATGAGTTGATGTATCCCCTGGAAGACCGCTGCGTACCCCCCAGGTGTACGTGTACCCCTGGTTGAGAACCACTGCCTCAGGCTTCAACTCAATACTGACAAATGCATAGTTGGAAACCAGCCTGGCACACCTGTGTGTTAGTATTGTTAAAATAGATTTATGAAAATGTGTTTAGACTGTATGAAATGCTTGCAGGTTGCTGCATGCAGTAATCTCACTTGTAATATCTGTATCCCATGTTATAAGGTAATATTTAAGTGTTTGCTCTGTAACTGTAAACCACTACACACACACCCCAGTCAGGAGAGAAGTGTTACCAAGTGTAAAATACTAGTTTATGACAGGAGGTATTATCTCCTGTCCAACAAAAGAAGGTCCACAGAACACCAGACAAACCATTGTGGAATATCAGAGGACAAAATACTTTGCTGATTGCTCCCCGCACACTCTTGAAGAGCAGATGTACATGGGGACTCACCCCATCAGTTTGAACTCTGGGGGAAGAAAATAAAAATCCTTGAAAGAAGAAACTGCATCTCTTGTTGTTGTGACTTGGAGAAGGCATGATTTCCAAGCATAAGCCAGGGATCCCCAGTGCTTGGCCTGGGTTAGTCCTAAGAACAAATAAAGCTTGAATATTACAGCAGCTTTTGGAAACTAAGACTTTAACTCATTTGTGTGTGTATGTTTACCTGCTTTTACCTTGTAAATAACTAATTTATTTTTCTTAGTTACTAAATCTTTAGTTAACACTTGTAGCCAATCCTATAACAAATTGTCTTTGGTGTAGGAACTCAAATGCAACTGACCTGGGGAACGTGATTGGCTCTTTTGTGACTGGGAGTGACCCAAATATTGTTGTGAT